>NW_019154172.1:1606993-2137694 GCF_002288905.1 Enhydra lutris kenyoni | reverse complement strand
AGGCAGAGAGAGAGGAGGAAGCAGGCTCCCTGCTGAGCAGAGAGCCCACATCCCATTCATTAGCTACACCCTCCTATTTTCCAAATACAGTTGTTTATGTACACAACTGTAGTCGTTCCTTGATTTCATTAATACCTTCATTCTGTTGGTTCTCTCTTTTTTTTTTTTTTTTTTTAAAGGTTATTTATTTATTTGACAGAGAGAGATCACAAGCAGGCAGAGAGGCAGGCAGAGAGAGAGGAGGAAGCAGGCTCCCTGCTGAGCAGAGAGCCCGATGCGGGGCTCGATCCCAAGACCCTTGAGATCATGACCTGAGCCGAAGGCAGCGGCTTAACCCACTGAGCCACCCAGGTGCCCCGAAAACTGAAGTTTTTAAACATGGAATTTTGTTATCAAGATATTTGCTTTCAAACATAATTAGCGATTCTTTTCTCAGCTCACAGAAAATTAATAAATGCCTCTTTCTTTAAAAAAACAAAAAAACAAAAAGACTAGCAGTGTTTTCTGAGATAGTCCTGGCAGCTAGTGGAGGAAGAAAATCCTCCAGTGGATAAAATTTAAAGTAGAATGTGTCGCTGGTTCCACTGGAAGAAGACATAGTCTGAGGATCTTTACGGATTCATGGGCAAGGCCAGTCTTTGGCCAGGTGGACAGATTTGGATACAAAAATTAGAGGACTAGGGACAGGGAGTGTAGGAAGAAGGCTGTGCATAGGCCTCATAGCCGGGTCCCAGAATATAAGAATATTTGTGTTGCTGGGATCCCTTATCATCATATATAAGGTATCCTCCCTGGAAGGGAGCCACCAAAGTGGCTGTGGCAGCAAGAACACAGGCTTCACATGGCCTTCACAGGATGGACTGCCCCGTACCATGTCTGACCTGGTGGGGGCTATTGCTAAAGTTTCCCTTGGGCTACAGAAGCCACCAGACCAGACCAGCACCTGGTACAGGATGCTTACATTAGGTCTCTTCAACAAGGAGGGGGGGGCGGGATTTGTTCTCTCTAGAAGGCAATTTCATAGTTGGATTTATTTTCCCTGCCCCCATACATTTGCCACCACCACCACCTGTGGACATCCTGGATGCCTTGTACGTTCCCATGGTGGCCCACACAACGTGGCTTCTGAGCCAAGCTCTTCACTGTACAGTGACAGACTGCTGGCAAAGCCCAGTGTGCCAAGTGCCCTGCACGTATTAACTAATGTAATCTTCATGGCAGCCATATTGAGCAACATACTATGTCTAGCTCCATTTTACGGATAAGGAAACTGAATCACAGAGAACTTGTGAATTGCTCCAAGTCAATAGTAGGTAAGTGAGTGGTGAGGTCTGCATTTGAATTGAGATGATTGGTCTAGAGCCTGTGGTTTAAGATTTTATTTATTTATTTGAGAGAGAGAGAGTGAGAGAGAGCATGAGAGGGGGAAGGTCAGAGGGAGAAGCAGACTCCCTGTGGAGCTGGGAGCCAGATGAGGGACTCTATCCCAGGACCCTGGGATCATGACCTGAGCTGAAGGCAGCAGCTTAACCCACTGAGCCACCCAGGAATCCCTAGAGCCTGTGGTTTAACCACAACATAGACTCACTAGAGTCATGGATCTTATCACGTACACCATCCCTTAGAAGGAGTTGACCTCTCAGCAGGGAGTCTGCTTCCCCCCCTCTCTCTGCCTACTCGTGCTCTCTGTCAAATAAATAAATAAAATATATTAAAAAAAAAAAAAAGAAGGAGTTGACCTGACAGGAGACTCATTTACGGAAAAACCTTCTAAGAATGGAGTGCTGCCCGCAGAGAGCAATTTATATCCTCAACCAGCAAGCATTCTAAGACACCATTTCTCTTTCAGCCAGAAACCACAATGGGCCCAGAAACCAAGAGAAGGATGGGAGTTATGACCCAGTCACAACAGTTTTGCTTGCAGACCCATGACTCTGGGCTCTGCTGGGTTAGAAGTTTGGTATCCTAACAAGATTTGCTCCCACAAAGAGGAGACACCAATAGTTCCTAGACCTTGACACAGTGACCTGGCTCTTTTGGGCTTTTAATGCCATCGAAAGAACAGGCAGAAAAGGGGGACAAGATATTAGCTGGGGTGACTGATCTTGATGATTTAGAGAAAATAAGGTTGCTGTCACACAACAGGGCCATGGAGGGAGATGGGTGCAAGCCAGGGGCAATCCAGGAATACCTTAGACCATGTCTAACGGTGAAAGTCGGCAGAACACTAAAGCAACAGAATCGAGATAACCAAGAGTTCAGACCACCCACCCAGGAGTGAAAGTCTAGGCTACTCCATAGGGAAAGAATCCCGACCATTTTGACTCTTTGCTGTATAACATAATGGTTTAGAGGTTGAGGTCTGGTTGCCACCGACCCAGATTCAACTCCAATGAACTCACACATGCTGGCTGTGTCCCTGTCTCTGCTTCAGTTTTCACACCTGTAAAATAGGGATAATAATAGTTCCTACCTCAAATGTTATTTTGAGAATTGAGTAATACTTAGGACAGGGTCAGGCATGCAGTAATACTTAGGACAGGGTCTGGCATGCAGTAAACACTCTATAAATTTTAGCTATTATTAAGGCAAAGGAATAAGAAGTAACAGGGCAAAGTCATAAAGACCAGCAAGAGCCTCATAATCAGCCGGGAAAATGAGAACAGTACATACAAAAACTTGTACAGGAATGTTTATACTAGTTTTATTTGTAATGGCCACAAACAGAAAGAAACAATCCAGAGGCCTTTCTGTGTGGGCATGATTAAACAAATTCTGGTATATCCACACCATGGTTAAGTTTACTCTGCAACAAAAAGAAATGAACTAGGGGCGCCTGGGTGGCTCAGTGGGTTAAAGCCTTTGCCTTCGGCTCAGGTCGTGATCCCTGAGTCCTGGGATTAAGCCCCGCATCGGGCTCCCTGCTCCGTGGGGAGCCTGCTTCCCCATCTCTCTCTCTGCCTGCCTCTCTGCCTGCTTGTGATCTCTGTCTGTCAAATAAATAAATAAAATCTTTAAAAAAAAAAAAGAAGTGAACTATTGCACAGTGAACAAAACCATCAACACGATGAAAAGGCAAGCTATGGAATAAGAGAAAAGATTTGCAAATCATCTGTGCGATAAGGGGTGGATATTCAAAATATATAAAAAACACATACAACTTAATAGCAAAAACAAAAACAAAAACAAAAAAAACCCCCAAACAAACCCAAACAATCTGATTAAAAAATGGGCAGAGGACATAAGTAAACATTTTTCCAAAGAAGACACAGAGAAAGCCAACAGGCCTGAAAAGGTGCTCAACATCATTCATCATCAGGGAAATGCAGATCGAAACCACAATGAGATGTCACCTCACACCTGTCAGAATGGCTAATCACACAAAGACAAGAAATAACCATTGTCAGCGAGGATGTGGAGAAAAGGGAGCCCTTGTGCCCTGTGGGTGGGAATGTATGCTGGTGGATCCAGTATGGAAAACAGGATGGAGTTTCCTAAAAAATTTAAAAATAGAACTGCCCTATGAGCCAGCAATTCCACGTCTGGGTATTTACCCGAAGAAAATGAAAACACTAACTTGAAAAGATGTACGCACCCCTATGTTTATTGCAGCATTATTTACAATAGCCAAGGTGTGGAAGCAACATAAGTGTCCCTTGATGGAGGAATGGGTAAACAAAATGTAGTGTACACACACACACACACACACACACACACACACACACACACACACATTATCCAGCCATAAAAAGAAGGAAATCTGGCCATTTGTGGCAACATGGATGAAAACTGAGGGTGTTATTTTTTAAATTTATTTAAATTAATTAACATATAGTGTTTCATTAGTTTCAGATGTAGAGTTCATTGATTCATCAGTCTTATATAACACCCAGTGCTCGTTACATCCTGTGTCCTCCTTAACGTCCCTCACCCAGTTATCCCATTCCCCTACCCCACTCCCCCCAGCAACCTCAGTTTATTTCCCTATAGTGTAGTCTCTCATGGTTTGTCTTCCTCTCTGATGACTTCCCATTCAGTTTCCCTCCCTTCCCCTATGATCCTCTGTGCTGTTTCTTACATTGTACATATGAGTGAAACCATATGATAATTGTCTTTCTCTGATTGACTTGTTTTGCTTAGCATAATTCCCTCTAGTTCCATCATCCATGTCATTGTAAATGGCAAGATTTTTTTTTCTTTTGATATCTCAGTAATACTCCCTTGTGTGTATATATCACATCTTCTTTATCCATCCATCAATGGACATCTAGGCTCTTTCCATACTTCGGCTATTGTGGACATTGATGCTATAAACATCAGGGTGAAGGTTCCCCTTCTGATCACCATATTTGTAACTATGGGGTGAAAACCCAGGAGTGCAATTGCTTTGTTATAGGGTAGCTCTGTTTTTAGCTTTTTGAGGAACCTCCATACTGTTTTCCGGAGTGGCTGTACCAGCTTGCATTCCTACCAATGGTGTAAGCGGGTCCCCTTTTCTCTGCATCCTTGTCGAGGGCATTATGTTAAGTGAAATAAGTCAGATAGAGAAAGACAAATTTCACCTGTATGTGAAATTAAAAAAACAACTCATAGAACAGAGAACAGATTGGTAGTTATCAGAGGAGAGGAGTGTGGGGGGAGTGGGGAAAAATCAGTGCAGGGGATCAAAAGGTATAAATTTCCAGTTGTAAAGTAAATAAGTCATAGAGATGTAATGTATAGCATGGTGATCATAGATAGTAAACACTGTATTGCATACTTAAAAATAACTAAGGGGCGCCTGGGTAGCTCAGTTGGTTAAGCAGCTACTTTTGGCTCATGTCACAATTCCAAGGTCCTGGGATTGAGTCCCGCATTGGGCTCTCTGCTCATCAGGGAGCCTGTTTCTCTCTCTCCCTCTGCCTGTCTCTCCTCCTGCTTGTGGTCTCTCTTTCTGTGAAATAAATAAATTCTTTAAAAATAAAATAAAAATAACTAAGTAGATTTAAAGGTCTCAGCACAATAAAGAAAAATTTGGTGGTGATGATGTTAACTGTGGTGGTCATTTACAATATATACAAATACCAAATCATCATGCTGTACACCTGAAACTAATATTGTATGTCAATTACATCTCAATTTAAAAAAAATGAACTATTGTTTATACATGACAAACTGCACGAATCTTCAGAGATGCTGAGTGAAAAAAGCCAATCACAAAAGTTTACATACTGTATGATTCAATTCATATAACATTCTTGAGGTGATAAAACTATAGACATGGAATTACCAGGAGTTCAGGTGGGACTGAGGGTGGGAGGAAAGTGGATGTGGCTATAAACCGGCAGCACGGGGGAAACTGGTGGTGATATAAATGCTGTGTATCTTGACTGTACCAGTGATTTCCTCGTTGTGACACTGTACTATAGTTTGCAAGATACTACCATCAGGAGAAACTGGGTAGAAACTGGGATCTTTCAGTACTTTGTTTTTTCTTAAAACTGCATGTGAATCTATAATTATCTCCAAATAAGAAGTTTAATTAAAAATGAGACAAGGGATGCCTGGATGGCTCAGTCAGTTAAGCACCTGCCTTAAGCTCAGATCATAATCCTGGAGGCCTGGGATTGAGTCCACGGATCAAACCCTACTTCAGAGTCCCAGCTCAGCGTGTAGTCTCCTTCTCCCTCTCTCCCTGCCCCACCCCCCTGCTCATACGCATGTGCGCGCACTCTTTCTTGCTCACACACTCTCAAATAAATAAAATCTTTTTTAAAAATGACATCAATAAAAAAAAGCAAGAACAGTACTACTCCTATTTCCTTTCTTACTTCGTGTGTGTGTTTAATTTGAAATCTTTGACAATTTTGTGGTGTAAATACCACTGATTTCAAGCTACCAATGAACCATCACTAAACGTGGAATTGGGAGGAGATGGGCACAACTATGCTTCACAAGCTAGTGCAGGTCCCCAAAACCTTTTTGCCCTATTAGTCTGACAAAAGTTAGAAAGGTTGGTAATATCCTGTATTGGAGAGGTGTGAGAGAATGACACTCATGCATTGTTAACGGGAGGGTTTAATGAAATGCCTTAAAAAATCAAATTAAATTAAATTATATTTTTATTTTTTTAATTTTTAAAAAACATTTTACTTATTTATTTGAGAAAGAGACAGAGCAAGAGAGCCGGGTGGAGGGCAGAGGGAGAAGCAGACTCCCTGCTGAGCAGGGAGCCTGATGTGGGTCTCAATCCCAGGAGTCTGGGATCAGGACAGGAGTCAAAGGCAGATGCTTAACCAACCCAGGTGCCCCTAAATTAAATTATTTTTATTGAAGTATAGTTAACACACAATGGTACCTTAGTCTCAAGTGTACAACATAGTGATTCAACAATCTTATATATTATGCTAAGCTCAAATAATGTTTTTTGGAGGGCAATGCTGTATCTTTCTTAAATGTTAGATGTCAAGTTTTAGACCCCAAATGCAATTTTATGGTAATACTTGAACAAGTGAATAAAAAGACAAAAATAGCTGTCCAGTGCAGCATTATTTATAATAACAAAAACAGTAGACATTACTTTTTTTTTTAAAGATTTTATTTATTTATTTGAGAGAGTGAATGAGCGAGAGAGCACAACCAGGGGGAGCAGGAGAGGGAGAAGCAGACTCCCACTGAGCGGGGAGCCCGATTCAGGACTCGAATCTGGGACCCTGGGATCCTGACCTGAGCTAAAGCAGACACTTACCTGACTGGGCCACCCAGGCGCCCCCAAAACAGTAGACATTTTATTAAGAGAATAGTTAAATACTTCGGGGTGTATCTGTGCTTCATAATATCAAGAAAACAGACCACACATACTGGCACAGGACAGTCAAGATATTTGAGCAAAAAGCAGGCTGCCAACCGCCAAACTGTATGTATAGCATGATTCTATTTTCAAAAGAATAAAAAACCCTCTTTGTTTGCCTGTGGATAAAAACAGTCTGGAAAAACACGACAAAATGTAAAGGAAGTTTACTTGGGAAAAGAGTGAAGTTAGATAGTATTTACCTTTTTTTTTTTTTTTTAAGATTTTTTATTAATGGGGCGCCTGGGTGGCTCAGTGGGTTAAAGCCTTTGCCTTCAGCTCAGGTCATGATCCCAGGGTTCTGGGATCGAGCCCCACATCGGGCTCTCTGCTCAGTGGGGAGCCTGCTTCCTCCTCTCTCTGCCTGCCTCTCTGCCTACTTGTGATCTCTGTCTGTCCAAAAAAATAAATAAAATCTTAAAAAAAAAAAAGATTTTTTATTTGTCAGAGAGAGAGAGAGAGAGAGAGAGAGAGCATGAGCAGGGTGAGCTGCAGGCAGAGACAGAAGCAGGCTCCCCGTGAAGCAAGGAGCCAGACGTGGGACTCAATCCCAGGACCCTGGGATCATGACCTAAGCCGAAGGCAGACACTTAACTGACTGACCCACCCAGGCTTCCTGATGGTTTTTACTTTGTATATTTATTTGTATATACTTTGTATGTAGCATTTTATTATTGTGGTTGTTGTTACTTATGGTAAACAGGTACTGCTTATATACTTTCTAAAACTCAGTTTTGGGCCCACGTAGACCTGAAGAGGGACTATTTCATAAAGTTTGAAGAGTTTTATCTCCAGGCCAAGGACCCTAAAACAGAGGGTGATATAGAGGAGAACAGTCATTAAAAACAAAACCTGGCAGTTAGATCATAAATGGTCTTACAATGAAAATAGTAAGGCATCAAAAAAGACTAAGTGCAGAAAGACTTGGTGCAGAAACAAGTTCTCTGATGTAGGATTTTTGAAGGGTGTGTTCCAAACATGAAGGAAGGAGGGCTGAAGTTCTCTCCTTTGCCCTCCAATATCTTTGCTTCCTCTCAGATCACTTTTATTTATTTATTTTTAGAGGGGAGGGGAAGGGCAGAAAGAGAGAGAGACCCCCCCAGCAAGCTCCATGCCCAGGGCAGGGCCCAAAGTGAGGCTTGATTTCACAACTGTGGAGATCAGGACCTGAGCCAATAGCCGAGAGTCTAAAGTTTAACTGACTGAGTGCCCCAGGTACCCCAAATCACTTTTAAAACAGCTTTATTAAAAAAAAAACAAAACAGCACTATTGACATATGGTTCACATACCATAAAACTCTCCCACTTAAAGGGTACAGTTCAGTGGTTTTTAGAATATTCAGTTATGCAACCATCAACACAATCTAATTTTAGAATATCTTCATAATCTCACCCCCCCCCCCCAAAAAAAAAACGACCCTAGTATTCATTAGTGGCCCCTTTCCATTCCCCACCCCCAGCCCTGGGCAACCACTAGTCTATGGATTTGCTTTTTCTGGACATTTTCTTTTTTCTTTCTTTTTTTTTTTTTTAAAGCTTTTATTTATTTATTTCACAGAGAGAGAGATCACAAGTAGGCAGAGAGGCAGGCAGAGAGAGAGAGAGAGAGAGGAGGAAGCAGGTTCTCCGCTGAGCAGAGAGGCCGATGCGGAACTCGATCCCAGGACCCTGAGATCATGACCTGAGCTGAAGGCAGCGGCCTAACCCACTGAGCCACCCAGGCGCCCCTGGACATTTTCTATAAATGGAATGATACAATATGTGGCTTTTTGTGTCTGGCTTATTTCACTTAGTGTGATATTTTCAAAGTCTACCCACATTGTAGCACGTATCAGTACTTCATTCCATTTCATGGCCAAATAATGATTCATTTATGGCCATACCACATTTGGTTTATCTATTCCTCAGTTGATTGACATATAGGTTGTTTCCATTTTGGGGGGTACTATGAATATGCGTGTACCAGTTTTCCTGTGATATATGTTCTCATTTCTCTTGGGTATATGCCTGGGAGTGGTCAGAGAACTTTTTCTGTTTGATTAAAGAGGAGGATTTCTTTCTCCTTTATGTTGGAGGAATTCCTCAAACATCTAGTGACCCCTGGTGATCATGTTTCTATCTAAATCTGAATCTTCAGCACCTCAGCCCAGCCTTTCAAGGTGCCCAAAGCCTCCAAATTCTAAGATTTTTCAAGATGACATCTATACTTTACCGTCCTAAAACCAAAAGTCTCATGAATACATTAAAAATCAACTGCACAACGGCACCTGGGTGGCTCAGTGGGTTAACCTCTGCCGTTAGCTCAGGTCATGATCTCGGGGACTGAGCCCTGCATTGAGTGCTCTGCTCAGCAGGGGGCCTCCTTCACCCTCCCCCCCGCACCCCGCCGCCTGCCTCTCTTGTCTACTTGTGATCTCTCTCTGTGTCAAATAAATAAATAAAATCTTAAAAAAAATTAAACTACGCAAGCAATTATTATATCCATTTTTTTATTTTTTAAAAGGTTTTATTTGTAGATTTATTTGAGAGAGAGAGAGAGAACAAGTTGGAGGACGGAGGAGCCAAGGGAGAGGGAGAAGCAGATTCCCTGCTCAACAGGGAGCCTAACTCAGGGCTCTGACGCAGGGCTTGATCTCAGGACCCCAGCATCTGACCTGAGTTGAAGGCAGACACCTAACTGACTAAGCCACCCAGGCATCCCTGTATCTACTCTTGAAAAAAAAAAATTGTAAAGCTAGAATTCCATTATAACTTCTCCTAACCTCATCTGCCTCTCTAGGGACCAAGTTATTTCCCTCACACCAGCTAAAAGCATACTTCCTGTGTTAATTGCATTTCCAGAAGCAGATTTTCTTGATTTTTTATTGTTAGGAAATGTTTTAGAGGTTCCTTAAATCTTCCCTAAGTAAGATTACATAAAATTCACTTTCAATCACCATCATGAGTCTATTAACCTTATATTTATATATGTATTACTTTGTGCGTTTGAATTACTAGGAATGGTATCATATCATTTATATCTTTCTGAAGTTGCCTTTTTCATGCAACAATGTGTTACATGTTTTTTTTTCTTTTTAGCTTCCTTGTATTGTAATACATTTTATAATAATATATTGCATTTTAAAAAATTCATTCCCCTTTTGATGGGCACTTAGACTGCTGTTTCTGATTTTTTGCCCTTGCAAATACTACTCAAATGAATATTCTTTTTTTTTTTTTTAAGATTTTATTTATTTATTTGACAGAGAGATCACAAGCAGGCAGAGAGGCAGGCAGAGAGAGGAGGAAGCAGGCTCACGGGGCTCGATCCCAGGACTCTGAGACCATGACCTGAGCCGAAGGCAGCGGCTTAACCCACTGAGCCACCCAGGCGCCCCTCAAATGAATGTTCTTATATCGGTTTTCTTAAGCATACATGTGGGTGTCTCTCACTCATAGATTCACTGGGTCATTCAGCAGGTGTATTTTTCATTTTTATTAGATGCTGTAAAATCATTTTCAAAGTGCCTGTTTCAATGTATACTCCCATCAGCGGTCTTTAAAAGTTTCTTTCCCCAAATCTTCCCCAATAGTTGATATTGCCAAATAACTAATTTTTGATCATATCATTGGTGAAAAAAAATGTATTTAAATGTTTTAACTTGCATTTTGTGTTTATTAGTGAAGTAAGCATCTTATCAATTTTATTGATCGTGTGGATTTCTTCCCTATACATTGTTGTTTATATTAAAATGTGCTCATTTTCTTAGGATTGGTTGTTTTTCTCACAGATATGTAAAAGTGTTCTGAATTTTAGTCCATTAGAGATGATGTATTTCTCTGTTAATTATAATTTTACTTTTTTTTTTTTTTTTAGAGGGAGGGAGAGAAGAGGGAGAAGGGGCACAGGGAGAGAGAGAATCTTAAGCAGGCTCCGCCACTCCATCTCACAATCGTGAGATCATGACCTGAGCCGAAATCAACAGTTGGATGCTTAACTGACTGAGCGCCCCCCCGGGTGCCACATAGTTTTACTTTGTAATGGTATCTTGGACCATATCATTTTAAAAAATTTTGATGTTATCAAATTGATTAGTCATTTCCTTTGTGGTTTGAATCATGTTTTAGGAATGTATTTATTATTGTAAAAATATTAATTCTCCCCAAACTTACATATATTTTATATATTATATTAAATATATGTATATTTAATGTATTTCAATCAGAATCCCCATACAGTTTGATAGGGTTTTTTTCAAAAAGATTTTATTTATTTATTTTAGAGAGAGAGCACAAATGGGGAGAGAGAGAGCATCTCAAGCTCAAAATGGGGCTCGATCCCACGACCCTGAGATCACCCGAGCAGAAACCAAGAGTCACACGCTTAACCGACTGAGCCACTCAGGCGACCCTACTTTGGGTTTTTTTTTTTTTTTTAATTGGATAAAATGATCCTAAAGGAAGATTAAATACCCAGGAAGACAGACAACAGATTAATCTTCACATTACGTGAAAAGCTCTTTTAAGTTGTTAAGGAAAAGACGTGCAATCTAATAGAAGAATTGACAGACAATATGAAGAGACAATGCAGAGAGGAGAAAATTCTCTAAGAAATATGAAAAGATGCTTCATTCACAGATAGTCCAGGAAATAAACTTAAGGGTGAGATGTCACACTCCACCTTGTCGGGCAGACAAAATATGGGAAAGACTATTAAAGCTGTTGGTAGCAGGGATTTAGAGTAAGGATACTTTTACCTTTAACTTTTTTTTTTTTTTTTAACCTTTAACTTTTAACTTTTAATGAAAGATAATGAACTGACTTATGTACTGGGGAAAAAAAACTTTTTAAAAAATCTTTAAATTTTATTTATTTATTTATTTTTTAAAAAGATTTTATTTATTTATTCGACAGAGAGGGATCACAAGTAGGCAGAGAGATAGGCAGAGAGAGAGAGAGGGGAAAGCAGGCTCTCTGCTGAGCAGAGAGGTCGATGCAGGGCTCGATTCCAGGACCCTGAGATCATGACCTGAGCCAAAGGCAGAGGCTTAACCCACTGAGCTACCCAGGCACCCCCTGGGTAGCTCAGTCTTCAGCGTCTGCCTTCAGCTTGGGTCATGGACCTGGGATCGAGTCCCACATTAGGCTCCTTGCTCATTGGGGAGCCCACTTCTCCCTCTGACTGCGCTCCCCCTGCTTGTGCTGTCTCTCTCTCTGACAAATAAAGAGATAAAATCTTTTAAAAAATCAATAAAGAGAAAGAATCAAGCATTTATCCTGCCTTTTTTCTTTAACTCCTTTTTTTGAGTGGGCTCCACACCCAATATGGAGTTTGAACTCATGACCCTGAGATCAAGAGTCATATACCCTACCAACTGATCCAACCAGGCACTGCTTATCCTGCCTTTCTTATAATGTTTAGCACTGGGTAACCAAAAAGTAGATGAGGGGAAGTACCTCTTCATGAAAATATTCAAGCTATGGAATGAAAATGAAATCACAGATTCAGAATATCATTATTTTGCAACACCAAGAGAATTTATGAACAGAAGCAATTGCTAACATCACAAAAAAGAGAGACAATCAGACACAAGGGACCTTGAATGAAAGAACACACCAGCACCTGTAGTGTTGCCAAAGGCATCAAGCCTGAGTCTGATCAGACCTCTAGATTGAGCTGCCCACATGCAGGAAATGCAGAGGAGGGAGGAAAATGGTGAGCTACACTATTAGTACACAATCAGCCAAACCCAGACTGCAGGCAGAAGGGAGGGTACACAGATCAAACATCTGGGGTCTTCAACGGATAAACTGTTAGGAAAAAAAGGGCGACAGAAGAGGAAATCTTTAGATGCAGTAATAGAAAACAGAAGATCGTTTCTTCACCTCCACAAGAGGTGGAATGAAAGCAGTTCCCATCAGCTCAAGATGAGGATTAAGGGAAAGATTAGACAACACCTTCTTTTACTATGACATGACCATTTATTTATTTATTTATTTTCTTTCTTTTTTATATTTTTCTTATTTATTTACTAGAGAGAGAGAGAAAGAGAGCATGAGAGGAGAGAGGTCGGTGGGAGAAGCAAACTCCCTGCCAGGCAGGGAGCGTGATGCGGGACTCGACCCACTGACTCCAGGATCATGACCTGAGCTGAAGGCAATCACCCAACCAACTGAGCCACACAGGAGCCCTTATTTATTTTCTTTCTTTCTTTTTTAAGTATGCTCTACACCCAACATGGGGGCTTGAACTCATGACCCTGGTATCAAGAGCTGTATACTCTAATGACTGAGTGAGCCAGGTGCCCTAGACAACAATTTTTCTTTTCTTTTTTTTTTAAAGATTTTATTTATTAATTTGACAGACAGAGATCACAAGTAGGCAAAGAGGCAGGCAGAGAGAGACAGAGAAGCAGGCTCCCTGCTGAGCAGAGAGCCCGACTTGGGACTCGATCCCAGGACCCTGGGATCATGACCTGAGCCGAAGGCAGAGGCTTTAACCCACTGAGCCACCCAGGTGCCCCCTAGACAACAATTTGATATGAGCTGGGGAAGGGCAGGGTGTTGACAGGGCTGGGAGATCAGAGTAGTGTGCTCAGGGAAAATTAGTCGCTTGTAACTAACAAAATCTTCTATGAACATTCCTCCAGCAACCAATTTTTTTTTTTTTACTTGCTCAAGCTTTATTTTCTATTGCCCGTTAAGGGAATTATCTTTAAGCCATTTTAATTCTGTTTGAAACTCAGCAGCTTTTTTTTTTTTTTTTTAAGTAGGCTCCTCCCCTAGCTTGGAGGCCAATGTGGGGCTTAAACTCACGACCCTGATCGAGAAGTGAGCTGAGATCAAGAGTGAGAATGCTTAACCAATTGAGCCGCCCAGGCGCCCCTGGAACTCTGCAGATTTTGTTTGATGTTTTTTGCTTTCTCATTCTAAATTCATTTTTTTCCTTCTGAAATAATTTAAAATTTTAAATAATTATAACTAAAGCACTTTTAGCATATCTTCACTATTTTACCCAACTGGACACATTCCAACCAACTGTCAAAGGGTCATCAAAAAATAATAATTCTACAGATTTTAGAATGGAAATAATAAAAATAAGTGGTTTATTCTTACTCCTAACTATCCCTAAAAGGCAAGACGAAATGAAAAGACTGTTGATTTGTATATAATAATACTGAAAAGAATAACATGCCATTAAAAAGGGCTAAAGACTGAAAACAAAACAAAACAAAACTTCAAAATACGTATCAAATCAAAGAAGTGGGAAAGACTGAAGTAGAGTGTCCCAAGAAGCATACTTACTTGATAAAACTAAAGGAATACAAGGGAATGATTATCGTAAAAGTCAGGATAGCGGCTACTTTTTAGGGCAGGGAGAGAATGGTGATTGGGACTGGGTGGCGTTGCTGGACAGGTTCTATTTTTTTCTTTCTTTATTCTTTCTTTTTTTGAAGATTTAATTTATTTATTTGACAGAGAGAAGTCACAAGTAGGCAGAGAGGCAGGCAGAGAGAGAGGGGGAAGCAGGCTCCCTGCTGAGCAGAGAGCCTGATGCGGGGCCCATCCCAGGACCCTGAGATCATGACCTGAGCTCAAGCCAGAGATTAACCTACTAAGCCACCCAATCACCCCAAGGGTTTCATTTCTTGATCTAGATGGTAGTTTCAAGGGCGTTTGCCTTTTTTTTTTTTTTTAAGATTTTATTTATTACAGTGTCAGAGAGAGAGAGAGAGAGAGAGAGAGATCATAAGCAGGGGGAGTAGCAGGCAGAGGGAGAAGCAGACTCCCCGCTGAGCATGAGCAGGGAGCCCGATGTGGGACTTGATCCCAGGACCCTCAGATCATGACCTGAGCTGAAGGCAGACACTTAACTACTGACTGAGCCACCCAGGCATCCCAAGGGTGTTTGCCTTATAGTAATTCATCAAGTCATATATTTGCTTTGATGATCTTCCATATTTTATTTTTCAATGATAAAAGTAAAAAACTAGATGAACTTCTGATTCCATATGTGGCTGGTTGATAATGAGTGGTGATAGATTTACACCCTAATCCTTGCAACTTGTAAATGTTACTGTATTTTGAAAAAGGGTGTTTGCAGATGTCATTAAATGAATTAGGGACGTCTGGGTGGCTCAGTTGGTAAGTATCTGGCTTTGACTTGGGTCGTGATCCCAGGGTCCTGGGATCAAGCCCCGCATCAGGCTCCCTCTGCAGTGGGGAGCCTGCTTCTCCCTCTGCTTGCTGCCTCCCATGCTTGTGCTTTCTCTCTCTCTCTGACAAATAAATAAACAAAATCTTTAAAAAATTAAAATGAAGTGCTCGCTTCGGCAGCACATATACTAAAATTGGAACGATACAGAGAAGATTAGCATGGCCCCTGCGCAAGGATTACACACAAATTCGTGAAGCATTCCATATTTTTCAGCAATCAGACAACAAAAAGAAATTAAAGGCATCCAAATCCGCAAAGAAGAAGTCAAACTATCACTCTTTGCAGATGATATGATACTATATGTGGAAAACTCAAAAGATCCACTCCAAAACTGCTAGAACTTGTACAGGAATTCAGTGAAGTGTCAGGATATAAAATCAAGGCACAGAAATCAGCTGCATCTCTTTACACCAACAAGACAGAAGAAAGAGAAATTAAGGAGTCAATCCCATTTACCATTGCATCCAAAACCGTAAGATACCTAGGAATAAACCTAACCAAAGAGGCAAAGAATCTATACTCAGAAAACTATAAAGTACTCATGAAAGAAATTGAGGAAGACACAAAGAAATGGAAAAATGTTCCATGCTCCTGGATTGGAAGAACAAATATTGTGAAAATGTCTATGCTACCTAAAGCAATCATTTAATGCAAGCCCTATCAAAATCCCATCCATTTTTTTCAAAGAAATGGAACAAATAATCCTAAAATTTATATGGAGCCAGAAAAGACCTCGAATAGCCAAAGGAATATTGAAAAAGAAAGCCAAAGTTGGTGGCATCACAATTCCGGACTTCAAGCTCTATTACAAAGCTATCGTCATCAAGACGACAAAAACAGACACATAGATCGATGAAACAGACTAGAGAACTCAGAAATAGACCCTCAACTCTATGGTCAACTAATCTTTGACAAAGCAAGAAAGAATGTCCAATGGAAAAAAGACAGCCTCTTCAACAAATGGTGTTGGGAAAATTGGACAGCCACATGCAGAAAAATGAAATTGGACCATTTCCTTATACCACACACGAAAATAGACTCAAAATGGATGAAGGACCTCAATGTGAGAAAGGAATCCATCAAAATCCTTAAGGAGAACACAGGCAGCAACCTCTTCCATCTCAGCAACAGCAACTTCTTCCTAGGAACATTGCCAAAGGCAAGGGAAGCAAGGGCAACCATGAACTATTGGGATTTCATCAAGATCAAGAGCTTTTGCACAGTAAAGGAAACAGTTAACAAAACCAAAAGACAACTGACAGAATGGGAGAAGATATTTGCAAATGACATATCACATAAAGGGCTAGTATCCAAAATCTATTAAAGAGCTTAGCAAATTCAACACCCAAAGAACAAATAATCCAATCAAGAAATGGGCAGAGGACATGAACAGACATTTCTACAAAGAAGACATCCAGATGGCCAACAGACACATGAAAAAATGCTCCACATCACTCCGCAACAGGGAAATACAAATCAAAACCACAATGAGATACCACCTCACACCAGTCAGAATGGCTAAAATTAACAAGTCAGGAAATGACAGATGCTGGTGAGGATGCGGAGAAAGGGGAACCCTCCTACACTACTGGTGGGAATGCAAGCTGGTGCAACCACTCTGGAAAACTGCATGAAGGTTCCTCAAAAAGTTGAAAATAGAGCTACCCTATGACCCAGCAATTGCACTACTGGGTATTTACCCTAAAGATACAAAAATACTGATCTGAAGGGGCATGTGCACTCTAATGTTTATAGCAGCAATGTCCACAATAGCCAAACTATGGAAAGAACCTATATGCCCTTCAACAGATGAATGGATAAAGAAGAGGTGGTATATATACACAATGGAATACTATGCAGCCATCAAAAGAAATGAAATCTTGCCATTTGCGAAGACGTGGATGGAACTAGAGGGTATTATGCTGAGTGCAATAAGTTAATCAGAGAAAGACAATTATCATGATCTCCCTGATATGAGGAAGTGGAGAGGCAATGTGGGGGACTTAGGGGGTAGGAAAGGAATAAATGAAACAAAATGGGAACGGGAGGGAGACTAAACCATAAGAGACTCTTAATCTCACAAAACAAACTGAGGGTTGCTGTGGGGAAGGGGGTCGGGAGAAGGTGGTGGGGTTATGGACATTGGGGAGAGGATGTGCTATGGTGAGTGCTGTGAAGTGTGTAAACCTGGCGATTCACAGACCTGTACCCCTGGGGATAAAAACATTATATGTTTATAAAAAAATAAAAAGTTAAAAAAAAATGAAGGGTCTTTAAATGAAGAGATTATATTGGATCATCTGGGTGGGCACTCAATGCCATCGTAAGTGTCCTTGTAAGAGAAAGACAGAGGCATATTTGACCCAGAGGAGAAGGTGATGTGAAGACAGAGACAGAAAGTGATGTACCAGGGGCGCCTGGGTGGCTCAGTCAGTTAAAGCCTCTGCCTTCGGCTCAGGTCATGATCCCAAGGTCCTGGGATCGAGCCCTGCATCGGGCTCTTTGCTCCGTGGGGAGCCTGCCTCCGCCTCTCTCTCTCTCTGCCTGCCTCTCTGCCTACTTGTGATCTCTGTCAAATAAATAAATAAACTCTTAAAAAAAAAAAAGAAAGAAAGTGTTGTACCCACAAACCAAGGAAACCTCCGTGTTTGTGTGTGTGTGTGTGTGGGGGGGTCTTGCTGATGCCTCAACTTCAGACTTCTGGCTTGTAGAACTGTGCAAGGATAAATTCCTGTTTTGTTTTGTTTTGTCTTTTTTTTTTAAAGATTTTTTTTTTTAATTTATTTGACAGATGGAGATCACAAGTAGGCAGAGAAGCAGGCAGAGAGAGGAGGAAGCAGGCTCCCCACTGAGCAGAGAGCCCGATGCGGGGCTTGATCCCAGGACCCTGGGATCATGACCTGAGCCGAAGGCAGAGGCTTTAACCCACTGAGCCACCCAGGTGCCCCTAAATTCCTGTTGTTTTAAGCTACTAAGTTTGTGGTTATCTATTACAGCATCTATATGAATGCACCTGGTAAGCTGAAGGACTTGGCAGGTCAGTCCTTCTACTGCAAGAACAATCTAGATAAATTACAAAAACCTTATTTTTTTTAAAAAGTACCAAAGGGCTGTGGAAGGAATGAGGTATAGGTGAAGTAAAATTCCAGCGATGGAAGAATCTTTCTGAGTTAAGATGAGCACACGCTGAGGTTGAAGCTTAACCCAGGCAGAATGCCTCCACTTGGGAAAGAGAACTCATCAGTTTTTGGTGGTCATTCAAAGCTGGAGTGACAAGCTGAAAACTTAGGTGGTCAGTTTATTCATGGAACATTTGCTGAACTCTAGGAATGTACAGGAGGCTGGAGAGCCAGACTACAAGCTTCTAAATGGCATACTAAATCTCCCAGTCTGGCATTATTGGTTAGGAAACAAAGACCTGCGCAGGCAGAGGAAGGACAAGAACCTCAACTGGACTCCTCCTCAAGATATCTGCCAGATTCTGAGCTGCATGGAGCAGGAACCTGGAGATCTAGCTTAATCTTCTTCAGTATTTCAGTGCTAAGGAGATGAATACCTGCCTAGTGTTCAATCAGAAGATTGTGAGGAACATGCCTGAAAAATAGGAGCGTACAGACTGAAACAGCAACCCAAACCTCATAAAGCCTAATTCCTGACTGGATTGTGGTGATCAGCACCTCACTCTAACTGCCTGAAAGGAAAAAGGGAGAACATGTTCTTTTCTGGTGGAAAAGAACATGATATGGAGGCTCTAGAATTATTCATCAATTCTAGAAGACAATAAAAAATTATTCTATTTGCATAGAAAAAAGAAACATGACCAAAACGAAAAGAAAAAGATTGACAGAAGAAAACTCACAAATGGTCCAGATATTAGAGTCATCATACAAGAATGTAACAGTAACTATGACTAACATGTTAAGGAAAACAGTGAAAATAATGGAGATCTAGAAGAAAATACAGAGAATTTAAACAGAGAATTGGAATTGATAAAAAAGTCAGATGCACATTTTAGAACTGAAAAAATATACAAAATCTGAAATGAAGAATCCAATATAAGAGTGTAACAGCAACTCGACACAGTAGAGCATAGGATCAGTGAATTGGAAGACAGGTCAATAGAAAATAGTCCAGCTCAAGGGCAGAGATCAAAAAGAATGGAAAACAAAAATTCTGAAGCATGAGAACATGCTCAAATAAACAGCATATCTGGAGTCCAAGGAGAGAAAAATATTGTTGAGCAAAAGCAATATTCAAAGAGATAATGGCTGAGAATTTTTGAGAATTAATGAAAGATACCAAACCACGGATTCAAGAACCTCACCAAACCCAAGGAAGATAGATACAAATAAAATCATGCCAAGGTATATCCTCCTAACACTAATGAACATCAAGGACATTGCTGAACATCTTAAAATAAGTAAAAAAAAAAAAAACAAAAAAAAACAAACCACATTATCTTCAAAGAAACAACAGTATGACACACAGGTGACTTCTAACAAAAAGAGCAGAGGTCAGTGACAATGAAATAACATCTTTAAAGTTCCAAAAGAAAACAACTGTTGGGGCACTTGGGTGGCTCAGTTGTTAAGTGCCTGCCTTCAGCCCAGGTCACAATCCCAGGGTCCTGGAATCCAGCCCCACATTGGGCTCCCTGCTAAGGGGGAAGCCTGCTTCTCCCACTCCCTCTCCCCCAGCTTGTGTTCCCTCTCTCACTATCTCTCTCTCTGTCAAATAAATAAGTAAAATCTATAAAAAGAAAGAAAGGAACTACTAACCTAGATTTCTAGATGAAAGGGAAAAAAATGCCACCATGAAAAAATTTCTAAAAGATATTTTTATCAAAACACTTAAAAAGGAATAAAGTTGGGGGTCTTATATTTCCTGATTTCAAATCTTGCTACAAATCTACAGTAAACCAAACAGTGTGGTACTGTCATCAAGACAGATATATAGACTAATGGGATACAGCAGAGAACCCAGTAATAAACCTTCACACATATATTCGATGAATTCCATGAAATACCAAGGCCATTCACTGAGGAAAAGATAGTCTTTCCAACAAATGATGTTGAGGAAACTGGATCTCCACACACAGAAGAATGAAGCTGGACTCTTACATTATACCATATACAAAATTTAACTCAAAATGAGCAAGAGATCCAAGGGGCACCAGCCTGGCTCAGTTGGTTGAGCATATGACTCTCAATCTTGGGGTTGTGAGTTTAAGCCCTACATTAGGTGTAGAGATTACTTAAAAATAAAATCTCGGGGCGCCTGGGTGGCTCAGTGGGTTAAAGCCTCTGCCTTCGGCTCGGGTCATGATCCCAGGGTCCTGGGATCAAGCCCCACATCTCTGCTCAGCGAAGAGCCTGCTTCCTTGCTTTCTCTCTACCTATCTCTCTGCCTACTTGTGATCTCCGTGTGTCAAATAAATAAATAAAAATCTTTTAAAAATAAATAAATAAAATCTCAAAAAATGGATAAGAACTCTAAATATAAGAGTTAAAACTAGGGGTACTTGGGTGGCTCAGTCAGTTAAGCACCTGATTCTTGATTTCAGCTCCCGTCACAATCTCAGGGTCTTGGGATGGAGCTTTGTGTCAGGCTCCACAGTCAGGAGGAGTCTGCTTGAGATTCTCTCTCTTCCTCTCCCTCTGCCCCTCCCCCTGCTCTCTCATGCTCTCTCTCAAATCAATAAATAAATCTTTTTTTAAAAAAGAAATAAAACTATAAAACTCTTAGAAGAAAACCAGGTGAAAGCTTCATAACACTGTATTTGGGGATAATTTCCTGGGCTATGATCTCAAAAGTATGGGCAAGAAAAGATGAAATTGATAAATAGGACTAAATCAAAATTAAAACTTCTGTGCATTGGGGCACCTAGGTGGCTTATTGGGTTAAGTGTCTGCCTTCAGCTCAGGTCATGATCTCGGGGTCTGGGATCAAGCCCCACATCGGGCTCCCTGCTCAGTGGGGTGCCTGCATCTCCCTCTCCCTTTGCCTGCTGCTCCCCCTGCTTGTGCTCTCTCTGACAAATAAATAAAAGTAAAATAAAATAAAATAAAATAAAATAAAATAAAATAAAATAATTAAAACTGTAAACTCTTAGAAGAAAACCAGGTGAAAGCTTCATAACATTGTATTTGGGAATAATTTCCTGTCTATGATCTCAAAAGTATGGGCAAGAAAAGATGAAATTGATAAATAGGCTAAATCAAAATTTAAAACTTCTGTGCATGGGGGCGCCTGGGTGGTTCAGTGGGTTGAGCCTCTGCCTTCGACTCAGGTTGTGATCTCAGGGTCCTGGGATCGAGCCCTTCATTGGGCTCTGCTCAGCAGGGAGCCTGCTTCTCCCTCCCTCTCTGCCTGACTCTGCCTACTAGTGATCTCTGTCTGTCAAATAAATAAATATCTTTAAAAAAAAAAAAAAACCAAAAAACTTCTGTGCATCAGTGGACACTGTTGAAAGACAATCTCAGTTACCACCTTCGTGAGACTTTTAGTTTGGTGGAAAGACAGTCTTTGGACAGTGCCACACATGGCTGTAAGAGAGATACTGTAGAAATGAATTCTAGAAGACAAAATATTGCAAAAGTCCTCAGGGAAGACTCATAGAGGAGTGTAGCCACGGACAAGCTGAAAGCTCTTTCTTTCTCATCTTTCTGTTATACGCCCTGGGGCTAGGCCCTGAAAAGGTCAGGAAATGATTCTTAACTCTTTTGAAGGTTCAAATTCCATTTCTCCTAAAAAGAATAGTGAAAATATTTCTGAAATGATTGTCATGATGGTTATTATTTTCCAATTTAGTATAGTTTTATTTATTTTCTGAGACTTTCAGGACATCCCCTATACCCAAGGATATCCTGACAAGTTTCAGAACCAGTCTGGGGATTGCTGACTTAAAAGCTTTAACTTTAGGGCACGTGGGTGGCTCAGCCCACTAAGCATCTGCTTCGGCTCAGGTCATGATCTCCAGGTCCTGGATTCGAGCCCCATGTTGGGCTGCCAGCTAAGTGGGGAGTCTGCTTCTCCCTCTCCCTCTGCTCCTCCCCCTGCTTGTGCTTGCTCTCTGTATCTCTCTCAAATGAATAAATAAAATTTTAAAAACAACAACAACAACAACAAACCTTTAACTTTGGTGGGAGCTAGACATTAATTAAACTTAAAGTAACAGCCAACCATAGCAAATGAGGCACACTTTACAAAAGACTTTCCAGAGGGGAACCTGGGTGGTTTAGTTGGTTGAGCATCTGACTCTTGATTTTGGCTTGGGTCATGATCTCCATGTAGTGAGATCAAGTCCCATGTCTCACTCCATCCTGGGCATGAAACCTGCTTAAGATTCTCCCTCTCTCCGTCTCCCACTCCTCCCTCTCTTAAAAAAATTTTTTCCCCTGGATAATACCAGACTGCTTTAAAAAGAGAAGAAAGAAACTTCCTGATTCCCCATGTTTCAGTTTAATTTACATATTGTTTTCACCTCATAAGAAAAGACATGCTAGTCACCTTCTTTTGAATATTGCATCATCAAATGTTGGTGGTTTGAGAGCCATTCCACTCACAGGCTGGATGATTCTAGACCCTTTCACTTTTCTTCATTTAGACCTAGCTAATCTCTGGAACTGGTACTGACCATATAAGAGCCTTATTCTGTGACCTAAAAAGGAGTGAGACCAAAAACCAGCAAGCCAGGAAGTTGCTTCTACACAGGGACATAGCCAGTTAATTGCTGATTGACTGATTTAAAGTTCAGACGATGAAGGCTCTGGCAGCTACAAATAAGAAGGTATTCTTGTAGTTTCTGAGGAATCCCAGTAAGCCACTGTTGGGTCCCCCAATAATGGGTCCATGGTCAAAGGAGCAAGACAGATACAAAGCAAAGGTCAAGCAAAGCTTTATTTCGTGCCAAGTATCAAGAATCAAACCGACTGGCAAAAGGACTGGTCGGGGCCGCCAATTACAGAGAGGGCGAGCCCTCCCTGCCTCACAGACTAACTTTTATAGAGCAAAGTCCATGTGGTTGAGCCTGGCCACACACAGGTGGCCAGTGAGATTGCAACACACAGAGGAAGCTGCACAGCCATGCTGGAAAGGGAACACCTAGAATTTAGTTTCACACCCATAGTCAATGGAATTTTTCTGCTGCTTAAAGGGGTGGGGGGCGGCAAGAGCATTTGACAATAAGGAAGCCTTCAGACATCTGTCCAGGGTCCCATAGAGTGAGTGATTCATCTGTGATATCATATACCCCAGGGCATGCACATCTATATGACTTTTTCTTTCTTTCTTTCTTTCTTTTTTTTTTTTTTTAAGATTTTTGTTTATCAGAGAGAGAACAAGCACGAGGAGCAGCAGGCACATGGGTAAGCAGGCTCCCTGCTGAGCAAGAAGCCCAATGCAGGACTTGATCCCAGGACCTCATGATCTGCGCTGAAGGTAGATGCTTAAGGGACTGTCCCTATATGATTCCTTTTTAAATCTGAGCTTGAAGACTCAGATCTAACTTCACTTGCTCTGTGGCCAGGTAAATACGCCACAAGCTTTATTTATAAAATGGGTCCACACAAAGCTCCTCTGATATAAGAGGTCCTCATTCACTGTTGACTTTATGTGGGGCTTTTTAATAAAGATCCAAAAAAGGACACGAGAATTTCTGCCCCCTCAAGTGTCTTGAAGCAGCTCCCCATACCTACCTCCCAACCAACCTCCCCTTCCTCGAATTTGTGCGTCAGAACACTCTGATGTAGCCCAGACTCTACTGCTGCGATGCGGCGAAGCGCTGCGACGTCAGACAATTCCAGCTCTCTGGGTGTTTGCCACCAACCAGGAGGATGCTTACGGACAGCAGTGACTTCATCAACATGGCTGCTGGAAGCCGCTGGCAGGAAGAAGGTGTGGCCACCGAAGGGTCACTTCCGCTTCCGTTGGCCCAGGCGCTAGCATTTCTTCTGCCACCGTGACTAAGATGGAAGCGTTTTTGGAGTCGCGGTCAAGACTTTGGGCCGGGGGTCCGGCCCCGGGGCAGTTTTACCACATCCCGCCTACTCCTGGTGCCTCCATGGAGCCGGCGTCCTCGCCCTACGGGGGTTCGATTACGCGCACGCAGTAAGTGTTCGGGGTCTTAGCCTGTACAGGGGGCGGGACGGTGAGGCCTGGTCTGGCCGGCCGGTTCTGAGGAAACCCGGGAAGGCGAGACGGGGACGCCAGGGCCGAGAGCCCCGGAGAATGAAAGGACACATAGAAAATCAGAAACGGAACTCACTGCGTGGAAGGGAGCTGAGGCTCTTCCCTCTACCTCGTGCTTCTACCCTTGCCAGAACTCCCTCTCTCTGTCTAGGAACCCCATGGTGACCGGGACCTCGGTCTTGGGCGTTAAGTTTGAGGGTGGAGTGGTGATTGCCGCAGACATGCTGGGCTCCTACGGCTCCTTGGCTCGTTTCCGCAACATCTCTCGCATTATGAGAGTCAACGACAGCACCATGCTGGGTGCTTCCGGAGACTATGCAGATTTCCAGTATTTGAAGCAAGTTCTCGGCCAGATGGTGTAAGTTATCTGGAGAATAGGGAATAGATTCCAGATGGGGAGACGAATTCACTGTTTGGGTTTGTTGTTGTTGTTGTTGTTGTTGTTGTTTTTAAATCCCCTTAGAAGTTCTAGAGTGGGGACGCCTGGGTGGCTCAGTTGGTTGGGCAGCTGCCTTCGGCTCAGGTCATGATCCCAGAGTTCTGGGATCGAGTCCCACATCGGGCTCCTTGCTCGGCGGGGAGCCTGCTTCTCCCTCTGCCTCTGCCTGCCATTCTGTCTGCCTGTGCTCGCTCTCTCTCCCTCTCTCTCTGACAAATAAATGAATAAAATCTTAAAAAAAAAAAAGTTCTAGAGTGGAGGAGTTTGAGGCTGCATTAGAGGACAGGAAAATTGTTGGGGGTGGAAGAAGAGAGTTTGCAATACATAGTTTTCGGCATTAGGGGGTGTAAAATGGGGAAGATTGTGGTAACTTCTTTTGGTGTGGAGGGGGGTGGATGGAATTCCTGACTTACATTCTTTCCCTTTTCTCATAACCAATTCCTTTTAAGGATTGATGAGGAGCTGTTGGGAGATGGACACAGCTATAGTCCTAGAGCTATTCATTCATGGCTGACCAGGGCCATGTACAGCCGCCGCTCCAAGATGAACCCGCTGTGGAACACCATGGTCATTGGAGGCTATGCTGATGGAGAGAGGTTGACTTGAAATAACTTAATTTCCCTGACTACCCAACCTCTAGTGTCCATGTAATATTCTATCTCTTCCTTCTGAGTGAATGCCACTTCTTAGACCCCGTGGCCCATCTTTCAGCTAAGATACCTAAGAAAACCTAAGATGAAATGAATTCTTTGACCTCTTGTGTCCTGTTAGCTTCCTCGGCTATGTGGACATGCTTGGTGTAGCTTATGAAGCCCCTTCACTGGCCACTGGTTATGGTGCATACTTGGCTCAGGTAGGTGTGTGAGAGGGGAGGGACGACAAGGCACTGGGGACTAGTTGTTGTCTGCTTGTTCTTCCCTTGAAATTCCAACATGAGGACCAGGCTAGGATCCCTGCTGCTGGGCAGATGGCTTTCTTTGTAGTCTGGAGGCTGTATGTATTGGCACTTACATTCCAGAGACAAAATGGTATGTCAGATATTTAGTAGACTTGTGTAAAGAGGGATGCCCTAGAATTTACCCTTTAAATCGGTGTTAGCACAGGTAAGCAGAATTCATTCTGGTGACACGTAGGTGGACTGTCCCTTTTTTTTTCCTTTTTAAAAAATCATTTATGCTGTGGATTTGGAACCGACGGGTATTCAGCCCCTGGTATCTCCTGTGTTTTTCCCATTTCCCACTTCCCTAGCCTCTGCTGCGAGAAGTTCTGGAAAAGCAGCCAGTCCTGAGCCAGAGTGAGGCCCGAGAGCTAGTGGAACGCTGCATGCGAGTGCTGTATTATCGAGATGCCCGTTCTTATAACCGGGTGAGGAGGGATATGAGTAATAAAGATAAGGGGACTCTAACTGGTGGGCCCTTGATAGTTGCAGTACCTGGATCTTTGCTTTTGAAGAACTGATTGCCAAATTTCAGATTAGGGGAAGATCCCCTACTTGATCTTTGAGCAGCCCTCAGGGACTTCTTCATGGGGGTGGGGGTGGGCATTTTCATTGGGAGCTCTTTCTTTCAGTTTCAAATTGCCACTGTCACCGAAAAAGGTGTTGAAATCGAGGGACCACTGTCTGCAGAGACTAACTGGGAAATTGCTCACATGATCAGGTGATTGAAATTAAAATTACAGAATTAAAAATAAGTGGTAGAACAGTTGGGAGGCCCCTTGGCTGGCACTAAGCTGGGTTTTTCTGGAGCTCTCAACCAAAAGAATTCTTTGGGTGGAGAGGATTTTGGTAGGAGGGTAGAATTGCTTATAGGAATTAATTCCTCCCCGATGGCTTCACAATTTTATTATGCTCTCTTCCTTTTTAGTGGTTTTGAATGAAATACAGATGCATTATCCAGAATTGCAGTTGTACTCTTCTTCTAACTTTGAACTTGGCTGGTTCAAAGATACACTTTTCTATTGTAAAATAAATAAATCCTTTGAAACGCTTGCTGAGTGGTTTTACTGTCTGACTAGGTCACACCTGGAGTGAAGGTGTGAAGTACTGCCACATGCCATCTTCCTCCCTGCTCAGAGAACCTTTGGCTCTTGCAGGATTTTCTGCATGGCAGTATAGGAGAACCACCACTCTAGAAAAGTTTTGTATAGAGCCCAGGCTTAATCTTTGTGGGATAACAAAGTGCTTAACATTTTTCTTATTAAACATTTCCATCCAAGTGCTAGATTCTTAAAGATTTTCTGGTTTAATGTTGGCTGCAAATGTGATTTTAGTTAAAACACCATTTCAGAGATAGAAATGTAGCATCTAATAAAGCTGCTGTGGGTAAGGTGATTCCTAAGCAGGACCTGACAGCTTCAATCTCTCACCCATGCCACCCTCTTCACCCTTAATAGATGGAATACTAAGTATCTTGAACATTTAACTTAAATGTTTACTGTTCAAATCTAGTACCATAAAGTCTTAAAATTATGTGTTCATTTAAAGTCCTAAGTTTAGCTGTGAGTCAAATCCTTTGGGGTGTTAGCCAAATTCTCCCCAGATGGTGTTAAACCTGAATTTTAAAAATGAACACTCTAGGTGAATCTGATACGTATCCTCTCTAAACTGCTTTGAGAAACTAGTATAGGCAGCAAACTGAAACTACTGCAGAAGTTCAGTGAGGTGAGCGAACAGATCAAAATATCCCTCCATTTTATCATCCATGTTACAACAAACTAGTAAGTGGAAAAGTAAAAAGAAATCATGAGTTTTCTATTTCAGTCTTCACATACTCAGTCTCAACACAGAAAGTAGTCAATAAATACTTGTTTATTGATTAAACTGAATTATAAAAAAAACAAAAAAAACTTCCTTCTACTACTAAGCCATGCGGGCGGAATCCACAAAGATAACTTCCTGGCCAAAACCCAGCTGATCCACCGTTGGTGTTATGGTCTTAAAAAAATTACCCATCAAGAAAGTCATACAGTATGCAGAGGACAGGAACCCAGCTCGGCTGAGGCTGGGGCTGCTGTGGAGACTACCAAAGAGGAGGATTAGGTCATTGTAGACAGTTGACCATAGTTCTTGAACTTTCAAAGGCAAAGGGTTGACTTCAAAGTCCATACTGTCAAAATGGCATCGGCAAAAAGCTGGGGAAGAGAAGCCCAAGAGAAGATGGATCCTCAGTTCACTTTTCAGATGCCATGGGTTCATGAAGTTGGCCAAGCTGTTTATGGGCAGGATCACTCCAGTTCACTATATTATAGTGTTCTGGGGGTTAAAAAACCAAAAAAATGGGAGGTGAGGAGAAACAGGTGGTAACAAATGTCACACCTGTACCACCAGGCCCATCACATCTTGAGCATGTCCCAGTCTGTGAAAAGCCTACTAAAATAGGGTTACCTAGAAAAAAAACACATTGTTTATAAATCCATTTCCCCTCATTTTATTAAATGTTCCATTTATGTACATTTTAAAGATGAACCATTTACAAGCCTATGCAGGCTGCCTCCTTGGCTCCCAGGAGGGACATGTTGCTGAAAGCCTTGGGATGGACAGGTGTAGCTGTGGGAAAGCTGGACTTGGGTTTTTGTTCCTTTTCTATGTATGATACAGTACATTTCAGTTTATAACCATGAGTACATACAGTTAAAAAAAATCCCTCATGCAAACTGTAGAAAAACTTTCTTTCCTTGAAGCTGGCAGTGAAAAATAAAGATTCATGTCTTTTTCTTTGTGCACACCCCTGTGTGTTTCTTCTTCAGGTCACAATCTTCTCTAAGCATTAAAAGAAATAAGGAAAGCCACAGGGTAAGCAGGATTTCAACAAGTGGTCTGTCTTGTTTTTAAAGTTCAACACTTAACTTCTTGCACAATTATCTCCTGGCTGTAGGACATGTGATCTCTTGAACAGGCATACTGTCCACTTAACATGATGAAGACCCATACACTGGGAATGGCTTCCACCCTAATGCTGTAATCACCTCAGTACCTCTTGCTTGCTAATGACACATGTATGATCCTTTGTCCAGAGTGATGGTGTGAGCATGGGAAAAGGGGCTAAGATTCCAAGTGCAAAGAATATTGGTTTTGTCATGTTTTTGTTGGAGGGAGGGTGGTGAGGAAAAACAAATCTAATTCATCATCTGGATGAGAGGTGGTTTCATGCATTTTTAAAGCCAAAATTTAATATCTCAGAGTTGCTGTAGAAACCAACATCTCTGGAGAGGGAAGGAAACAAAGGAAAAGGAAGAGAGAGTTCGGTGGGATTTTTTTTTTTTCCATTTTCATTTTTATATAAAAGTGTTAAGACCACAATGAAAAAAGTTTTTTTTTTATCCATATATATAATAAACCAGTTTGTGAGCTACATATTTTCGTCTTTCCCATCTTCAGAAATGTTCTCACATTGACAATGGTTGGATAGCATCATGCCCAAAGACATTGCCACACAGTAAAACGAACAAAAAAACCAAATGTACTATGATACAGTTGAGGTAAAAGGGGAAACAAAAAATTTAACATTCGTCCACGAAGAATTTTTTTTCTTTTTCTTGATTTTGTCAGAAAAATACCAAACACAGTGATTTAAATTTAAAAAAAAAAAAAAAGAAAAAGAAAAAGGTCACGAAAACCTGTTTTTAGCAGAAGTGAATGACCAGTGGGCCAGCTCCTTGGCTCAGACGGGATCACTACTGGTATTCCTAATAATCCACAAATCCACAGGGAAACAGAGTCAACATTGGGGGGAGTGGTGGCATAAAATTAAAAAATATAAACCAAATACCCAACCTGGCATATCCCCCTTTCCCTAAGTCCCTCTACCCCCGCTTCACACTTTCCCACCCCCACTCCACACCCGCTCATGATGCCAACACTCAAATCTCCATCAGATCTAGGTCAGCTTCTTCAAAGCCATAAAAGGACTCGGTCTCACTTTCACCCTCAAAGAGCTGGTGAAGGCTTTCAGGCTCAATTGTCTCTTCAGGAGATGACCTGGGTCGGGGAGTGGAAGCTGAGGGCTCCTCAGACTGTTCCCCACTCAGCTTCAGCTGCTCCTCGAGGGAGGCAATGAGCTCCTCCTGCATGTCAGCATTTCTCGTGGGTGAGTTAATGTTGCCATCAGGGCCAGGCAGAACACTAGCCACAAGGAAGGACCGTTGCACCAGCTCTGGACAGTCCCCAATGACACCCAGCACTTCAGCCAGCCAGACCAGCACCAGCTGAAGCAGGACGTCAGAATCACACGCAGTATCTGCCATTTCCCGAGCCTGCTCCTTCCACTTTTTGTGTAGGAAGTTCTTGACAGTTCGTTTGATGCATACATCTAACGGCTGGATTTTGGAGCTACAGCCCGCGGGGACCACTGCAGGCAAGGTGCTAGAGGCACTAAGCATAGCCAGCACCTCTTCTGACAAGTGAGTGCGATGACAGTCCATCACAAGCATGCCTTTGCTGCGCTGGCACGCGGTGTGCTTCTGCCACACTCGGGCGGACCACAGCTCCATGATCTCATCATCACTGTAGCCACTCTCCTTCGCCTCTAGCAAGATAGAGTCTGGCACGTTAGCAGGCTGATCCATTTGTCCTCGGTAGAAAACCAGGGTGGGGAGGACAGTGCCATCTGCCAGAATGGCCAGCACCACATCACACCACGGTTCCCCTGTGCCCACTGTCTGCAGGGCATTCTCCTTACGGTCATCACTGCTCAGCACCTCTGTATCTAGAAACAAGGAGATCTCATCAATCGCCACAATCATGGACAAGGGTAAGTCCTGGTTGTGAATCTGTCGCTGTACGAATTCAATGAAGAGTCCTGCATTCTCCGCCACATCCTTAGGTAGGGTGTGGGCCACGGCGCGCCGGGCATGGGGAGTCAGGTGGTGCCGGAGCATGAAACGCACAGCCCACTCGTAAGAGATCTTAAACCCCCCCTCCAAAGAACGTCCTATTTTGGTGGCCTTCTGGAACAAGGTCTCCTCATTCACAGGTAGCTGTTGCTCTCTCTGGGTTAGCACCCACTCAGCCAGCTTCTCTTCTGCCTCTAAGCTCAGATATTTGCCCTCCAGATTCTCCCCCTGGGAGGCCTGGAAGCGCCGAAGCCAACGCCGGATCCGTCGCTGGGGATTTCGGAAGTGTTCAGCAGCCTGTTCCGTATTGCAGCACAGGGCAAACAGTACCACTCGAAGCTTCTTCACAGACAGCTGCTCCTTCTTACCAACCCCACTGCCACTACTGCCCCCTATTGCCTGCTCAGGCTCCTGCATAACTGGGCTCCCTTCATCCTGGTCATCGACATTCAGACATTCGGCCCCCTCTGCGGCCAAGGGCAGAAGGGCTAAAGGCTGGGGGTGAGTTGGGGTTGGTGGTGGGGTTGCGGTTGAGGCTGGTGATGGGAGTGCTTGGGCCATAGGAGTTGCAAGCTCTTCAGGCTCAGCTAGGGTGGCCCCCGCAGATTTCACAGTGGCAGTTTTATTAGAGGGGAAGGTAGGAGGAGTATATATATTCTTCAAGCTCCGGTCATGCACTCGGTCACGAATGTGGCCATGTCTAAAGGGTTGAAAAGAAAGCTCAGTTAAACCAGGAAAATGAAATACTAATAATAGCAGTGATAATAATAAAAAAAAGATCAAACACACTGAAAATAGAAATTAAACCATGAAGTGAGTTTCTGTTACCTTGAGTGAGACATCCAAGTGAGTCCTATAGAAAATGAGACAATAAAATGTTAACTCAGAGAAGAAATAAACCCTCCAGTCTTATATAAATGTCAGGCTGGAATGCTTCCAATTTGGTGATGTCTATCTGAACACCAGATAAGCTAGCCTAGGTAGAGAGGCTCCTGACTCATATGGTAGAACTTATATCCTTATTTTCTTTTTCTGTTGTCCCACTAACTCCCATCTCTACTACTTACCCCGTGGCAGGATGCTGCTGGATCTGTGAGAGGGGTTGAATACCAAATGCTTGGCCATGGCATCTCCCACAGAGGTAACAAAGGTACATGAAGTGCAAGCCAGCTTGATACCACTAAGAAAAAGAATCAAGAGTATATAAAACAAATATATCAATGACACTAGGGATAAAATCTGAGGCCTAATAAAGAAAAGAGAATATCCTTTCTCCTCTTTCTCAAATTAATTCACGTACCTCCCCCAAGTTAATTAAAAGGATTTAATGTAAGAATGTGAAAAATTAAGAGACCATCACTAAGCTTTTCCTTACCTCACAGAATTTTTAAACAAAGCCAAATACTTGGGGCTCTTGCGTGGAACATGATTGCTGAGAAAGACAAAGAAAAAACAGCATGAGTTAGGGGGTTCTGATCATTAAACAAGAGATCACCAGTTTCTGACAATGCCCCAACAAAAGAGATGCCACTTTAATCCATCCTCACCTCAACCTAAGCCAGTTTTCCTACCATATTAGTATTCCCTATTAATATGCATATGAATCACCAGAAGAGCTATTAAAACACACATTCTGACTCAATAGCCTGGGGTTGGGGAGGAGGGGCTGAATTTCCAACAAGCTCCCATCCATTGCTGCTGGTGTTTGGGCCACACTCTGAGTAACAAAATCCTACAGAATCAGAGCACAGACCATCAAAGTCAAATGAACATGGGTTTGACTCATCCTGCTAGGAGAGATGGACAGACAGCTCTAAGAGCTGAAGGAGGGAATGAAATGAGTTCTGGAGACTTTGGAGATAAGATCACTGGTTTAACCCAGACTTACTTGATCATATGGTTGGCATAGGCTCGAGAGCAGCAGGTGCTATAGCGACACAGAGAGCAGTGAACGTAAGTAGGGAAATGATTAGGGAAATCCGGAATCTCAAAGCTGCACTCCAGGCATGTCTGCCGACCCATAACACTCCTGTCGAGAAACAAAGAAAATTCCTGTTATCGCCCCAGGAGTCCTCAAATTGTGGGGGCTTCAGACAACAGATCCTGCTAAAAAGGCTAGTAGATTACACTGGCTATAGGAATAGTCGTGCCCACCCGGCCCCCAGCCTCCAGAAGGTACTGACATTTTCCTAACAGCTCTCTTCTGGATATTGCGCCGGACAGGGGGATAAAGGAAGACAGGCAGAGGGTCCGTTGAGGAGGTCAGGGGTGTTGCCTCCTGCAAGGTGCTGGGAGGTGCATCATTGGAGGAAACAGGAACAGTGCGTGGCTGCCCTCGGGAAGCCCGGATTGTCACCTGCGAGCCAAGGGAGGGAAAAATTAGACACCAGCCATGCTAAATCTCGAATACTGATAATCTCTATTCCCCTCCTCTTGGATCTATAAAAGATACAGTGACAAGCCTTTTACCTTTGTGCCTGGTTTCAAACCTTCAAGCTGCTTGGGTTTACGGAAAGTTTTATGGTGCTGAAGCTTGTGTTCAATTTTGTCCTTGGCAAAGAGAAACTGCAGCCGGCATTTGTTGCAGTGATAAACATTCCTCTTCTGAAGGGGGAGAAAGAAAGAAAATCCCTTAAAGATTCCCAATAAATTTTATTCCCTGATGAGAAGGCAGATTCATGCTAACAATCATTCCTTCCCCCTTTCTGTGGATAATTGAAAGAGGAAGAAATACACAACACCAAACCTACCATTGAGAATCATCACGTCCCATGGTCCCAAAGAAAGGCAGACTCACAGCCAGGATAACTAGGTCCTCCAACCATCTCTTCCTGACTTGGTTTAACAATGTGGATTAGTGGCTTAAGCTTTAACTTGCCCCTACTTTGTCTTTATAATGCAGACAGTGCTACCTACTTCTGGACATTCTTCTTTCTTTTTTTAAACACAGTAAAATGTACATGATGGAAAAAAAAATCCTCACTTTTCATTCCATATGCCTTCACATTTTAAGTTGGCCTTCAATTCCAACCCTCCACCTCTTTGCACAGAAACAATTTGCTACTAGTTTTCTGGGTATTCTTTCAGACAGTCTATGCACATAGCCACATAACACACACACATCTCCAATCATGACCTCCCTGTTTGTCCTTTTTCTTTCTTAACATGAATAACAGTATTCTTCTATACCTTTTCTATACCTTTCTATTCCTTGCTATCTTTCCTCTTAACACTTCAATATATATACATGCACCTGTTCCTGTGAGACCAGTTTAAGGATTCAGACTGCCTAGTATTGAAGTCCTTCAGAAACAGGACTCAGGTCTATGGTTTTCTTCCCAGGATAACAAGGCTCCATTACCTGAGTACAAGGGACAATTTCCAAACTGCTCTTTGCAATACACATGTTGGGGATTATAGGCAGTCACCCCTATGCAAATTAAGTGTGTGAGCCCAAGACGGAGCTCACACACGAGAGTTCAGGCACGTGTGTGCAGACCTAGGCAAGTGTTCAGCACAGGTGCAACCATGTCCTTCTCCATTTTGTGCCTTCTCTATGTACCTTCACTCTCCTCTTCTAAGTGGCTCCTTTGTTGCAGCATTTAAAACAAGGCCCTATTTATTCCATCTTTAAAACAAAACACAAAAGCAACAAATTCTCTTCTGCTACCTCTTTCCCTGGATGTGCCAGCCCTCAATCTTCCCCTTCTGAAACTTTTAAAAAATAAGTTGTCTCCATTTCCTCACCTCTTTTTCATTCATCCTGCTGAAATCTGACTTCCACTCTCCTAACCAACCACATGGCTCCTATCAACGTTGCTGAATTAAAGGCTGGCCTCTAAATTTCTATGGTGCTTGTCATCTTGGTGTCTATGGCTTGACATCTATGGTGCTGCAACATTCAGATCATACCTCTGACTTCAAAACACTTTCCTCCCTTCAGCTTCCTTGACATCAAGTCTCTTCTGGATTTCCTCCTAGGACTATGGTACTGTATTTGTAGACAGAGTCTTCAGAGGTGCTAAGCCTTCATCTTATTTTTTTTATTTATTTTTTTTTTTATTTAGCCTTCATCTTATTCTTAATTGGGGGTGAAGGAACATGGCAACTTCTATGTTTAAAATCACTTGATTTATATAATTATAATTCCTAAGTATGTTTTCCACAACCCAGGCTTTTCTCCCAGGTTTCAGACCTAGATAATCTGTTTAACAGACAACTATAGCTACTGTCCACAGACACTGCTAACTCAGAATACCCAAACATGTAATCCCCACTTCTGCCGCAAACCTTTCTTTCTACCGTGTTTCTATCTCAACACATAGTTTCACCATTCATCCATTTTTCCCGAGCCAGAATTTTAGGCACTATTCCTAACTCCTTCCTCACTACCTTTACCAAATCCATCTCTAAATCATAAATACCACTTACCTTCTCAGTTATCTCTCAACACTATCCTTTCTTCATTTCAAAGCCAAAAGCCACTACTGTCTCTCATCTAAACCAAAAGAGCCTTTGGTGTGTCCCCCTAACTCTGGTCTTGATCTCTTTCAATTCATTCTCCTATTGCAGCCAGTATAATCATAACTTAAAACAAATTTGAACTTACCACTCAAGGACTTAAAAAATCCCTTTAATGCCTCCCCAGTGACTTATAAAGTTGAAACTCCTTTTCATGGCTTACAGGATTCTCCATCACCTGTTTCCTAATTTCCAACCTTCCCCTTGTAGCCCACATTCAAACCATACTGAACTTCCTTTAATTCTTTGAACCTCCATACTGTCACTCTGTGCTTTGGAGAACACTCTTCTTTCATCCCACTTCACTTGGCTCACCCTTCCTCATACTTCAGGTCTTGAATACTTTTCTTCCAAGGAAGCTTTAGCAGGCTCCCAAAATAGGTATATGCTTTTCTTTATCTTATACTTCCCCAACACAATATTCTCCATGCTCTACTACTGGTCTTGTATATCACTAAATCCCCGGCACCTAGCTCAGTGCATGGCATATAACTGCAATTTGGCAAATTTTTGCAAACATATATACAGTATCTTCTCTACCAAAATTATCTGCCTAGCTCAGCCCTGGCCCCAGCATCCATAAGACTTTAAAAATGAGAATATGGGAACTGCTTGGTGCCTGGTACCTGGTGCCTCATGTAATGCTGTTGGAATGCATTGCCATTTTTGAAGACCTTCAGGCAATAAGGGCAGAGCAGATGCCGAGTATCCTCATGGATCATCCGAAAATGGACATCTACCTCAGAGTAGAGGGAGGAGCGATATTGACACACCTGAGTCACATAAGAGGGAAAATAAGCTAAGAGTGAACAACTGAGGCCTTAAAAAAGAGGTAGCAACAAAAAGGTCAAAATAAGTTTTCCTGAATGTACAGAAATCAAATTATTATTCTGACTCTGTAATGCAGGGCTGTTTGTGATAGATTCAGCTGTGGATTAAGATAAAAATAGGGGATGGACAAGAAAGTCTAAGAATACGTTTTGTGACTAAGAGGAATAAAGTCTTCTTTGTCCATCTCTACGGAGCCACTTCTGGAGACACATTCCTGCAGTACATGTGTTTGTTCTCTGACTGGGTTCCCTGGCTGGGTACATGCACATGTTCCTTTAATGTTTTTCTCTAGTATGGAAAATCCTGAAAACAGACCCTAGATTTATCATTTCTTCTGGATCTCCCCAGAGTTCCTAAATCTGAGTGTATGCAGTAGGTATGCAGCAATGTTCATTTATGGATTCTTGGTATTCAGCCTGAGAGCAAAATGGCAAAATGGCTAAAGCTCCCTAGAGAAAAAGGCAATACCTGGCAGACATAAGGCATCTCTCCAGGCTTATGAGTATCCTTCATATGCTGGAGAAATAGTGGCTCACTCTCAAACGCCCACTCACAGATCTTGCACTTGGCTGTAAGAAGAAAAATAATCAATAAATCCACCTGAAAGTAAGACCAAAGTCCTGCTAACTCATAATCTTTATTCTCTCTGACTTCTCTATCTTCACTTTCAATAGTCAGTAAATCATTAACTCTCTTCCTTCTTTAAAATGGTTCTGTCTTAACATCTGTGTTGCTGATAACAACCAACCTTATGCCTCTAGCTCAGACTTACTATAAAGCTCCATTCTAGGTTATGAACTATCTACAAGACATTTTAATTGGATATTCTACCACCAACTCTAATTCAACCTCCTCCTGATTCCTGGTTGTTTCCCTTCTCACTTCCCCACCTCCTCCTACAGTTAGGCACTATCTCTGAGTATACACCCCTAGGTTCTGTCACCATTATTTCAGAATGTATCTAGGAATGGTCATTTTTCCATTCTCAGAGACAAAAACTTGGTAGAATCCCACATGATTGCCTACTACTAATCAGGTGGCTTCCAATACCTCTCATCTCTCCAATAAATACAGTGTCTATGCTTTACATACTATTGCCAAGTGAGTTATTTTATTTTTTATTTTTTATTTTTTTAAAGATTTTTATTTATTTATTCGACAGAGAGAGATCACAAGTAGACAGAGAGGCAGGCAGAGAGAGAGAACGAGAGAGAGAGAGGGAAGCAGGCTCCCTGCTGAGCAGAGAGCCCGATGTGGGACTCGATCCCAGGACCCTGAGATCATGACCTGAGCCGAAGGCTATGATCTCAAAAGTATGGGCAAGAAAAGATGAAATTGATAAATAGGACTAAATCAAAATTAAAACTTCTGTGCATTGGGGCACCTAGGTGGCTTATTGGGTTAAGTGTCTGCCTTCAGCTCAGGTCATGATCTCGGGGTCTGGGATCAAGCCCCACATCGGGCTCCCTGCTCAGTGGGGTGCCTGCATCTCCCTCTCCCTTTGCCTGCTGCTCCCCCTGCTTGTGCTCTCTCTGACAAATAAATAAAAGTAAAATAAAATAAAATAAAATAAAATAAAATAAAATAAAATAATTAAAACTGTAAACTCTTAGAAGAAAACCAGGTGAAAGCTTCATAACATTGTATTTGGGAATAATTTCCTGTCTATGATCTCAAAAGTATGGGCAAGAAAAGATGAAATTGATAAATAGGCTAAATCAAAATTTAAAACTTCTGTGCATGGGGGCGCCTGGGTGGTTCAGTGGGTTGAGCCTCTGCCTTCGACTCAGGTTGTGATCTCAGGGTCCTGGGATCGAGCCCTTCATTGGGCTCTGCTCAGCAGGGAGCCTGCTTCTCCCTCCCTCTCTGCCTGACTCTGCCTACTAGTGATCTCTGTCTGTCAAATAAATAAATATCTTTAAAAAAAAAAAAAAACCAAAAAACTTCTGTGCATCAGTGGACACTGTTGAAAGACAATCTCAGTTACCACCTTCGTGAGACTTTTAGTTTGGTGGAAAGACAGTCTTTGGACAGTGCCACACATGGCTGTAAGAGAGATACTGTAGAAATGAATTCTAGAAGACAAAATATTGCAAAAGTCCTCAGGGAAGACTCATAGAGGAGTGTAGCCACGGACAAGCTGAAAGCTCTTTCTTTCTCATCTTTCTGTTATACGCCCTGGGGCTAGGCCCTGAAAAGGTCAGGAAATGATTCTTAACTCTTTTGAAGGTTCAAATTCCATTTCTCCTAAAAAGAATAGTGAAAATATTTCTGAAATGATTGTCATGATGGTTATTATTTTCCAATTTAGTATAGTTTTATTTATTTTCTGAGACTTTCAGGACATCCCCTATACCCAAGGATATCCTGACAAGTTTCAGAACCAGTCTGGGGATTGCTGACTTAAAAGCTTTAACTTTAGGGCACGTGGGTGGCTCAGCCCACTAAGCATCTGCTTCGGCTCAGGTCATGATCTCCAGGTCCTGGATTCGAGCCCCATGTTGGGCTGCCAGCTAAGTGGGGAGTCTGCTTCTCCCTCTCCCTCTGCTCCTCCCCCTGCTTGTGCTTGCTCTCTGTATCTCTCTCAAATGAATAAATAAAATTTTAAAAACAACAACAACAACAACAAACCTTTAACTTTGGTGGGAGCTAGACATTAATTAAACTTAAAGTAACAGCCAACCATAGCAAATGAGGCACACTTTACAAAAGACTTTCCAGAGGGGAACCTGGGTGGTTTAGTTGGTTGAGCATCTGACTCTTGATTTTGGCTTGGGTCATGATCTCCATGTAGTGAGATCAAGTCCCATGTCTCACTCCATCCTGGGCATGAAACCTGCTTAAGATTCTCCCTCTCTCCGTCTCCCACTCCTCCCTCTCTTAAAAAAATTTTTTCCCCTGGATAATACCAGACTGCTTTAAAAAGAGAAGAAAGAAACTTCCTGATTCCCCATGTTTCAGTTTAATTTACATATTGTTTTCACCTCATAAGAAAAGACATGCTAGTCACCTTCTTTTGAATATTGCATCATCAAATGTTGGTGGTTTGAGAGCCATTCCACTCACAGGCTGGATGATTCTAGACCCTTTCACTTTTCTTCATTTAGACCTAGCTAATCTCTGGAACTGGTACTGACCATATAAGAGCCTTATTCTGTGACCTAAAAAGGAGTGAGACCAAAAACCAGCAAGCCAGGAAGTTGCTTCTACACAGGGACATAGCCAGTTAATTGCTGATTGACTGATTTAAAGTTCAGACGATGAAGGCTCTGGCAGCTACAAATAAGAAGGTATTCTTGTAGTTTCTGAGGAATCCCAGTAAGCCACTGTTGGGTCCCCCAATAATGGGTCCATGGTCAAAGGAGCAAGACAGATACAAAGCAAAGGTCAAGCAAAGCTTTATTTCGTGCCAAGTATCAAGAATCAAACCGACTGGCAAAAGGACTGGTCGGGGCCGCCAATTACAGAGAGGGCGAGCCCTCCCTGCCTCACAGACTAACTTTTATAGAGCAAAGTCCATGTGGTTGAGCCTGGCCACACACAGGTGGCCAGTGAGATTGCAACACACAGAGGAAGCTGCACAGCCATGCTGGAAAGGGAACACCTAGAATTTAGTTTCACACCCATAGTCAATGGAATTTTTCTGCTGCTTAAAGGGGTGGGGGGCGGCAAGAGCATTTGACAATAAGGAAGCCTTCAGACATCTGTCCAGGGTCCCATAGAGTGAGTGATTCATCTGTGATATCATATACCCCAGGGCATGCACATCTATATGACTTTTTCTTTCTTTCTTTCTTTCTTTTTTTTTTTTTTTAAGATTTTTGTTTATCAGAGAGAGAACAAGCACGAGGAGCAGCAGGCACATGGGTAAGCAGGCTCCCTGCTGAGCAAGAAGCCCAATGCAGGACTTGATCCCAGGACCTCATGATCTGCGCTGAAGGTAGATGCTTAAGGGACTGTCCCTATATGATTCCTTTTTAAATCTGAGCTTGAAGACTCAGATCTAACTTCACTTGCTCTGTGGCCAGGTAAATACGCCACAAGCTTTATTTATAAAATGGGTCCACACAAAGCTCCTCTGATATAAGAGGTCCTCATTCACTGTTGACTTTATGTGGGGCTTTTTAATAAAGATCCAAAAAAGGACACGAGAATTTCTGCCCCCTCAAGTGTCTTGAAGCAGCTCCCCATACCTACCTCCCAACCAACCTCCCCTTCCTCGAATTTGTGCGTCAGAACACTCTGATGTAGCCCAGACTCTACTGCTGCGATGCGGCGAAGCGCTGCGACGTCAGACAATTCCAGCTCTCTGGGTGTTTGCCACCAACCAGGAGGATGCTTACGGACAGCAGTGACTTCATCAACATGGCTGCTGGAAGCCGCTGGCAGGAAGAAGGTGTGGCCACCGAAGGGTCACTTCCGCTTCCGTTGGCCCAGGCGCTAGCATTTCTTCTGCCACCGTGACTAAGATGGAAGCGTTTTTGGAGTCGCGGTCAAGACTTTGGGCCGGGGGTCCGGCCCCGGGGCAGTTTTACCACATCCCGCCTACTCCTGGTGCCTCCATGGAGCCGGCGTCCTCGCCCTACGGGGGTTCGATTACGCGCACGCAGTAAGTGTTCGGGGTCTTAGCCTGTACAGGGGGCGGGACGGTGAGGCCTGGTCTGGCCGGCCGGTTCTGAGGAAACCCGGGAAGGCGAGACGGGGACGCCAGGGCCGAGAGCCCCGGAGAATGAAAGGACACATAGAAAATCAGAAACGGAACTCACTGCGTGGAAGGGAGCTGAGGCTCTTCCCTCTACCTCGTGCTTCTACCCTTGCCAGAACTCCCTCTCTCTGTCTAGGAACCCCATGGTGACCGGGACCTCGGTCTTGGGCGTTAAGTTTGAGGGTGGAGTGGTGATTGCCGCAGACATGCTGGGCTCCTACGGCTCCTTGGCTCGTTTCCGCAACATCTCTCGCATTATGAGAGTCAACGACAGCACCATGCTGGGTGCTTCCGGAGACTATGCAGATTTCCAGTATTTGAAGCAAGTTCTCGGCCAGATGGTGTAAGTTATCTGGAGAATAGGGAATAGATTCCAGATGGGGAGACGAATTCACTGTTTGGGTTTGTTGTTGTTGTTGTTGTTGTTGTTGTTTTTAAATCCCCTTAGAAGTTCTAGAGTGGGGACGCCTGGGTGGCTCAGTTGGTTGGGCAGCTGCCTTCGGCTCAGGTCATGATCCCAGAGTTCTGGGATCGAGTCCCACATCGGGCTCCTTGCTCGGCGGGGAGCCTGCTTCTCCCTCTGCCTCTGCCTGCCATTCTGTCTGCCTGTGCTCGCTCTCTCTCCCTCTCTCTCTGACAAATAAATGAATAAAATCTTAAAAAAAAAAAAGTTCTAGAGTGGAGGAGTTTGAGGCTGCATTAGAGGACAGGAAAATTGTTGGGGGTGGAAGAAGAGAGTTTGCAATACATAGTTTTCGGCATTAGGGGGTGTAAAATGGGGAAGATTGTGGTAACTTCTTTTGGTGTGGAGGGGGGTGGATGGAATTCCTGACTTACATTCTTTCCCTTTTCTCATAACCAATTCCTTTTAAGGATTGATGAGGAGCTGTTGGGAGATGGACACAGCTATAGTCCTAGAGCTATTCATTCATGGCTGACCAGGGCCATGTACAGCCGCCGCTCCAAGATGAACCCGCTGTGGAACACCATGGTCATTGGAGGCTATGCTGATGGAGAGAGGTTGACTTGAAATAACTTAATTTCCCTGACTACCCAACCTCTAGTGTCCATGTAATATTCTATCTCTTCCTTCTGAGTGAATGCCACTTCTTAGACCCCGTGGCCCATCTTTCAGCTAAGATACCTAAGAAAACCTAAGATGAAATGAATTCTTTGACCTCTTGTGTCCTGTTAGCTTCCTCGGCTATGTGGACATGCTTGGTGTAGCTTATGAAGCCCCTTCACTGGCCACTGGTTATGGTGCATACTTGGCTCAGGTAGGTGTGTGAGAGGGGAGGGACGACAAGGCACTGGGGACTAGTTGTTGTCTGCTTGTTCTTCCCTTGAAATTCCAACATGAGGACCAGGCTAGGATCCCTGCTGCTGGGCAGATGGCTTTCTTTGTAGTCTGGAGGCTGTATGTATTGGCACTTACATTCCAGAGACAAAATGGTATGTCAGATATTTAGTAGACTTGTGTAAAGAGGGATGCCCTAGAATTTACCCTTTAAATCGGTGTTAGCACAGGTAAGCAGAATTCATTCTGGTGACACGTAGGTGGACTGTCCCTTTTTTTTTCCTTTTTAAAAAATCATTTATGCTGTGGATTTGGAACCGACGGGTATTCAGCCCCTGGTATCTCCTGTGTTTTTCCCATTTCCCACTTCCCTAGCCTCTGCTGCGAGAAGTTCTGGAAAAGCAGCCAGTCCTGAGCCAGAGTGAGGCCCGAGAGCTAGTGGAACGCTGCATGCGAGTGCTGTATTATCGAGATGCCCGTTCTTATAACCGGGTGAGGAGGGATATGAGTAATAAAGATAAGGGGACTCTAACTGGTGGGCCCTTGATAGTTGCAGTACCTGGATCTTTGCTTTTGAAGAACTGATTGCCAAATTTCAGATTAGGGGAAGATCCCCTACTTGATCTTTGAGCAGCCCTCAGGGACTTCTTCATGGGGGTGGGGGTGGGCATTTTCATTGGGAGCTCTTTCTTTCAGTTTCAAATTGCCACTGTCACCGAAAAAGGTGTTGAAATCGAGGGACCACTGTCTGCAGAGACTAACTGGGAAATTGCTCACATGATCAGGTGATTGAAATTAAAATTACAGAATTAAAAATAAGTGGTAGAACAGTTGGGAGGCCCCTTGGCTGGCACTAAGCTGGGTTTTTCTGGAGCTCTCAACCAAAAGAATTCTTTGGGTGGAGAGGATTTTGGTAGGAGGGTAGAATTGCTTATAGGAATTAATTCCTCCCCGATGGCTTCACAATTTTATTATGCTCTCTTCCTTTTTAGTGGTTTTGAATGAAATACAGATGCATTATCCAGAATTGCAGTTGTACTCTTCTTCTAACTTTGAACTTGGCTGGTTCAAAGATACACTTTTCTATTGTAAAATAAATAAATCCTTTGAAACGCTTGCTGAGTGGTTTTACTGTCTGACTAGGTCACACCTGGAGTGAAGGTGTGAAGTACTGCCACATGCCATCTTCCTCCCTGCTCAGAGAACCTTTGGCTCTTGCAGGATTTTCTGCATGGCAGTATAGGAGAACCACCACTCTAGAAAAGTTTTGTATAGAGCCCAGGCTTAATCTTTGTGGGATAACAAAGTGCTTAACATTTTTCTTATTAAACATTTCCATCCAAGTGCTAGATTCTTAAAGATTTTCTGGTTTAATGTTGGCTGCAAATGTGATTTTAGTTAAAACACCATTTCAGAGATAGAAATGTAGCATCTAATAAAGCTGCTGTGGGTAAGGTGATTCCTAAGCAGGACCTGACAGCTTCAATCTCTCACCCATGCCACCCTCTTCACCCTTAATAGATGGAATACTAAGTATCTTGAACATTTAACTTAAATGTTTACTGTTCAAATCTAGTACCATAAAGTCTTAAAATTATGTGTTCATTTAAAGTCCTAAGTTTAGCTGTGAGTCAAATCCTTTGGGGTGTTAGCCAAATTCTCCCCAGATGGTGTTAAACCTGAATTTTAAAAATGAACACTCTAGGTGAATCTGATACGTATCCTCTCTAAACTGCTTTGAGAAACTAGTATAGGCAGCAAACTGAAACTACTGCAGAAGTTCAGTGAGGTGAGCGAACAGATCAAAATATCCCTCCATTTTATCATCCATGTTACAACAAACTAGTAAGTGGAAAAGTAAAAAGAAATCATGAGTTTTCTATTTCAGTCTTCACATACTCAGTCTCAACACAGAAAGTAGTCAATAAATACTTGTTTATTGATTAAACTGAATTATAAAAAAAACAAAAAAAACTTCCTTCTACTACTAAGCCATGCGGGCGGAATCCACAAAGATAACTTCCTGGCCAAAACCCAGCTGATCCACCGTTGGTGTTATGGTCTTAAAAAAATTACCCATCAAGAAAGTCATACAGTATGCAGAGGACAGGAACCCAGCTCGGCTGAGGCTGGGGCTGCTGTGGAGACTACCAAAGAGGAGGATTAGGTCATTGTAGACAGTTGACCATAGTTCTTGAACTTTCAAAGGCAAAGGGTTGACTTCAAAGTCCATACTGTCAAAATGGCATCGGCAAAAAGCTGGGGAAGAGAAGCCCAAGAGAAGATGGATCCTCAGTTCACTTTTCAGATGCCATGGGTTCATGAAGTTGGCCAAGCTGTTTATGGGCAGGATCACTCCAGTTCACTATATTATAGTGTTCTGGGGGTTAAAAAACCAAAAAAATGGGAGGTGAGGAGAAACAGGTGGTAACAAATGTCACACCTGTACCACCAGGCCCATCACATCTTGAGCATGTCCCAGTCTGTGAAAAGCCTACTAAAATAGGGTTACCTAGAAAAAAAACACATTGTTTATAAATCCATTTCCCCTCATTTTATTAAATGTTCCATTTATGTACATTTTAAAGATGAACCATTTACAAGCCTATGCAGGCTGCCTCCTTGGCTCCCAGGAGGGACATGTTGCTGAAAGCCTTGGGATGGACAGGTGTAGCTGTGGGAAAGCTGGACTTGGGTTTTTGTTCCTTTTCTATGTATGATACAGTACATTTCAGTTTATAACCATGAGTACATACAGTTAAAAAAAATCCCTCATGCAAACTGTAGAAAAACTTTCTTTCCTTGAAGCTGGCAGTGAAAAATAAAGATTCATGTCTTTTTCTTTGTGCACACCCCTGTGTGTTTCTTCTTCAGGTCACAATCTTCTCTAAGCATTAAAAGAAATAAGGAAAGCCACAGGGTAAGCAGGATTTCAACAAGTGGTCTGTCTTGTTTTTAAAGTTCAACACTTAACTTCTTGCACAATTATCTCCTGGCTGTAGGACATGTGATCTCTTGAACAGGCATACTGTCCACTTAACATGATGAAGACCCATACACTGGGAATGGCTTCCACCCTAATGCTGTAATCACCTCAGTACCTCTTGCTTGCTAATGACACATGTATGATCCTTTGTCCAGAGTGATGGTGTGAGCATGGGAAAAGGGGCTAAGATTCCAAGTGCAAAGAATATTGGTTTTGTCATGTTTTTGTTGGAGGGAGGGTGGTGAGGAAAAACAAATCTAATTCATCATCTGGATGAGAGGTGGTTTCATGCATTTTTAAAGCCAAAATTTAATATCTCAGAGTTGCTGTAGAAACCAACATCTCTGGAGAGGGAAGGAAACAAAGGAAAAGGAAGAGAGAGTTCGGTGGGATTTTTTTTTTTTCCATTTTCATTTTTATATAAAAGTGTTAAGACCACAATGAAAAAAGTTTTTTTTTTATCCATATATATAATAAACCAGTTTGTGAGCTACATATTTTCGTCTTTCCCATCTTCAGAAATGTTCTCACATTGACAATGGTTGGATAGCATCATGCCCAAAGACATTGCCACACAGTAAAACGAACAAAAAAACCAAATGTACTATGATACAGTTGAGGTAAAAGGGGAAACAAAAAATTTAACATTCGTCCACGAAGAATTTTTTTTCTTTTTCTTGATTTTGTCAGAAAAATACCAAACACAGTGATTTAAATTTAAAAAAAAAAAAAAAGAAAAAGAAAAAGGTCACGAAAACCTGTTTTTAGCAGAAGTGAATGACCAGTGGGCCAGCTCCTTGGCTCAGACGGGATCACTACTGGTATTCCTAATAATCCACAAATCCACAGGGAAACAGAGTCAACATTGGGGGGAGTGGTGGCATAAAATTAAAAAATATAAACCAAATACCCAACCTGGCATATCCCCCTTTCCCTAAGTCCCTCTACCCCCGCTTCACACTTTCCCACCCCCACTCCACACCCGCTCATGATGCCAACACTCAAATCTCCATCAGATCTAGGTCAGCTTCTTCAAAGCCATAAAAGGACTCGGTCTCACTTTCACCCTCAAAGAGCTGGTGAAGGCTTTCAGGCTCAATTGTCTCTTCAGGAGATGACCTGGGTCGGGGAGTGGAAGCTGAGGGCTCCTCAGACTGTTCCCCACTCAGCTTCAGCTGCTCCTCGAGGGAGGCAATGAGCTCCTCCTGCATGTCAGCATTTCTCGTGGGTGAGTTAATGTTGCCATCAGGGCCAGGCAGAACACTAGCCACAAGGAAGGACCGTTGCACCAGCTCTGGACAGTCCCCAATGACACCCAGCACTTCAGCCAGCCAGACCAGCACCAGCTGAAGCAGGACGTCAGAATCACACGCAGTATCTGCCATTTCCCGAGCCTGCTCCTTCCACTTTTTGTGTAGGAAGTTCTTGACAGTTCGTTTGATGCATACATCTAACGGCTGGATTTTGGAGCTACAGCCCGCGGGGACCACTGCAGGCAAGGTGCTAGAGGCACTAAGCATAGCCAGCACCTCTTCTGACAAGTGAGTGCGATGACAGTCCATCACAAGCATGCCTTTGCTGCGCTGGCACGCGGTGTGCTTCTGCCACACTCGGGCGGACCACAGCTCCATGATCTCATCATCACTGTAGCCACTCTCCTTCGCCTCTAGCAAGATAGAGTCTGGCACGTTAGCAGGCTGATCCATTTGTCCTCGGTAGAAAACCAGGGTGGGGAGGACAGTGCCATCTGCCAGAATGGCCAGCACCACATCACACCACGGTTCCCCTGTGCCCACTGTCTGCAGGGCATTCTCCTTACGGTCATCACTGCTCAGCACCTCTGTATCTAGAAACAAGGAGATCTCATCAATCGCCACAATCATGGACAAGGGTAAGTCCTGGTTGTGAATCTGTCGCTGTACGAATTCAATGAAGAGTCCTGCATTCTCCGCCACATCCTTAGGTAGGGTGTGGGCCACGGCGCGCCGGGCATGGGGAGTCAGGTGGTGCCGGAGCATGAAACGCACAGCCCACTCGTAAGAGATCTTAAACCCCCCCTCCAAAGAACGTCCTATTTTGGTGGCCTTCTGGAACAAGGTCTCCTCATTCACAGGTAGCTGTTGCTCTCTCTGGGTTAGCACCCACTCAGCCAGCTTCTCTTCTGCCTCTAAGCTCAGATATTTGCCCTCCAGATTCTCCCCCTGGGAGGCCTGGAAGCGCCGAAGCCAACGCCGGATCCGTCGCTGGGGATTTCGGAAGTGTTCAGCAGCCTGTTCCGTATTGCAGCACAGGGCAAACAGTACCACTCGAAGCTTCTTCACAGACAGCTGCTCCTTCTTACCAACCCCACTGCCACTACTGCCCCCTATTGCCTGCTCAGGCTCCTGCATAACTGGGCTCCCTTCATCCTGGTCATCGACATTCAGACATTCGGCCCCCTCTGCGGCCAAGGGCAGAAGGGCTAAAGGCTGGGGGTGAGTTGGGGTTGGTGGTGGGGTTGCGGTTGAGGCTGGTGATGGGAGTGCTTGGGCCATAGGAGTTGCAAGCTCTTCAGGCTCAGCTAGGGTGGCCCCCGCAGATTTCACAGTGGCAGTTTTATTAGAGGGGAAGGTAGGAGGAGTATATATATTCTTCAAGCTCCGGTCATGCACTCGGTCACGAATGTGGCCATGTCTAAAGGGTTGAAAAGAAAGCTCAGTTAAACCAGGAAAATGAAATACTAATAATAGCAGTGATAATAATAAAAAAAAGATCAAACACACTGAAAATAGAAATTAAACCATGAAGTGAGTTTCTGTTACCTTGAGTGAGACATCCAAGTGAGTCCTATAGAAAATGAGACAATAAAATGTTAACTCAGAGAAGAAATAAACCCTCCAGTCTTATATAAATGTCAGGCTGGAATGCTTCCAATTTGGTGATGTCTATCTGAACACCAGATAAGCTAGCCTAGGTAGAGAGGCTCCTGACTCATATGGTAGAACTTATATCCTTATTTTCTTTTTCTGTTGTCCCACTAACTCCCATCTCTACTACTTACCCCGTGGCAGGATGCTGCTGGATCTGTGAGAGGGGTTGAATACCAAATGCTTGGCCATGGCATCTCCCACAGAGGTAACAAAGGTACATGAAGTGCAAGCCAGCTTGATACCACTAAGAAAAAGAATCAAGAGTATATAAAACAAATATATCAATGACACTAGGGATAAAATCTGAGGCCTAATAAAGAAAAGAGAATATCCTTTCTCCTCTTTCTCAAATTAATTCACGTACCTCCCCCAAGTTAATTAAAAGGATTTAATGTAAGAATGTGAAAAATTAAGAGACCATCACTAAGCTTTTCCTTACCTCACAGAATTTTTAAACAAAGCCAAATACTTGGGGCTCTTGCGTGGAACATGATTGCTGAGAAAGACAAAGAAAAAACAGCATGAGTTAGGGGGTTCTGATCATTAAACAAGAGATCACCAGTTTCTGACAATGCCCCAACAAAAGAGATGCCACTTTAATCCATCCTCACCTCAACCTAAGCCAGTTTTCCTACCATATTAGTATTCCCTATTAATATGCATATGAATCACCAGAAGAGCTATTAAAACACACATTCTGACTCAATAGCCTGGGGTTGGGGAGGAGGGGCTGAATTTCCAACAAGCTCCCATCCATTGCTGCTGGTGTTTGGGCCACACTCTGAGTAACAAAATCCTACAGAATCAGAGCACAGACCATCAAAGTCAAATGAACATGGGTTTGACTCATCCTGCTAGGAGAGATGGACAGACAGCTCTAAGAGCTGAAGGAGGGAATGAAATGAGTTCTGGAGACTTTGGAGATAAGATCACTGGTTTAACCCAGACTTACTTGATCATATGGTTGGCATAGGCTCGAGAGCAGCAGGTGCTATAGCGACACAGAGAGCAGTGAACGTAAGTAGGGAAATGATTAGGGAAATCCGGAATCTCAAAGCTGCACTCCAGGCATGTCTGCCGACCCATAACACTCCTGTCGAGAAACAAAGAAAATTCCTGTTATCGCCCCAGGAGTCCTCAAATTGTGGGGGCTTCAGACAACAGATCCTGCTAAAAAGGCTAGTAGATTACACTGGCTATAGGAATAGTCGTGCCCACCCGGCCCCCAGCCTCCAGAAGGTACTGACATTTTCCTAACAGCTCTCTTCTGGATATTGCGCCGGACAGGGGGATAAAGGAAGACAGGCAGAGGGTCCGTTGAGGAGGTCAGGGGTGTTGCCTCCTGCAAGGTGCTGGGAGGTGCATCATTGGAGGAAACAGGAACAGTGCGTGGCTGCCCTCGGGAAGCCCGGATTGTCACCTGCGAGCCAAGGGAGGGAAAAATTAGACACCAGCCATGCTAAATCTCGAATACTGATAATCTCTATTCCCCTCCTCTTGGATCTATAAAAGATACAGTGACAAGCCTTTTACCTTTGTGCCTGGTTTCAAACCTTCAAGCTGCTTGGGTTTACGGAAAGTTTTATGGTGCTGAAGCTTGTGTTCAATTTTGTCCTTGGCAAAGAGAAACTGCAGCCGGCATTTGTTGCAGTGATAAACATTCCTCTTCTGAAGGGGGAGAAAGAAAGAAAATCCCTTAAAGATTCCCAATAAATTTTATTCCCTGATGAGAAGGCAGATTCATGCTAACAATCATTCCTTCCCCCTTTCTGTGGATAATTGAAAGAGGAAGAAATACACAACACCAAACCTACCATTGAGAATCATCACGTCCCATGGTCCCAAAGAAAGGCAGACTCACAGCCAGGATAACTAGGTCCTCCAACCATCTCTTCCTGACTTGGTTTAACAATGTGGATTAGTGGCTTAAGCTTTAACTTGCCCCTACTTTGTCTTTATAATGCAGACAGTGCTACCTACTTCTGGACATTCTTCTTTCTTTTTTTAAACACAGTAAAATGTACATGATGGAAAAAAAAATCCTCACTTTTCATTCCATATGCCTTCACATTTTAAGTTGGCCTTCAATTCCAACCCTCCACCTCTTTGCACAGAAACAATTTGCTACTAGTTTTCTGGGTATTCTTTCAGACAGTCTATGCACATAGCCACATAACACACACACATCTCCAATCATGACCTCCCTGTTTGTCCTTTTTCTTTCTTAACATGAATAACAGTATTCTTCTATACCTTTTCTATACCTTTCTATTCCTTGCTATCTTTCCTCTTAACACTTCAATATATATACATGCACCTGTTCCTGTGAGACCAGTTTAAGGATTCAGACTGCCTAGTATTGAAGTCCTTCAGAAACAGGACTCAGGTCTATGGTTTTCTTCCCAGGATAACAAGGCTCCATTACCTGAGTACAAGGGACAATTTCCAAACTGCTCTTTGCAATACACATGTTGGGGATTATAGGCAGTCACCCCTATGCAAATTAAGTGTGTGAGCCCAAGACGGAGCTCACACACGAGAGTTCAGGCACGTGTGTGCAGACCTAGGCAAGTGTTCAGCACAGGTGCAACCATGTCCTTCTCCATTTTGTGCCTTCTCTATGTACCTTCACTCTCCTCTTCTAAGTGGCTCCTTTGTTGCAGCATTTAAAACAAGGCCCTATTTATTCCATCTTTAAAACAAAACACAAAAGCAACAAATTCTCTTCTGCTACCTCTTTCCCTGGATGTGCCAGCCCTCAATCTTCCCCTTCTGAAACTTTTAAAAAATAAGTTGTCTCCATTTCCTCACCTCTTTTTCATTCATCCTGCTGAAATCTGACTTCCACTCTCCTAACCAACCACATGGCTCCTATCAACGTTGCTGAATTAAAGGCTGGCCTCTAAATTTCTATGGTGCTTGTCATCTTGGTGTCTATGGCTTGACATCTATGGTGCTGCAACATTCAGATCATACCTCTGACTTCAAAACACTTTCCTCCCTTCAGCTTCCTTGACATCAAGTCTCTTCTGGATTTCCTCCTAGGACTATGGTACTGTATTTGTAGACAGAGTCTTCAGAGGTGCTAAGCCTTCATCTTATTTTTTTTATTTATTTTTTTTTTTATTTAGCCTTCATCTTATTCTTAATTGGGGGTGAAGGAACATGGCAACTTCTATGTTTAAAATCACTTGATTTATATAATTATAATTCCTAAGTATGTTTTCCACAACCCAGGCTTTTCTCCCAGGTTTCAGACCTAGATAATCTGTTTAACAGACAACTATAGCTACTGTCCACAGACACTGCTAACTCAGAATACCCAAACATGTAATCCCCACTTCTGCCGCAAACCTTTCTTTCTACCGTGTTTCTATCTCAACACATAGTTTCACCATTCATCCATTTTTCCCGAGCCAGAATTTTAGGCACTATTCCTAACTCCTTCCTCACTACCTTTACCAAATCCATCTCTAAATCATAAATACCACTTACCTTCTCAGTTATCTCTCAACACTATCCTTTCTTCATTTCAAAGCCAAAAGCCACTACTGTCTCTCATCTAAACCAAAAGAGCCTTTGGTGTGTCCCCCTAACTCTGGTCTTGATCTCTTTCAATTCATTCTCCTATTGCAGCCAGTATAATCATAACTTAAAACAAATTTGAACTTACCACTCAAGGACTTAAAAAATCCCTTTAATGCCTCCCCAGTGACTTATAAAGTTGAAACTCCTTTTCATGGCTTACAGGATTCTCCATCACCTGTTTCCTAATTTCCAACCTTCCCCTTGTAGCCCACATTCAAACCATACTGAACTTCCTTTAATTCTTTGAACCTCCATACTGTCACTCTGTGCTTTGGAGAACACTCTTCTTTCATCCCACTTCACTTGGCTCACCCTTCCTCATACTTCAGGTCTTGAATACTTTTCTTCCAAGGAAGCTTTAGCAGGCTCCCAAAATAGGTATATGCTTTTCTTTATCTTATACTTCCCCAACACAATATTCTCCATGCTCTACTACTGGTCTTGTATATCACTAAATCCCCGGCACCTAGCTCAGTGCATGGCATATAACTGCAATTTGGCAAATTTTTGCAAACATATATACAGTATCTTCTCTACCAAAATTATCTGCCTAGCTCAGCCCTGGCCCCAGCATCCATAAGACTTTAAAAATGAGAATATGGGAACTGCTTGGTGCCTGGTACCTGGTGCCTCATGTAATGCTGTTGGAATGCATTGCCATTTTTGAAGACCTTCAGGCAATAAGGGCAGAGCAGATGCCGAGTATCCTCATGGATCATCCGAAAATGGACATCTACCTCAGAGTAGAGGGAGGAGCGATATTGACACACCTGAGTCACATAAGAGGGAAAATAAGCTAAGAGTGAACAACTGAGGCCTTAAAAAAGAGGTAGCAACAAAAAGGTCAAAATAAGTTTTCCTGAATGTACAGAAATCAAATTATTATTCTGACTCTGTAATGCAGGGCTGTTTGTGATAGATTCAGCTGTGGATTAAGATAAAAATAGGGGATGGACAAGAAAGTCTAAGAATACGTTTTGTGACTAAGAGGAATAAAGTCTTCTTTGTCCATCTCTACGGAGCCACTTCTGGAGACACATTCCTGCAGTACATGTGTTTGTTCTCTGACTGGGTTCCCTGGCTGGGTACATGCACATGTTCCTTTAATGTTTTTCTCTAGTATGGAAAATCCTGAAAACAGACCCTAGATTTATCATTTCTTCTGGATCTCCCCAGAGTTCCTAAATCTGAGTGTATGCAGTAGGTATGCAGCAATGTTCATTTATGGATTCTTGGTATTCAGCCTGAGAGCAAAATGGCAAAATGGCTAAAGCTCCCTAGAGAAAAAGGCAATACCTGGCAGACATAAGGCATCTCTCCAGGCTTATGAGTATCCTTCATATGCTGGAGAAATAGTGGCTCACTCTCAAACGCCCACTCACAGATCTTGCACTTGGCTGTAAGAAGAAAAATAATCAATAAATCCACCTGAAAGTAAGACCAAAGTCCTGCTAACTCATAATCTTTATTCTCTCTGACTTCTCTATCTTCACTTTCAATAGTCAGTAAATCATTAACTCTCTTCCTTCTTTAAAATGGTTCTGTCTTAACATCTGTGTTGCTGATAACAACCAACCTTATGCCTCTAGCTCAGACTTACTATAAAGCTCCATTCTAGGTTATGAACTATCTACAAGACATTTTAATTGGATATTCTACCACCAACTCTAATTCAACCTCCTCCTGATTCCTGGTTGTTTCCCTTCTCACTTCCCCACCTCCTCCTACAGTTAGGCACTATCTCTGAGTATACACCCCTAGGTTCTGTCACCATTATTTCAGAATGTATCTAGGAATGGTCATTTTTCCATTCTCAGAGACAAAAACTTGGTAGAATCCCACATGATTGCCTACTACTAATCAGGTGGCTTCCAATACCTCTCATCTCTCCAATAAATACAGTGTCTATGCTTTACATACTATTGCCAAGTGAGTTATTTTATTTTTTATTTTTTATTTTTTTAAAGATTTTTATTTATTTATTCGACAGAGAGAGATCACAAGTAGACAGAGAGGCAGGCAGAGAGAGAGAACGAGAGAGAGAGAGGGAAGCAGGCTCCCTGCTGAGCAGAGAGCCCGATGTGGGACTCGATCCCAGGACCCTGAGATCATGACCTGAGCCGAAGGCAGCGGCCCAATCCACTGAGCCACCCAGGCGCCCCTCCAAGTGAGTTATTTTAAATTACTACACTATTTGATCCCTAAGATCAAAGACAGACAATGATCGTCTCCTATGAATAATTCCAAACATTTACCAAATATCTCCTAAATAAGAATTTGTCCTCAAAAGACTGACAATCATGAATAGAAGTTCTTGCCTTGTTATGAGTTGTTGAGATGATTAAACTCTGAAACTGGCATTCTGTCAAGTTTATAAGGCTGCAATTCTGAATTTTTGGTAGTAATTTGAATTGCTACATATTTTGAAATAAAGAGACAAAATAATTTTCTTATAGTCAATGGAATTATTTTCAAGTTTTTCCAGATGCAGAAATTGTAAATTTGAAGCTTTAAGAATTTGCTGGAAAATATCCAACCCCTGTTCCCCAAAAGAGTGAAGCTGAAATAATTCTTTAAAGTAAACAAACAAAAACCAGGGATTCTTAATCTGGGGTCCATGGATGATGCCTTAGGGAACCTTGGTATCCCCTGAAATTATTTGCAGAAGAGTAAAATGTTTACTTTCTGGGAAGAGGGTTCAGAAGTTTGTGTTTATCTCAAAGGGGTATGGCAACCCATTTAGAAGCACTGCCTAGAGGGCGGCTGGGTCGCTCAGTTGTTAAGCATCTGCTTTTAGCTCAGGTCAAGATCCCAGGGTCCTGGGATTCTTGCACTGGGTTCCCTGCTCAGTGGGAGGCCTGCTTCTCCCTCTCCCACTCCCCCGTTTATGTTCCCTCTCTCACTGTGTCTCTCTCTTTCAAATAAGTAAGTAAAAGCTAAAAAAAAAAAAAGAAGCACTGCCTAGAGATTTGTTAGGTCTTACAAAGACACAAATAAATAAAAAAATTCCATCTAGAAGAATTAAGAGAAGCTCTAAGATACATAAGCTGAACATTGAAAGAACAGGGGTTTGCCAGACAGAGCAACCAAGAGAAGAAGAGAACAAAGGCAAGGAGATATGGAAGTGCACGGCATGTTTGGGAAACAGTAACTAGTGTCAATTAAAAATGACAATATTTTGGGAGCACCTGGGTGGCTCAGTCAGTTAAGTGTCTGCCTTCAGCTCAGGTCATGACCCTGGGGTCCTGGGATTGAATCCCACGTGCAGGGAGCCCTCTCCCTGTGCCTGCTGCTCTGTCTGCTTGTGTGCACACACACTCTCTCTCTCAAATAAAGAAAATCTTTAAAAAAAAAAAAAAGACAATATTTTCTCCTTTCCCCCCCCTTTGCCTTTTAATTCAATTTGTCATTAATTGCTTTTCTTTTTTTTTCTAGAACACCTTTAAATATTGGTGCTATCCAACCTTCTGCCTTAACCTTTCTTATTCTGTGTTCTCCTTGAGCAATTTCATTCAACCTTGAAGCTCTTCCTACAACCAATATATCGGCTCTCTTGGTACAGCTGTTATACAACATCAATAATAACAACAACACTAATTAAAGCTCCTAACACATAAACACCATGCTAACATTTTTATGTATTATCTCATACCAAGAAAACCAGTGAGATAGAAACCTAAGTCATCAGTGGATTTAAGACATCTCTATTAACCATCCGCATCTGTTCTAGTTCCACAGCAGAGCTGGTATGGAAAGATTCAGGAGACAGAATTAACTAATTTTGCAAAGTAGCCATCCTAACACAGTCCCTCCGAGCACCATGACCCTCATGTCCTTGACACCTAACACAGTCTGTTTGAGAAAACAGGAGTGAACTACTACAGCTTCTGCTGTAGTAGTCTGTAGTAGTCTGCTTTCTGTTTTCCAAATTATGAAAGAAAGGATAGGGGCGCGCCTGACTGGCTCAGTTGGTTAAGCATCCAACTCTTGATTTCATCTCAGGTGCTAGAATCGAGCTCTGGATCAGGCACATCCTGCTCAGTGGGGAGTCTGCTTGTCTCCCTCTCCCAGTGGCCCTCCCCCTGCTCACGTGGGTGTGCTCTTTCTCTAAAAAAAATCAATCTTAAAAAAAAAAAAAAAAAAAAAAAAAAGGAAAGAAAGGATAGATATCTTATACCTTCCTAAGGTTCAGCCAACCTCATTATTCCCTATTATCCCAAGACTTTATCAAGCAATTAGTTCCCTCTTTGTTCAATCATTTTCCACACAGGATCCTCCCCAGCATTTGACCATGGTTAAGCCTGAAGCATCCTTCCCTCAGCTCTACCTCTTCTTCAGTCTACTGCCCTTAAACAAGTGTGAAGAAAAACATAATGCTATTAAGATTATACTATTACGATAATTTAAGTGTCATGATCCACTGATGTTTGGGACAATACAGGCAATTTGAAAATGGACTAGGTATAGATGATATTAAGGATTTATGATTGCTTCTGTTAGGTTTTGACAATGGTATTATGGCTGTATATAGAGAAAGGTCTTTATTTTTTAGAGATACATACTTAAGTATTTGGGGTGACATGTCATTATGTATGTAATTTCATTTAAAAACACTTCAGGGGCTCCTGGGTGGCTTAGTTGGCTGGGCAACTGCCTTCAGCTCAGGTCATGATTCTGGAGTCCTGAGGATCGAGTCCCACATCGGGCTCCCTGCTCAGCAGGGAGCCCACACCCCCGCTCCCCCCACCACCCTGCTCTGCCTGCCTCTCTGTCTGCTTGGGATCTCTGTCAAATAAATGAATAAAATCTTTAAAAAAAAAAAAAGGTTAAAAAAAAAAAAAACTTCAGAAAAGGAAAATTTTTTTCAAAATTAAAAAGAAAGCAATGGGTCCAAAAATACTAATATTAAAAAATAAGCTACTTTTATCAGGATCTGCCATATGTATGGGAAAGAGGACTTACACAAGAATCCAAGAATAAAACTGATACATACTGAAGTATAAAAAAGGTAATTTACCTCTTTGGGTTAACAATTTCTCAGCTTTTTGATCAATATAAATTTTAAGTCACATGATACTCAAAAATTAAAAGTCAGACATAACAAGAGTGAAAAGCGAAGAGAAAAGGATTGATGAGGTTCTGAGAATTTCTTTCCCCATAAGGAAAAACTTATCTTTCCACACATAAATGGAATTAACAAAAGCCCATCCACCAGATTCTGTATAAAAATAAGATGCATTCACTAGGAAGTGTAGATGAGTTATTCAGATTTTCCGTCACTGACAGTGAAGACTTTGGGGCTCTATAACAAGACCAAGTTGGCTACTCTGCCACTAAATGCATAGTGGTTGATTCCAATATCTAGTCTATTCCCGAATTATCAGTACAAAGTTCTACCATCTCATTAATTTTTAAATCCTGATTACATGCTGACGTGATATTTTGGATATACTGAGTTAAATAAATTATACTATTAAAATTAATTTCAGAGGTGCCTAGCTGGCTCAGTCGGTAAAGCATGCAACTCTTGATCTCAGGATTTTAAGTTCAAGCATGTGGAGTGTAGAGCTTACTTAACAACAAAACAAAGAAACAATAAACAGTTATAAAAAAAAAAAAAGAAGTTGTAAAAAAAACTTTTAAAATTACCTTTTTTTTACTTTTTAAAAATGGCTACTAAAAAAATTAAAATTGCATATGTAGCTCACATTATATTTCTATAGACCAACACTAGCCTAAGCCATGAATGGCAATCCCGTTACCCTTGCCAAAGCCAAAGAATTACAAAGGGAAAGCAGTGCTTTCCTGAAACAGATTCTGGAAAGACATGGGAAGATACGCTCTATTCCTTGTCTGCACTATTTTGTGCCTGAATGTAATGCCTGAGATTAATACAGCCACCCTGCTACAAGCCAGAGACAAGAGAACTATAGCAGAACACTCAAGTTCTGGGCTACAAGTTTACTCTACCTCAAGTCCTCTCAGTTAAACAATATAATGGATATCCTTATTGTTTAACTCATTTTTAGTTAAGGTTCTTAATCTGCAGCAAAAGCATAGAGATGACATGCATATTTCTTCATGTGTTTGCTCATACAGTTTCCCATCACCTAAAAGGTTTTCTTATTACTTTCATCTGTCTAAATCTTTCTTGTGTTTATTTATTTATTTTCTTTCTTGTATTTAAAGACCTTAAAAGTTAGGGGCGCCTGGGTGGCTCAGTCGTTAAGCATCTGCCTTCTGCTCAGGTCATGATCTCAGGGTCCTGGGATAGAGCCCCACATTAGGCTCCCTGCTCAGCGGGAAGTCCGCTTCTCCCTCTCCCATTCCCCTTGCTTGTGTTCCCTCTCTCGCTGTGTCTCTCTCTGTCAAATAAATAAATAAAATCTTAAAAAAAAAAAAAAAAAGTAAATAAAAATCCTAAAAAGTTTAAGTATGACTTTCTGGGAAATCTAGCCTCAATGACCTTTTCTGTAAACTATTTCACCTATCACTGGTATTATACAATGCATAGGTTTATAAATAAATATACTGTCTTTTCCTCATTTTCCTTTATATAATTTTTGTCTTAGTACAACAAAACTGGAAATCCCCTGAAGGACACAGGAGATATTCCAGGAAGACTGGGCTCAAATCCTCACAATGGCACCTTACTAGAGATGTACGCTCTCAAGTAAATGACATAATTTTTGTGAGTCTGTGTTCATTCTGTATTTCCTCATCTGTTAGATGTACAGTGAAGGTGACATTCCACACCTCATCATACATTTCACTGAAAGCACTGTCTTAATGGTATTTTATGTTTATAATGCTATCTTTTGTCTTATGTAAAACCTACCAGGGTACTAACTAAAGTGGAGGTCCAAATATAGATATTTCGGTAAGGCACCCACTGCATTACATTGTATACATTACAACACGTTACAGTGGTCCTGAACCAAAGCCCCTAACAATTCTAGCACTGAATTCAATTCAGGCTTAAAGAGAAGTCTAAGTTCTAAGAATAAAGGGTGAGTGAAGTAAGGAATTGATTAGAAATGTGCAAAGGGCTTCCTCTAAACTGATATTCATACAGAATGATGGGCTCTTCCCAGTGCCTTCAGTGAAGAACAAAGCATACCCCTACAGTTTAAGAATTTCCAAACTTACTAGTCGATTCATAAGGACTATGAACATTTTCCAAGTGGCACTGGAGCTGGAAGGGCGTGGAAAACTGGCGGTAACAGTGTTGGCAGATAGTATGACCATCTACCTCACCGTTCTGCTGATCGAGTTCTACATGATGTTTCATATGGTTCATGAATCTGTGGCAGAGCACAAGAAGTAGAGAAAACAAAAAAATCAGCAGCCTGGGAATCCCAGAACACATATTATGTACCACCCCCTGCCTTGTTTGGGACAGTCCTTTTCTGAGCCCAGAAAAGGGTTCTTGAAACTAAGAGTTCTGTGGAAAGATGTACTGGTTTCCCTTACCCCACCCAAAGTTATCTCTTATTATTCCCACAATACCTCCTCCTTCTGTAGTACCACTTATTGATTTAATGATAATCCTTAGATTGGATAACAGGACTACTGCCCAAAGAGAAAAGACAAATTTCTCATCCAGGGTAACTGCTGAGGCTCTTCAACACTTACCGAATATTGTTTTTTAGCCTTTTGGTACAATGTGGGCATCGGAAAGATGTGGCAACCTTAGGGAAGTTTGTGAGCTGGGCCACTTTGCCACCATCCCGTCCGTAGTAGAAGTCGTCTACTAGCATGATGAGTTTGGTCTGGACAGCATCACCCACATTCTCATTTGGCTCTGGTACTTTGGTAGGCGGTGACAGAGCAGGAATAGGTGTAGAAGAGGGTGTGGAAGCAATAGGAGCTGTTTTCTCAGGGGATGGGGGCTTTGCAGCTGATGGGACACTGGGTTCTGAATCCACAGACTTCCCTTTCTTCTGGTATTCCACCATTTCTGGACAACAGTACTATAAAGGAAAATCACTGTAGTTATCTTGGTGGCTGGGATATGCCAACTCCCCAACCTCATGAACATCTCTTGAGAATGGTTTGGTTCCAGGTATTCTCACCCAGGTTTCACCTTTCAGTGTTCTATAGTGTTTCTAGGATTATGGCTTTTTCTAATGGATATTTATTTATAGCCACATGCCTCTCCTAACCCAGTATCTTGTATTTCTCCTTCCTGCCTTGGATACTTCAACCACTTACTAGTGTAACTTGCCTCTGAATTCCCCAGCAAGAAGAAATTCCAATCTTTGTGTCTGAACTAACACCAAAAAAATGAAAAGGCTAGAAATGAGAACTGGTTAATGACTCCTGGTTCATCCAAAGACAATAAACAGAATATAAACTGAGGGGTACCTAGGTGGCTCAGTCGGTTAAGCATCTGACTTCAGCTCAGGTCATGATCTTGGGGTCCTGGGACTGAGCCCTGCATTGGGCTCCCCACTCAGCAGGGAGTCTGCCTGTCCTTCTCCCTGCTCATGGTCTCTCTCAGTCCCTCAAATAAAATCTTACAAAAGAAAAAAATACAGGTGTCTGTGTGGCGCAGTTGGTTAAGTGTCTGCCTTTCACTCAGGTCATGATCCCAGGGTCCTGGGATGAAGACCCATGTAGGGCTCCCTGCTCAGCGGGGAGCCTGCTTCTCCTTCCTCTGCCATTCTCCCTGCTTGTGGTCTCTGGCTGTCTCTCTCTCTCTCTCTCTCTGTCAAATAAAATAAATAAATAAAGCAAGCAAGCTTTAAAAAAAAAGGAAGAAGAAAATAAACCAAGGTCAACTTGGTTTGAGTTGATTATCTAACAAACCTGTCCTCCTGTGCTCCTGTGTAGTTTCAAAATCAACCACAACCAAGGAATTAAGGTTGCATATGTTCCAATCTACTTGAGAGTCTTTAAAATATCCTTCTACATTCCAAAGTATGAAACTCTTCTAAAATAGGCCAGAAAGGAGCATAACCCTTTAAGAAACTTCTAAGTCATTTCAGAGTCCCTGCTTCACATGCTCCTAATCCTAGAGGATGTATGCAGTGGTAGCCACTGAAGCCAGATCCCCATCAAAACTATCACTTACACACATGTGACCTCTCAAAGCTTCAGTAACACGGAATTGAGCATTACACCGTGGACATATTTTCCGTCCACCATCCTGGAGGTCGAACACTGGGATGGAAGAAGAGGTCACTGGAAGAAGTAAGAAGCATTGATAAGATTAACGAGATGATACTAGAAACAGATTACTGGCCCTTTGAAGAAATGTTAAACAGCCCGTGAAGGGGCATATTAAGGTTGATAGGCAAGCATGAATGATCACTTTGAGGACCATTCTTTTAACTCTAGGCCAGGGGTCAGCAAATCACAGCTTCTAGACAAAATCCAGCCAAATTTCTATTTGGCCCCTGAGCTACGAATGGATTTTACTTTTTTTGGTGGTTATACAACTTTTTCTTTAGTTGAGGTAAGACATACATAAAACTTACCTCTTAACCATTTTCAAGGGTATAGTTAAGTACATTCGCATTGTTGTACAAGCAGAACTCTTTTCATCTTGTAAATCTGAAACTCTATCCATTTAACAATTCCCCTTCCTCCTTCCTCTCAGTCCCTAGCAACCTCCGATCTACTTTCCATCTCTAATTTTGACTCCTCTAGGTACTTCATATTAAGTGTAATTATACAGTATTTGTCCTCTTGCGACCAACTTAGTTCAGTACTTAGCAGAATGTCCTCAAAATTTATGAATGTTACAGCATTTGTAAGAATTTCCTTCCTTGAACAATATGCTACTTTATGTATATACCATATTTTGTTTATTTATTCATTTGATGCTCACTTGGACTGCCTCCACTTTTTGGCTATGGTGAATAATGCTGCTATAAACATGGGTGTACAAGTATCTGCCCGAGGACCTGCTTTCAATTCTTTTGGGTCATAACCCAAAAGCAGAATTGCTGAGTCAGATGGTAATTTTATACTTCACTTTTCGAGAGACCATCATACTAATTTACATTTTCACCAGCAATGCACAAGGGTTCCAATATCTACACATCCTCACCAACACTTGTTATTTTGTTTTTTTGGATAAGAGCCATCCTGATGGGTGTGAAGTGGTATCTCGACATGGTTTTGATTTGCAATTCTCTAATCATCAGTGATGGTGAGCATCTTTTCATGTGCTTAACAGCCATTTATTTATCTTGTTTTGAGAAAGGTCTATTCAACTCCTTTGCCCAGTTTTTAATTGGGCTGTTTTTTTATTGTTGAGTTATGCTTTATATATTCTAGATGTTAACCCTTTATCAGATATATGACTTGCAAATATTTTTTCCCATTCACTGGGCTGCTTTTTCACTCTGTTCGCAGTGTCCTTTGATACCCTAAGAGTTTAAAATTTGATGTAGTCTTGTTTTATCTATTATTCCTATATCTACTGTTATATTTTTCTTTTGGTGTCATATGCAAGAAATCATTGCCAAATCCAATGCCATGAAGCTTTCCCGTTTTCTTCTCTTACAGTTTTAGCTCTTATGTTTAGGTCTTTGGTTTGCAGAGTTAATTTTTACATATGGTGTTTAGGTCCAACTTCACTGGATGTGGATGACTGATGCCATTTCTTAAATGTTTTTACATTTTTAAATGGTTGAAATGAAAGCTAAAGAAGGTATTTTGACACATGAAAATTACATATAATTCAGCGGTGCCTGGGTGGCTCAGTGGGTTAAGCCTCTGCCTTCGACTCAGGTCGTGATCTCAGGATCCTGGGATCGAGCCCCGCATCGGGCTCTCTGCTCGGTGGGAAGCCTGCTTCCCCCTCTCTCTCTGCCTGCCTCTCTGCCTACTTGTGATCTCTGTCAAATAAATAAATATAATCTTTTAAAAAATTACATACAATTCAGAGACCATAAACAGTTTTAGTGGAACACAGTCATGCTCATTTGATTGTGTACTGCCTGTGGCTGCTTTTGTACCACAAGGGCAGAGACCATATTTAGTGCACAAAGCCTAAAATATTATCTGGTCCTCTAGAGAAAGTTTGCCGACCTCTGCTCTAGACCATCGAAAATCCTTAAGCTCATATCTTGTCTACACCTGAAAACCTCTCTAGTACATCCCAACTTTAAAACCTTATGCAGAAATCTACCTCCTCTGTGAAGCTTCTTTTTATTATTATCCCACCCATCTCTGATCAACTGGTCCATTTCACTCATCTCCACAGCACAAGAAACACAGAATTATCTCCTTACAGCTGATTTAGTTACACTTTTCACAGCGGCTATCCCCTTTCCTACACTAGAGTTTTTGGTAGAACAAACTGTGGCAACTACGTTTTATGTCTCTATTTCAAAGCATAAAGTGCTAAAGTAACAAATACTCTATTAATGTTTCTGAATGACTGGATACTCCATCTTTCAGAGTACTGTACCTTTCATTGAAGATTCAGGTCCGCTGGTTCTCTGGGAGCCATGGGCAGAGCTGTTGTTGGATACCACCACTGGCCCAGGACTCTGGCCCAGGGAAGGGATGGTGTTAAGGGTATTCACCAGTTTGGCTACTTCATTGCTATTTTCACCTGTAACCCCAGGTCGCTTCACAGTGACAAAGCTGGCAATGCTCACTGCAGGTGGAGAGGGGAAGGAGGGAGCTATGTTGGCCAAGTGAAAATCATCTGTTCTCCACCCACTGCCCCGCCCAGCACTGCCATCTCCACTTCCCAGGGCTCACCTAGCTTGGGATTGGGGGTCTGGCTGGATTGGCCTGGAGGCTGAGCAGCTAGCTGCCCCAGTGAGGTCGGCTGTGTGGCAGTGGGAGTGGTGGAGGTGCTGGGTGTGGACTTGGTCTGCTGGGACTGGGACTGCGGGACGGTGCTCCGAATGGTCAGAGTAGCTGGGATGACAGTGGTGAAGGTGTTGGTGGTGGGCCGCACAGGCATTGTGGAGCCTGGCCTCACTGGGGTCATCTGAGAGAACACCTGTGGGACTCCAACTGTTGGCTTAACAAACTGGGTACCTGGGGCTTCAAAAAAAGAGACAAAGAAAAGTACCAAAGCTTGGTCAATAAGCTCACCTCTCATACATTCTACCTGTCTTTACTGAAAATACTGGAATAAGAAAAGGTTACTGCCCCAAAGTGTTTGGTGGCCATCAAAGGTTAACAAGAGTAGCACACACTCTAATGTCTAAGACAATACATATCCAAGATGATAAAAGATCTTATACTAAGGAATCAGCCCTATTAAATTGAAGAAAGAAGATTCCTATCAATTCCTCCCACAACACCTTACCACACTGCCTTTTTTATCCCAAGAATTTAATCAGGAGTAGCTGGACCTCAATACTGGAAGAGGAAGGATAAGTAGAGATAGGAGGCAGTGTGCATATATATAAGGCCAAAGGGCAGATGTAGTTCTAAAAAAAAGCCAACTTTCTCTCTCAGGATACTAAAGGAGTCTTCCAGTCTTTCATATGAAGTCAAACAGAAAACTGACTATGTCATTCTACTAGCATCCCAGAGGTGAATCTCCTGGCTCAGCTGTAAACAATTCCATTGACAAATATGTAAGAAATATCAGAACTAGGTAAGTTAAATTTATTAGACTTAAGGCCAAAAGCACTGTGTGGGCTCTGAGAACAACAACAAAAACTTAGGAAGACCAGCTTATGGAAGCACCCAAAGAACAATTTAATTAAGATGTTTTTTGGCCTGAATTGCAGTAAACTTACAGGAACTAAATAAAGAACTGTGGAGGAAAATCACAAGATTTTAAAAAAGTATTTTAATTTAGTTTCTTTAAAAAAAACCTACTAATTAGTCATTGGCAAATTTATCATCAAATGATAGGTCATTTGTTTTATATCCAAAAATCTATGCTATAAAATTAAAGCAAAATAAAGTTTATAGTCCCACCATGTAAGTGAGTAGACTTATTAAGAAATGTGCCATTTGGGAGTTTTTATTAATAATATTCCTTCAGGATAATAAACTTAATAGCTGACTAAAACACCAGAAGCAGAAAAAGGACTATATAAACCCTGTTTGAAGGGTGGTAAAAAGTTAAAAAGAAGAATAAAACCACCAACCTGGTCAAAGGTTAGAAAGTTTTTAAAAAATTGAGCTTAAAAAATGGAGCTTAAATCAGTATGATCTTTGTATTTTTAGACTTTCCTTAAACACACTTTTTAAATGACCAAGAAGGATATTTTGAAACAAGAAAAACAAATCTTCCGGATGCCAGTTTATTCTGAATGGGTAGACATTTTTCCTTACCTGGGACTAGTGTTATTGGTCTAACCGTTTGGCCTTGCTGTACGTTCAGCACAATCCCAACCTGATTCATTGCATTTTGTACAGGCCGGACATTTCTTACAGGAAATCCCTGCATTAAAAAGCAAAATGATCTTTAACATGGAGATCAGCTAACACTAGCAGAGATTGCAATAAGACTACATCTTAAAAAATTCAGTCTTACCTAGTGGTTCTTTTTCTAGAGGTGTAACTTTTAAATGACTGAGATGGAGAAATCTAGGAATTTTGGCAAACTTTTGAGTGACAAAATATCAAAATTGAAGAATAAGCTTTAGTACATATGAGCAAAAAGGAAAACATACTTCCTCTTAAAAGAACCTCAGCTTAAAAAATACCTCATCCACAAACTGGCCCCTAAAGAGATAAAGGCACAGAAGAAGGGGGAAAAAAAAAAAAAAAAAAAAAAAAAAAGGCACCAGGAATATTCACTGGAGTGATTCAACACAAAACAATTGTTTTTTTTGTTGTTGTTGTTTTTTTAAAGATTTTATTTATTTATTTGACAGAGAGAGACCGCAAGTAGGCAGAGAGACAGGCAGAGGGGGAGGAGCAAGCAGGCTCCCCGCTGAGCAGAGAGCCCAATGTGGGCCTCCATTCCAGGACCCTGAGATCATAACCCAAGCTGAAGGCAGAGGCTTAACCCTCTGAGCCACCCAGGTGCCCAGCACAAAACAATTGTTAAGAAATTGTTCCCAAAGTCCACTTCAAAGGCCGTAAACCTCTGGCAAACTTTTAAGAAAAGAGTTTCTAACTCAGGAAGCCACAGGCAGGGAGAAACACTTGCCTTTATGTTCCACATTCAGCATTAGGCTTTCAACTTCGACTCACATTATATGTCACATAACTCACGTTCTATGTCAAATAAGTCATCTTCCTCCTTCTCTTCCAAAGATCTCCCTGCACTTTACCAATTTCACACACAGATTTCAAGAGTCAGCTAACTCAACCCATTTTAAGAAAAACAGCCCAAGCAAAGGGCAGGAAGTGTTAAGGACCAAGTGTTAAGGCTTCCTAACGGAAGCTTTCCTACTAATTTCTGCCCAGATCTCAATCAAATCACTTAAAAGCCCACTAAAGGACAGGAAGAGGAAATTAACCAGGAGCGTTACATTTGGCTTTCTTTAAAAATCAGTATCAAATTAAAGAACAGCAAATGAGAAAGCCAGGTCAAAAGATAGGACTTAGAGTTCTAAGTTAGAGCCTCTAATGGTTCAGTATTTTTCTCTCTTTCCCTACCCAGCACCAGAACTGCGTCCAACTCACCTGTGTAGTGATGAATATTGGTTGTGAGGCCACAGGAGAACTGGTCACATGATTGGCATTCTGCATGACCTGGACAGGCCTCAACACTGGTTGAGTAACCATTGTGCCAAGACCTGGAGCTGGATTCTGGGTTAGGATGAGTGGCTGTCCACCTTGTTGGACCAAAGAATTGCCAGCTGAAGGGTAAAAGGAAGAAAGAAAAAAAAATGTAAGAAAAAATAAACCCACACTTTATAAGTAACAGTACAGTCTCAGATAAGAAATGGTATCCCAGATAACAAAATATCCAAGACTGCCACACTCACCTTAGGTTTAACATCACCAAATGCACCAAAAATGTAAGCTTTACCCAAATCTACAACTAACAGAAAAACTGCAGATAGGGTTCATGTCATGAACCTAGAAGTGAGATTTCTACAAGGCTACCATTTTGACTCTGACAATATTGATATATGATTTAACGTAATCTCTCGACACCAAATTAACAAAACAAAGTAACATATAATTTCTTTTTCCATATTTTAACTAGGTAAAACTTATTTTGTCAGAATACAATTTGTTGTTAGCTAATTCACTTTTAATCTTTTTAAAAGTGGCATATTTATCAACAAACATTAATTCAGCAAGCACACAGAATCTAAAGAATGGCACCTCTTTCTATTGAGTCAAAGCTCAGAAATCTAACAGATTCTCTAAACAACCACTGTCTTTTACGGGTATGGGAACACAGAGATTGGCAGGTTAACTCCTCTTTCTCTTTTTTGACATCAGAACCGATAAAGAAAAGACTTGGTCAAAAACTAACCAACATTCAGTAAAAAAGGTATGACTTCAGAAGATAATAGTTCCTTCAAAAATAAATATCAATAAATTGACTACTATTGAACCACTTTAGGTTCTTAATGTTTTATTTTTTTTCCAAAGATTTTATTTATTTGACAGAGAGAGAGAGAGAGAGATCACAAGTAGGCAGAGCAGCAGGCAGAGAGAGAGGGAGAAGCAGGCTCCCCATTGAGCAGAGAGCCCGACATGGGGCTCGATCCCAGGATCCCGAGATCCTGACCTGAGCCGAAGGCAGGGGCTTAACTGACTGAGCCACCCAGGTGCCCCTAAATGTTTTAAAGTCTATTTACTACATTTGGCAAAAAAGTCATTAATACTAAGTTTCTCGATTTACAGAGAATACTCCAAAACCACACGGAAAATTTGAGCATCAATATACCTAAATCAGAGATTCAAGCAAGATACTGCCTCAACTTTTTACCTTAAATAACCAGAATGGGATGGGTTCCTATGAACTGTATGTCCTACTTTGACAGATGGAGTCACTGCAGTTAGCTACAAAGCTAGACCACTGGAGTGAGTAATATAGGTGGCTATTAATGGGCCAACAATGGTTTGTCCCACTTTTTTTAAAGATTTTATTTATTTATTTGACAGAGAGAGATCACAAGTAGGCAGAGAGGCAGGCAGAGAGAGGAAGGGAAGCAGGCTCCCCACTGAGCAGAGAGCCCATATGGGGCTCGATCTCAGGACCCTGGGATCATGACCTGAGCCGAAGGCAGAGGCTTAACCCCCTGAGCCACCCAGGCACCCCGGTTTGTCCCACTTTTATCCAGAAAATGAGTGCCCATCAGGAACTAGACCTCATAGTTACTAGGCCAGCTGACTAGTGATTATAAGGCTGACACAGATAAAAAATTACAAGTGCCATCTCTGCTAATTATACTGGCAATTTACCATTTTAATTTAAATGTTTTATTATGCAGAAGTTAAAATACATATAAAAATACCATACCATAATGAACCCCCAGGTACCCATCACTCAGCTTCAACAATTATTAACTGTGGCCAATTTTGTTTTTTCTATACCTCCCATCCACTTTCTATGAATCTTTCTAATAACTCCAATGAATTCTAATTCTAATAAATTATTTTAAGTGATTTCCACATTCTTTTTTTTTAATATTTCATCCATTTACTTGAAGGAGAGAGACAGCACCAGTAAGCACAAGCAGGGGGGGGGAGCCGCAGAGGGAGAGAGAAAAGCAGACACCCTGGGCAACAGGGAGCCCAACCTGGGGCTCGAACCCAGGACCCTGGTACCATGACATGAGCCGAAGACAGACCCCCAACGACCTGAGCCACCCAGGTACTCCTGATCTCTACATTCTTTTTTTTTTTTTTTTTTAAAGATTTTATTTATTTATTTGACAGAGAGAGATCACAAGTAGACGGAGAGGCAGGCAGAGAGAGAGAGAGAGGGAAGCAGGCTCCCTGCTGAGCAGAGAGCCCGATGCGGGACTCGATCCCAGGACTCTGAGATCATGACCTGAGCCGAAGGCAGCGGCTTAACCCACTGAGCCACCCAGGCGCCCTGATCTCTACATTCTTATTAAATCTTTTCTTAGAGAAATTCTGACCATTCATGGGTTTTACAAAGTTCTGCTTTCAGGGGATGAAAAGGCAATCAGAATCCTTAGGCTTAATAAGCCTATAAAAGAATTAACCAAGTAGTTCCCTGCCTCAAAGTCTGCTCTCAAATAAACTAGGTACCATAGCCATAAACTGATTAAATAAAGGGAAGAGATTCAGCAGCTTCTCTCACAATAAGTTCTGTTTAACAAATCTGAAGGTCTTGATGTATCCCTTTATTCTTTTATGTTTACTTACATTGCCTTAAAATCCAGAGATAAGAGGAATAAATGGAGTTAAAATGAGCTAAACAGGAGTTGAAAAACATACAATTTATAGAGTAAGAAACCTCTATCATTAAATTCACATCATTCACAGCTCAGAAGTAAGCAGCAATTTATTTTCCTATATAATATTTCTTTCCAAAGCAAATTGTATGATCAGTCAGAACGATATAAGTAATTTCTAAATGCTGAGTGATAGATTCTGAAGAACAAAAGGAATTGTAAAAACAATCCAGAATTTTATTACTGACACCTTTTTTATTTTTAAGATTTTACTATTTATTTGACACAGAGAGAGATCACAAGTAGGCAAAGAGGCGGGCAGAGAGAGAGAGAGAGAGAGAGAAGCAGGCTTCCCACTGAGCAGAGAGCTCCATGCGGGGCTCGAACCCAGGACCCTGAGACCATGACCTGAGCTGAAGGCAGAGGCTCAACCCTCTGAGCCATCCAGGTGCCCCTCCCTGACACCTTCTTTAAAAAAAAAAAAAAAAAAAAAAAGGGCGCCTGGGTGGCTCAGTGGGTTAAGCTGCTGCCTTCAGCTCAGGTCATGATCTCAGGGTCCTGGGATCGAGTCCCGCGTCAGGCTCTCTGCTCAGCAGGGAGCCTGCTTCCCTCTCTCTCTCTCTGCCTGCCTCTCTGTCTACTTGTGATCTCTCTCTGTCGAATAAACAAATAAAATCTTTAAAAAAAAAAAAGGCTTTACTGAGATATCCACATAACATACACATTACTCATATAAAGTATACACTTCAGAAGTTTTTAGTATATTTGCACGGTTTGTGCAACTATCACTTCTATTTAATTCCAGAACATGTTCTTCATCCCAAGAAGAAATCTTTTTTTTTTTTTTTAAGATTTTATTTATATGAGAGAGAGAGAGAGAGACACAGCGAGGGAGGGAACACAAGCATCAGGAGAGGGAGAAGCAGGCTTCCTGCTGAGCAGGGAGCCCAATGCAGGGCTCAATCCCAGGACCCCAGGATCATGACCTGGGCCGAAGTCAGATGCGTAACCATCTGAGCCACCCAGGTGCCCATGCAAGAAGAAATCTTATACCCATTAGTAGTTACTCCCCATTCTCTTCTCCCCCAGCCTTGGTAACCACAGATCTATTTTCTGTCACTAGAGAATTGCCAATTTTGGAATTTCATATAAATGGAGTCATATAATATGTTGCCTTTTGCATCTGACTTCTTTCATTTAGCACTACATTTTCAAGGTTATTCATATTAAAGTATTTCATTCCCCCCCTTTTTTATTTTTTAATATATATATATTTTTAAATATTGTATTTATTGATTTGACAGAGAGACACAGCGAGAGAGGGAACACAAGCAGGGGGAGTGAGAGAGGGAGAAGCAGGCTTCCCACCAAGCTGGGAGCCTGATGCGGGGCTCGATCCCAGAACCCTGGGATCATGACCTGAGCTGAAGGCAGACGCTTAACGACTGAGCCACCCAGGCCCCCCCCCCTTTTTTAAAGGGAAACAAGGTTTTCTTTTTTTTTTTTAAAGATTTTATTTATTTATTTGGCAGGCAGAGATCACAAGTAGGAAGAGAGGCAGGCAGAGAACAACTAGGAAGCAGGCTCCCCGCTGAGCAGGGAGCCCAATCCCAGGACCCTGGGATCATGACCTGAGCTGAAGGCAGAGGCTTTAACCCACTGAGCCTCCCAGGCACCCCTCGTTCCCTTTAATGGCTCAGTAATATTCCACTGTGCAGCTGTGTCTATCACCTTTTGTTTATCCATTCAACAGCTTAGGTTATTTCCATTTGGGACCTATAATGAATAATGCTGCATTTGAGCAGGGTATTTTGTGTGAACTGTTTTCATGTTCTGGGTATATAGTTAGAAGAACTGCTGAATCATATAACTACATTTAACTTTTTGAGAAACTGCCAACTATTTTCCAAAGTGGCCACACCATTTTTACATTCTCACCAATACTTGTTATTTGTCCATCTTTTTGACTACAGCCATCCTAGTGGGTATGAACTGGTATCTCACTGTGGCTATGATGAACACTTCCTTTAAATGTATTTTTTTTAAAAACAGTTTATTTATTTGACACACAGAGATCCAAAGTAGGCAGAGAGGCAGGCAGAGAGCGAGGAGGAAGCAGGATCCCTGCTGAGCAGAGAGCCTGATGCAGGGCTCGATCCCAGATCCCTGGGATCATGAGATCATGACTGAGCCAAAGGCAGAGGCTTTGACGCACAGAATCACCCAGGTGCCCCTGATGTGCACTTCCTTAATGACTACTAATGTTGAGTATCTATTCATGTGCTTATAGGCCATTTATGTATATTCTGTTTGGAGAAATGTCTACTCAGATCCTTTGCCCATTTAAGAAACTGGATTGTCTTTTTTTTTTTTTTTAAGATTTTATTTATTTATCTGACAGACAGAGATTACAAGTAGGCAGAGAGGCAGGCAAAGAGAGAGGGGGAAGCAGGCTCCCGGCTGAGCAGAGAGGCCAATGCAGGGCTCTATCCCAGGACCCTGGGATCATGACCTGAGCCGAAGGCAGAGGCTTTAACCCACTGAGCCGCCCCAGGCACCCCTGGATTGTCTTTTTGTTATTTTTTTTTTTAAGGATTTATTTATTTAGGGGTGCCCGGGTGGTTCTGTTGGTTAAGGGTCTGCCTTTGGCTTGAGTCATGATCCCAGGGTACTGGGATCAAGCCCCCCTTAGGGATCCCTGGTGGGTGGGGAGTCTGCTTCTTCCTCTCCCTCTGCCCCTCCCCCTGCTTGTGCTCACTCTCTCTCAAATAAATAAATAAGATCTTTTTTTTTTTTTTTAAAGACTCTATTTATTCATTTGACAGACAGAGATCACAAGTAGGCTGAGAGGCAGGCAGAGAGAGGTGGAAGCAGGCTCCCCGCTGAGCAGAGAGCCCAATGCGAGGCTCGATCCCAGGACCCTGGGATCATGACCTGAGCCGAAGGCAGAGGCTTTAACCCACTGAGCCACCCAGGCGCCCCAATAAGATCTTTTTAAAAAATGTACTTATTGGGGCGCCTGGGTGGCTCAGTGGGTTAAGCCGCTGCCTTCGGCTCAGGTCATGATCTCAGAGTCCTGGGATCGAGCCCCGCATCGGGTTCTCTGCTCTCTAGGGGAGCCTGCTTCCTCCTCTCTCTCTGCCTGCCTCTCTGCCTGCTTGTGATCTCTCTGTCAAATAAATAAATAAAATCTTTAAAAAAAAAAAATGTACTTATTGGGGCGCCTGGGTGGGTCAGTGGGTTTAAAGCCTCTGCCTTCAGCTCAGGTCATGATCCCAGAGTCCTGGGAATCGAGCCCCATATCGGGCTATCTGCTCAGCGAGGAGCCTGCTTCCTCCTCTCTCTCTCTCTCTCTGTCTGCCTGCCTCTCTGCCTAACTGTGATCTCTGTCAAATAAATAAATAAAATCTTTAAAAAAAAATGTACTTATTTATTTGAAAGAGAGGGGGTGGGGCGGGGAGAGACTCCTGAAGCAGTCTCCCTGCTGAGCATGGAGCCTAATGTATGGTTTGATACCAGGATTGAGATTGTGACCTGAGCCCAAATCAAGAGTCAGCAGCTTAACCTACTGAGCCATCCAGGCACCCCATATTGTCTTTTTATTATTGAATTATAGTGATTCTTTATATAATCTAGATATCATGTCCATTATCAGATATATTATTTGCAAAATTCTTCTCCCATTCTATGGGTTATAGTGTATTTCTTGATTATGCACTTTGAAGCACAAAAGGTTTTATAAAGACCAATTTATCTATTTTTTTCTATGGTTACATATGGTTTTGCTAGCCTAAGAAACCACTACCTAGGAGCCTGCTTCCCCGTTTCTCTCTACTTGTGAATTCTTTGTCAAATAAATAAATAAAATCTTAAAAAAAAAAAAAAAAAATCAAGACTCAGGGTGCCTGAGCAGCTCAGTCGTTAAGCGTCTGCCTTAAGCTCAGGTCATAATCCTGGGGTCCGGGGATCGAGCCCCACAATGGGCTCCCTGCTCCATGGGAAGCCTGTTTCTCCCTCTCCCTCTGCTTATGTTCCCTCTCTCCTTATGTCTTTGTCAAATAAATTAAAAAATCTTAAAAAAAAGAAAACCACAAAAAACAAGAGTCAAGGAAATGGTTTCCATGTAGAGAGGGCAAGGGAAACAAGAGAAACCAGGTAAATTATAAAAGCGAAATCCATACCCTCCCCCAAAACAGTTTTTTACAATATTATTATTGGAGGAGGTGGCTTTTGGTAACCAGGAGCCAGATAAGTTTTAAAATTGGTTTAAAAGGAAGCAGCAGGAAAAGACAACTTTTTAACTATCTCAAGTATAAAGTACACTAAGTGAAAGAATACTGAATTGGTTAAAAGTTCTCTCTTGCTATGTTATTAATGTATTAAGTAGATAATACACCAATACAACTAAATAGAAGACAGAGGAAAATTGGGTTGAAAGAACTTTTTTAAAAAAAAGATTTTATTTATTTATTTGACAGAGAGACACAGTGAGAGAGGGAACACAAGCAGGGGGAGTATGAGAGGGAGAAGCAGGCTTCCTGAGCTGCAGAGAGTCCAATTTGGGACTCGATTCCAGGATCCTAGGATCATGACCTGAGTTGAAGGCAGAAGCTTAACTACTGAGCCACCAGGCGTCCCTGGAACATTTTTTTTTTAAAAGACTGACTGACTGACTGATTTATCTGAGAGAAAGAGAGAGAGAGAAAGCATGTGTGCAGGGGAGGGACAGTCTCCAGTAGACTCTGTGCTGAGTGCGGAGCTCAACATGGGGCTCAATCCCACAACCTCGAGATCACAACCTGAGCCAAAACCAAGAATCCAACACTTAACTGCGCCACCCATGCATCCCAAAAATGGAACTTTTTTTTTTTTAAAGATTTTTATTTATTTATTTGACAGACGGAGATCACAAGTAGGCAAAGAGGAAGGCTGAGAGAGAGGCAGAAGCAAGCTCCCTGCTGAGCAGAGAGCCCAATGCAGGGCTTGATCCCAGGACCCTGGGATCATGACCTGAGCTGAAGGCAGAGGCTTTAACCCACTGAGCCACACAGGCGCCCCAAAATGGAACATTTTGGGGCGCCTGTGTGGCTGGTGCCTGGTTACCAATAGCCACCTCCTCCTTCCAATAATAATGGAACATTTTTAATTCACTCTATTCTGAAGTCCCATCCCTAAACCTAGATTAGCATTTCAAGAATATAAGATAAGGGGCAATGTAATTATATCAATAACGTAAGATAAGGAGAGAGAGTGAGCACAAGCAGGGGGAGAGGCAGAGGGAGAGGACAAAGTAGACTCCCCACCCACCAGGGATCCCTAAGATTGGGTGGCTCAGTGGGTTAAAGCTTCTGCCTTAGGTTCAGGTTATGATCCCAGGGTCCTGGGTTCGAGCCTCGCATCGGGCTCTCTGCTCAGCAGGGAGCCTGCTGCTGCTTCTCTCTCACTGCCTCCCTCTCTGCCTACTTGTAATCTCTGTCTGTCAAATAAATAAATAAATAAATATTAAAAGAAAAAAAATGTAAGATAAAAAAAGTTACAGAGTTGTCTACATTATGCAAAAAGGAGATGGCTAGGCAAACTGGATCTATTAATGCATGCTTATCTAGGCAAGAAAAATTTTTGGAAGAATACGCATGACACATGTAACTATGGTTACCAGTCTATACCCAATTTTTTTTCCATTAGTATGGGTTAACATTTTAATTTGAATATTAAAAGTATCTCAGGGTGCTGGGATCAAGTCCCATGTCAGGGGCCCCTACTCAGCAGGGAGTCTGCTTGTCCCTCTCCCTTTGCCCCTCCCTCTACTCATGCTCTCTCTCTCAAATTTAAAAAAAAAGGAGAAATACAGGAGAGTTGACTGGGTGGCTCAGTTTGCTAAGCCACTGCCTTCGGCTCAGGTCATGATCCCAGAGTCCTGGGATCAAGGCCCACGTCAGGCTCCCTGCTCAATGGGGAGCCTGCTTCTCCCTCTCCAGCTCCCCTGTGCTTATCATATAAATGTCATATAAATATATAAAATCTTAAAAAAAGAATTTAAAGATTTTATTTATTTATTTGAGAGAGAGAGAAGGCACAAGAAGGGGGAGGGTCAGAGAGAGAAGCAGACTCCCTTTTGAGCAGGGAGCTCAATGTGGGACTTGATCTCGGGACTCCGGGATCAGGACCAGAGCTGAAGGCAGTCGCTTAACCAACAGAGGCACCCAGGCACCCCACTATATGCACCTCTTTTTTTTTTTTAAGATTTTATTTATTTATTTGACAGACAGAGATCACAAGTAGGCAGAGAGGCAGGCAGAGAGAGAGAGAGAAGCAGGCTCCCCGCTGAGCAGAGAGCCCAAGGGGGGCTCGATCCCAGGACCCGGGGATCATGACCTGAGCCAAAGGTAGAGGCTTTAACCCACTGAGCCACCCAGGTGCCCCTCACTATATGCACTTCTAATGGTAATCTAAACTGATATAACATTTCTAGATGGCCAGTTCAGGAAAATTACCAAAATCCTAAAAACTGTGACGACCTTTGATTCAACAATCTGAAATTTATAAATACATTCTCAGAACTAAGGATGTGAGAAAAGATAGACATGCTCACCACAGCTCTTTAAAGCAGCAGTACAGGCCTTCACTACTATTACTGTTTATAACAGTTAACCAAATGACAGGAAATACAGCTGACCCTTGAACAACTCAGGTTTGAACTGCACGGGTCCACTTGTACGTGGATTTTTTTTTTTCAATACATACAGTACTGTACTGTGTTGGTTCTCTTTTTCATGATTTTTTGAATAACATTTTCTTTTCCCTAGCTTACTTTATTGTAAGAATACAGTATAATACACATTACATCCAAAATATGTGTTAATTAACTGTTATTAACAGAAGGCTATCTTTAAGTAAGCTTTTGGGGAGTCAAAAGTTATATGCAGTTTTTTTTTTTTTTTTTTTTTTTTTTTTTTTTTTTTTTTTTTATGAGAGAGAGAGCAAGCAAGAGAGCGAGTGACCAAGAAAGGGGAGAAGGCCAGAGGGAGAAGCAGACTCTCTGCTGAGCAGGGAGCCCAATGTGGGACTTGGTCCTGGGACTCCAGGATCATGACCTGAGCTGAAGGTAGTTGCTTAACCAACTGAGCCACCCAGGCGCCCAATATAGACAGATTTTCAACTGTGCAGCCAGCTGGCACCAGACCCCAAGGCTGTTCAAGGGTCAACTGCAGAGTTATTCATCAACAATGTTACAGACACACATTTGTTAAAATGAGAACATATTCATTACATAAAAAGGGGAAAAGGGAGGCAAAGAGCAGAGTCTGTATGATCCATTTTTGAAAAAAGTAAATCATTACATATAGCATATGAAGTATATAAAAGTACATACATGTACATGTACAAAATAAAAGTTACAACTAGTTATCTCCAGTTCGTGAAATTACAGTTAAAATTATTTTTTTATTTTTTCACTGTACTTTTTCTTCAATACACGTAATATTCTTTTATTAATAAAGCTATTTTTATATAATAAAGCAACACAATTGATTCTACAAAGTGCTTATTCTACTTACGAATCTTAAGACATAACTTTCCAATAATTCATCTTTAGAGTGTAAAAACAGTCATCAGAAATGAAATAGAAACGAGTACTATGCAGCTTCTCTAGTCAATAAATACACTAAAAACACTACTCTTTCACCATTTCCTTCAAGTAGACAACAACCCTATCCTATTTTTCATACCCAGGAACCAGTAACCAAATGAATCTGCCAGAAAAAAATCCAGAACAAAGCTGCCCTGGGAGAATTCTTAACAAACTAGTAGGGCTTTTCTACTTAAAAAATAAATAAATAAATAAATAATTAATAATAATAATAACAAAAACAAACAAAAAACCCAGATCTCTTTAATAGTTAGGAATTTGGGGTTTACATTTTCTCTCCTAGAAATTATCAGCAGCAAGAATCAGGTGCCCTCAGACTTGAAACACCAGCATCCAATTCAGCACTAACTCAGAAGGAACAGCACCACTCCTAAATCACTTCTATATCACAGAATCATTACTAAATTCACTCCAACTAGTAGAACCACATCAATACCTAAAACTAAATGGGTACAGCTGTTCCTAAAACCTCTTTAATTCTCTTACCCTCTGGCCCAGGAAGAATTTCCAGATAATCCCACTTACCATTGTTGTTGGCAATTAGTGTGACAAGAGTCTTCTTTGTACTTTCGCTGTTCTGTGCCCCGCTGCTACTAACGGTGGTGGATGTAGAGAGGTGCCCAGCAACAGAAGCATGGGCAGCGATGGGCACTGGAGCCGAGACTGGCTGCTGGCTCACAGAAACTGTGGGGAAGGGGAGGCACAGTCACTTGGAGACAGGGACAGATGACACTGAAGGATACTGTTCTAATCCCTTTTCATCTTGTTGTGGGTCTCTAGAAGTTTACTGCTTTCTTTGCAAATCCAACTGTGCATCTGATTTCTCCTTCTACCCATCCCTTACTCTACCAATTAGACACAAAGCCTTCTTCATCTCATACTGCCTGGTTAATTTAGATCACGAGCTCACTGAAACAGTATTTTAAGGTTTTGCTTATATAGTACAAGCAAACCTCTAGGACTCAAAGGTTTATTATCACCACTATTGGTATTCATAACCATGCATGCACAGTAAGACATCCACAAGATCCCAAACTGTGTCCTGTTTCAGCCTAAACCAATGCCGTCTTCAGGTCTCAAGGCAGGGAAGATAAAAATAAAGAGAACAACAAATACAATTTATAGGGGGAAAAGAACTATCACCCACTTTCTGAATTCAGGGCAATCTAGAATTTGACCCTGCAGCATCACCTTTTTCAAAGAGCAGCTAACAAGCCTAAGTTTGTAAACTTTCCATGAAGGCAGACACACAGAAAATTCTGCTCAGCTCACAAAGGAAACCAAGATCAAGTTTAAAAAAAAAAAGAAGAAAAAGAAGAAGAAGAAGAAGAAGAAGAAGAAGAAGAAGAAGAAGAAAATGACTATGGGATCCTGTTTTTGACTAGGTATATAAATGAACACTGACACACACCACTACTTTGCATTCTCGTTCATTCATTATTTGTAAGAGAATTGATAAATATTTGATAAGCATTAGTTAATTCAACTGTCAGTGTTTTAAATGAATTAAGTATAGTGTTTCTAGCTTTATGTATGAAGAAACTGAGGCTAGAGTTTACAGACTAGAGCATAGGAAAAAAGCACCAGTGCCACACTGAGGATTCTTAAAGTCCTCTTCCGCCTCACACTTTCTTAACAAAAATGCAATCCAATTGAATCAATTTAAATAATTTAAGATCATGAGCTTTCGTTACCTGTAGGAGTTTTATCCACCGAATTATAATCTTCAACAACAGAATCCTCAATGACATCACTGATTTTCTGCCATGGCTCCAGCTCCTCCTCCTCACATTCCATAAAGAGGTCGGTGTCCGCCATGCTACAAGAAAAAAAGACAAAATAAGATACTGACCTCAGAATGAGAGAAATAGTTTTATACAAAATATGGAATCAGATTCTTGAATCTATCAGTAACCCACCCCCGTGCTCCCTCTATTTCCCCTAACCTCCCCCCTCCCACATTTAGAAGGATCCAAAATTATAACTTTTATCCTTGAAAAAAAAAATTCATTATGAAAAAGACCATAGAAAACTGTTCAATAATTAAGAGTATAAAAGTTTAATTTATAATACCTAGGGTTTGGCTGTGATTAGGGTGAGGCAAATCATGCAAGTACAGCGTCTTTAATTTAAATGTATATTCTGGAGGGCGCCTGGGTGGCTCAGTGGGTTAAGCCTCTGCCTTCGGCTCAGGTCATGATCCTAGGGTCATGGGATCGAGCGTTGCATCGGGCTCTCTGCTCAGCGGGAGTCTGCTTCTCCTCTCTCTCTCTGCCTGCCTCTCTGCCTACTTGTGATCTCTCTATCCGTCAAATAAATAAATAAAGTCTTTAAAAAAATTAAAATAAAGAACCTGAGTCTAGTCCCAGTTTATAAACGTAGGCTTGTTAGTTGTTCTTTCAAAACAATGATGTTGCAGGGTCAAATTCTGGATTGCTCTGAATTCAGAAAGTGGGTAAGAGTCCCCCCCAAATTGTATCCTTGTAATTCACCATGATTTTGGAGTTAGCCTTTACTTTGAAAACACTTGCTTAAGTTACATGCTTCTTATAAACATAAAGCTTACACCTTTGCAATGCAGACAAAGAGATATTGCCTGCTATTCTGCCCCCCCCCCATACTAGTTGACTAAAGGTCAATCTGCCTTGGAATTGTGGAAGCATTATGCTCAATGTTCAAACAAAGCCTTTAATGCAAAGGTTCTCACAGTGCCCTTAGTATTCCAGAAACTTTTTTTTACCAAACCCCTAAGCCAAAACAAAACTACCAACCTAAAACTAAATAAATAGTCTAAGTAGCTGGATCCAACTTGATGGATTCGTTTTGAAGATGCCCAAGAGATGGTGTTATTCCCTTGAAATGTCCCAGGTGAGTTAGCTGTAGCCAACTGCCCACAGTTTCAATGGGTAAAGTGCCTAGCTTGATTCTAACTGGTCTCTAATATTCTAATTATTTGTCTTCCCAGACCAAAATCACAGAGGGGAGAAGATACGTACAAGGAAAAAAAAAAAAAAAAAAAAAACCATATATATAAGGTACCAACTTAAATTTTCTTAGTTTCACATTGAACTTATCTATATAAAAGACGATGCTAGCCAGAAACCGAATTAAAAAGAAGCCAAATCCGTATCATGGGCATTCCTTGAGCAAAGACTGCACAACACAAACTTCTGTATTGTCCAGTCCAGTTTCACTGAAAAAGAAAACATTCTAAACAACTTTGCTTTTTATTTTTATTTTTTAAAGATTTTATTTATTGAGAAAGCAAAGCAAGTGAGCCAGGGAGAGAGCACGCGCACACGAGGTAGGGGGGTTCGAGGCAGAGAGAGAGGGAGAAGCAGGCTCCCCAATGAGCAGGGAGCCCACCCCCGCCACAGGGCTCAATCCCAGGACCCTGGGATTATGACCTTTGCCGCAGGCAGACACTTAACCAACTGAGCCACCCAGGTGCCCCAACAAGTTTCTTTTGTAACTATTTAATTTTATACCAGTTCTCTTTGCTGTTTAACTTTCTCAGGCTCATAGCCAACAGACAAATAATGCATAAATATCAAACAACCAGCAGAAGGCATATAAACTGTGGATGATAACCTCTATAGATGGTTCTCAAGCACCTTCTTTCAACCCCGACAAGGTGCAAGCAAAGCAAACTCCCCATACACATGCTGAGCAATCAATAAGAAACTTTCCTTCTGAGTAAGCAGAGTTATCTGAATGCAAATTGTGGTTTTCAACGTCATGCATATGGATATTTTAATAGCATATCCAAAAGTCTGGTCTTTTACCTCAACTATTTACAATATTTTAAGAAACTTGAGTACATGTTTTATTTTGTAATGCAATGAGTTATAATAAGAATAATCAAAAGTTTCTTCCACGTGATCACAAAATCATACTATGTTAAGTCCTCCCATGAAAAAGATACTCTAAGAAACAGCGGGAAGAGTAAATCTGAAAAGAGGGCTAAGTGTCTGTCACCTAACCAGTTTCTACCAAGTGAGTGAGAAAAAGAACTTCCCAGATATATGCTCTGCCAAGACAACCAATAAACATTAAAAGATTCAAGACAGGTAAAAAATTCAACTCAGAAAATAGTTTCTAAGTTCTTTACAATAAACAAGATGGAATTAACCAATAAGGCTCGTCAACCCAGAAAAAAAAAAAACAACACATCTGTTAACTGAGCACATTTCACAAACTTGTATCTAACACCTCTGAAAGACACTGAAACCAAGTTTTTTTTTTTTTTAAGATTTTATTTATTTATTTGACAGACAGAGATCACAGGCAGGCAGAGAGGCAGGCAGAGAGAGGAAGTGAAGCAGGCTCCCTGTTGAGCAGAGAGCCCGATGTGGGGCTCGATCCCAGGACTCTGGGATCATGACCTGAGCTGAAGGCAGAGGCTCCAACCCACTGAGCCACCCAGGCTTCCCATGAAACCAAGTTTTTTTTTTCAAACAGTCCTCAATTATGGCCTACACTCTTATCTCTGACCATGATCACTCTTTTAGCACCTGTAGTTCAGGGTCAAAAAACAACTCTTTTGAAAAGATGGGCCACACCACAATAGAGATAACAACTTAAATATTTCACAAACTTGAACAATGAAAATGCGAATTTAGCACCTTTCTTGTAGTTTTCCAGTTATCAAAAAGAAACTTTCATTAATATGATGAAATGCTGTTATTTCATATCTCTACCAAGATGCTCATGACAGAAACACCATCATTCTCTGTGGTCTTTCAAATGATGCATGGCATATAGTCACCTTTCAACTATTTTTGATCGAAGGAGGCAGGAATTACTAAATACGCAGTACTACAATATATGGATCTTCCCAAACTATCACTCTACTCACATTTAACACCTCTTTCCACACCAAACCTTTAACTTAATTTCTCACAAGGAAAACAAAACAAAACAAAAACCTGGATTTCCCCCCCACCCTTCTCTATTATTTTGCTGTTAAGTGTATTCAGACTTAGTACTTCTCACATTAACAAAGAAGCTGAAATTCAATTCTTACTCAATTTAGGGGTATTTTCATTTCTTCTGAATAACTGCCAAGTAAAAAAATGGATTTCAGAAAATAAAGGCTAGCACACAGGTAATGCAGGGCCACATCAAGAAGAAAACTTGGGATGGGCAGCAAATTTGAGAATCATACTATAACCAAGTGAAAGTGGCAAACTTTCATCACATTCCAATTATGAGTCTCTGAATCAAGAATGCTGTGATTCTTTTCTGCTATTTTATTTTATTTTTAAAGATTTTATTTATTTATTTGACAGAGAGAGATCACAAGCAGACAGAGAGGCAGGCAGAGAGAGAGAGAGAGAGAGAGAGAGAGAAGCAGGCTCCCTGCCGAGCAGAGAGCCCGATGCAGGACTCGATCCCAGGACCCTGAGATCATGACCCGAGCCGAAGGCAGCGGCTCAACCCACTGAGCCACCCAGGCGCCCCCTTTTCTGCTATTTTAAAATTGAGATATAGGAGTGCGTAGGTGGCTCAGTCTGTTAAGCAGCTGCCTTAAGCTCAGGTCATGATCCTGGGGTCCTGGGGACCTAACCCTAACCCTTGCTCAGCAGGGAGTCTGCTTTTCCTTTTCGCCCTCTGCATATGCCTGAGCGCACTAGCTCGCTCGCTCTCTCAAATAAAATCTTTATTTTAAAAAAATGATAAAAATTCTAATTAAATACAAAGTAGATATGTATCCATAACCCAGCTTCAAAAATTATCAACCCAAAGTTGTCCTTGTTTTATCTATGCCCTCCCTCCTTCATATTTCTTTGAAGCTAATCCCTATCATATTCGTATATACTTTGGTATGCAGCGCTAAAAGATAAAGACTTAAAAGATCATATAACAAAAACGTATCATTAAATGCCTAAAAACTGACAGTCCCCTAATATCAACTTTCAGGGGCGCCTGGGTGGCTCAGTGGGTTAAAGCCTCTGCCTTCGGCTCAGGTCATAATCCCAGGGTCCTGGGATCGAGCCCCGCATCGGGCTCTCTGCTCGGCAGGGAGCCTGCTTCCTCCTCTTTCTCTGCCTGCCTGCCTACTTGTAATCTCTGTCTGTCAAATAAATAAATAAACAAAATCTTTATTTAAAAAAAAATATCAACTTTCAATTCAAATTCTCTCAAATACCATACTTCTTAAAGTTTGTTTGAATTAGGATCCAAAAAAGGTCCATATATATCATGATTATTTGGGAAGTTTCCTGTATCTTTTAATTTCTAGGTCGTCCTTCATGTTTTTTCCCCCTCCCTTGCAATTTACTTGTTGAAGAACCAGTTTACCTCTTATAATTTCTACAACCAGGATATTGCTGATCCCATACCCAATGCATTTACATGCCTCTGTGCCCTGAATATCTTGAAACTGACAGGTGGACCTAGTGGCAGGATTAGATACAGGCTGAATGTTTTTACCCTAAGACTACTCGTAAGGATGAGGTTTTCCTCCATCAGTAGGCATGCTCAATGCTGGATCTAATCATTCTGTATCATTCCTTCTTCATTTATTAATTGGGACAAAAAACAGGGGCACCTGGGTAGCTCAGTTGGTTAAGTGTCTGACTCTTGATTTCAGCTCTGGTCATGATCACAGGGTTATGAGATCCAGCCCCATGTTGACTCTGCACTCAGGGGGGTCTGCTTGAAAGTCTCTTTCAATTTCCCTCTGTCACCCTCTACCCCACACTCTCTCTCTCAAAATAAAATAAATAAATCTTAAACCCAAACAAAACAAAACAAAAGACAAAAAGCAGGGGTACCTGGCTGGCTCAGTCATTGGAGTATGCCCCATGATGGATGCAGAAATTATTTAAAAAAAATAATTAAAAAACAAAAAGGTAAAATATATCTATTTGGTTACCCAGTGGTGGGTATTCCTTCTACCCTGCTTGCTTCTTTCCCTTTACCAGTTTTCAAGATAATTCAATAGCATTTCACCAAAGTGACCAATAAACTTGTTGTTAAACTATCATTATATCATAATTTATTTTTTTTAGGATTTTATTTATTTATTTGACAGAGAGAAAGACAGCAAGAGAGGGAACACAAGCAGGGGAGTGGGAGAGGGAAAAGCAGGGTTCCCCGCTGAGCAGGGAGCCCGATGCACGGCTTGAGCCCAGGACTCTGGGATCATGACAGGAGCCGAAGGCAGACGCTTAACGATCAAGCCACCCAGGCACCCTCATATTATATCATATCTTATCACTTTACTTTAAGAAAGGGAGTGCCAGGGACAGAGAGAGAGGGAGAGAGAGAATTTTAAGGTTTCAATCTCACAACCCTGAGATCACAACCTGAGCCAAAATCAAGAGTCCAATACTTGGGGTGCCTGGGTGGCTCAGTGGGTTAAGCCTCTGCCTTTGGCTCAGGTCATGATCTTAGGGTCCTGGGATTGAGCCCCATATTGGGCTCTCTGTACAGCGGGGAGTCTGCTTCCTCCTCTCTCTCTGACTGCCTCTCTGCCTACTTGTGATCTCTCTGTGTCAAATGAATAAATAAAATCTTAAAAAAAAAAAACAAAACAAAAACGAGTCCAACACTTAACCAACTGAGCCACGCAGGCGCCCTTATATTTTAAACATAATTTTTTTTTAAAGATTTTATTTATTTATTTGTCAGAGAGAGAGAGAGAGAGAGAGAGAGGGAGAGAGAGCGAGCACACGCAGACAGAACGGCAGGCAGAGGCAGAGGGAGAAGCAGGCTCCCTGCTGAGCAAGGAGCCCGATGCGGGACTCGATCCCAGGACGCTGGGATCATGACCTGAGCCGAAGGCAGCTGCTTAACCAACTGAGCCACCCAGGCGTCCCTATTTTAAACATAATTTATGTGTTTGATCCAATGCAGTATTTTACTGAAACTCAAAAACGTCCTATTTTGGCCATTGGAACTTCTTCAGTTGGCTCCTAAGTCCTTCTGACACAACACTCAGTAGTGTCTGATAAAATCCTTGCTGTGATAGACAACATCTTTAATAAAAAAAATCTTTAATAAAAAAATTATTTTTTAAAAATTTAAGGACAAAAGTTAACAAAGATGATGCATTTAGTTTAATCAAGCTCTTTAGCAAGTCACTATGTTTTGAAAGACAGTCTTTTCTTGAAGACCAAGATAAAGATATCAAACAAATATCAATCTCAACTATTCCTAACAAAAACGATCTATAGCATATAAGCATATATAGCTAATAAAGTTCCTTTCCAAGGAAACTGGGTTGGAAGGGTGTTAGATAAAGCAAAAAGCCTATACCTTTGATTTCTAAATGAAGAGCTCATTTCTCCCTTCAATAAAATTTCCAGTAGACTTAAAAAAAATTCCATCATATCCCACTGTTCTCCAACACATACCAGGCACAGACCAAGCTGTGCAGCCTATCTGCAGAAGAAATTTGGGTTCAAGAGCTGTGTATGGATTACATAAAGGGAAAGCATATCATAGAGGATATTACTAAGAAATCTTCACCCATGCCAGTGGATTTTATCTAACTCAATGATACTCAAAAATGGGAATTTGCCCCTGAGAAGACATTCGGCAATGTCTGGAGAAATTTTTGGTAGTCATAACTATGGGTGGGATTGGGGAGTGGTGCTACTGGCATGGCCAGGGGTGCTATTAAACATCCTATGATGTATACATCATCCAGGGACTTATCTGCTCTAAAACGTCAATAGTGCCAAGACTGAGAAACCTCGATCAAACGGAATCCATGCTCTGAAGGGGAAAATTCTCATTCCACATCCTATGCATCAAAAACTACCATTTCTTTTTATTTATTTACTTATTTATTTAAGAAAGAGCAAGCACAGTGGGAGGAGCAGAGGGTGAGGAAGAAGCAGGCTCCCCTCTGAGCACGGAGCCCCACATGGGGCTTGATCCCAGGACTCTGACATCAGGACTTGAGCCAAAGGCACACACTTAATAGACTGAGCCACCCAGGCGCCCTTATCATTTCTTTTAACAATATCTTTGCAAAAACAGAAAATGAACAAGTTTCCAATGAACCATTCAGATGGTTATATCTCACAAAATAAAAACATTTAATTTTTATAAAGCTCCTATGCATTTGGTTTCACCTTATAATCATCTACCTGCGAAACTTGATTTTCTCTTTGTTTTTACCTGACAACTTCTGTGCCATTCTTTTTTTTTTGCCCAAGTACCTAATTTCTCCTCATAAAACAGAAGCATCATGATGTTGATCTTTTAAGATTATGGTTATTATCAGTATTGCTTGTAACTGTTGGTACGTTAGTACTGACTAGTGAATAATTTTTGTGAAAATAATTTCCCAAAGTCTTTTAATTTAATCTCCATTTCTTAAATTTCTGGGTTTTTACTTTAAAAGTTTATTTATTTATTTGGGGGTGGCGGAGAGAATCTCTCAAGCAGACTCCTCGCTTAGCATGGAGCCCCAAGCAGGACTGGATCCCAGGACCCTGAGATCATGACCTGAGCCAAAACCAGGAGTCGGACGCTCAACTAACTGAGACACACAGGCACCCTAAACTTTCTGGTTGACCCCTTTACAGGAATTCCTCTATAGGCTGCATCTGCTAAATATATCAACCCTTCTTGCCTGTCCAACTTCCAAATCATTTTCTCAGAGGGCAGTGAACAAAATGACATGAAGCAAATCTATTTCTGTGTTTTCTCAAAGTCGTATTGTTATGTTCGAACTTTAAGTTACAGAGATAGCTCTGTATCTCCAAAACCAAAGGTTTTGACAGTATTTAAATTTAAACAGAAAAAGTCAGCCAATAATCCAAACTCCGCCTGTCACCAACCATGTATGGCTTGTTCTTCTGTAAACAACAAGCCACCGACAATAATGATTAACCTTAATTAAATGAAGCATTTAAATTTAACTTGCATTTTGTAGGAAACAAAACAAAATAGGAATGAAAAGCACCATAAGGAAATAAAGAGGTAAATCCAGAAGGTGGGACACGCTATAAAGAAATAATCAGACAAAGGCACAATATAGAGCATTCTATAAAACTAGTAACATGTTCTCTTTAAAAATGTGACACACACACCAAACTGAATTAAAAAAAAAACAAAAAACAAAACTAAAGAGCCATAACAAATGCAACATGTGAACCTTTATTGGATTTTGGTTCATATAAAAACTATAAATGACATTCTGGGAACAAATGGAACATTTGAATATACAGATTAGATACTAGATGATACTTGGGAATTACTTTTTATTATTTTAATTTTTAAATTTTTTCTTTCTTAAATCTCAAGTCCACTATAGTTAACATACCCTGTTAGTTTCAAGTGTTCAACATAAGTGATTCAACAATCCTACTTATTACCCAGTGCTCATCAAGATAAGTGTACTCTTAATCCCTTTATTTCACCTATTTTCCCCCACCACCTAGGAATAACTTTTAAATTTCCTTAGAACAGTTACATCAGAGTTATGCAGGAGGATATATTTATTCTTAGCAAATGCATGAAATATTTACTGGAAGTGTCATGACTCACTTTCAAGTGTTTCAGCAAACATGCACATTTTGGTACTTTCTTTATAGACATTAGTACTTTTAAAAAAAAAGTCATGTCTGGGTAATGGGTTCACTGCCCGTACTTGTACTGTATTCTTTCACTTTTACATGCATGAGGTTTTGTTTTGCTGTTGTTGGTTTTTTTGTTTGTTTGTTTTTACAGATTTTACTTATTTATTTCAGAAAGAGAGCACAAGCGGGGTAAGGAGGGGGGGCAGAGAGGGAAAGGGAGAAGCAGGCTCTCCGCTGAGCAGGGAGTCCAATGCAGGACTTGATTCCAGGACCCTGGGATTATGACCTGAGCTGAAGGCAGATGCTTAACCAACTGTACCACCCTCGTGCCCCCTAAGGATGAAATTTTCTTAATAAAAAGTTGGGAGATCAGATGAGTAAGATCTGAGGATCTAATGCAAAACATGGTGACTATAACTAGTAACACAGTGTCATGTAATTGAAATTTGCTGAAAGTAGAACTTAAATTTCTCACACAAAAAATAAATGTGAGATAATGAATGTGTTCATTAACTAGATGGAGAGAATCTTCTCACAATGTACATGAAATCACCATAATGTACACTTTAAATCTCTAACATTTTATTTGTCAATTATACCTCAATAAAGCTGAAATTTTAAAAAAGAAAAAAGCTGGGGGTAAAAACTACCTATTCATATTTTGGTTGTGATATTTTTGTGCTACCCTATTCTGCCACTATCTTTTTGCCATTTACTAAAACTGGTAGCCTTGTTGACTCAATTTTCTGTTAACATGTTCTTATTTCTAGGAGCAATTTTCATATAGATTGTATATACACACTTCTTAAAATGTCTATGATAATTAAGTAATGTTAGAAAAAAGACATGAATCTAAGGTGGATTATGTAGGCTACCAAGGAGATACTCTAAGAGGAGATGAACTTTGCCATCTTCCATAATTTCCAACCCATTATCTGACATCTTGGTAACCTATCTAATTTCTGTATTTTATAACAGTAATTACATTGACAACATAATTTTTGTGTACTCAGTAGGCTTTACTCAACACTGAAGCTCACACAGGACTATCAGCAATTCCCATAGCCTTTTAAATCTCTGGCATTCATCTTTCCATCCACAATATGGGTATACCAGATACATCTTTCTAGAGAGAAATTAATTAATTATATCTTAAGTGCTGGCAAATATGGTAGTCTATACTCAACCCCTAATTAGTAAAAGTCTACATAATCGAAAAACAAGATACAAAGAATCTTTACAAACAACCTGTTATTTAAAAACAACAGAAAGAATCCAGCAGATACACCTGTCAGTCTACTTTTGAGGTACTTAATGGGCAGCAAATGTTTATCTACCCTCATCTCAAATAATATTAGGAAAACATGTTTTCTACCAAAACTCTCCAGACAGATTTGGCTTTGAAGCTTTCAACTCCTTTCATTTGTCTGATTCTTTCATAGATGTAAATACCAGGAATGAAGAATTCAGAATTTAACATTTTCAATTCACTACTGGTACATACCCGCCCATAAACCAAGATAAAAAGAACATTTGGAACAGGAAAAATGTTTTAAAAAACAAACAAAACATTTAAGAATACACTGTCTTTCTCTTTTTTTAAGATTTTATTTATTTGACAGAGATCACAAGTAGGCAGAGGCAGGCAGAAAGGGGGGGGGGGAAGCAGGCTCCCTGCTGAGCAGAGAGCCCGATGCAGGGCTCGATCCCAGGACCCTGGGATCATGACCTGAGCTGAAGGCAGAGGCTTTAACCCACTGGGCCACCCAGGCACCCCAAATACACTTTCTCTTATACCAAGTGAGAAAAAAAACAATCCTCAAAACAACTGGCATTTGTTTTCAAGTTAACTCAGTTTTTGGCTTTGAAAAAGATTACTTTTAGAAAACCTATAGGACTGACTACTTAATACTTAACGTGGCTATAAAACTAATTATTATATCTGTAAGAAGCTTTTATTTATCCAGTCTTTTGCATGACCTATTTTGTCTCTTACAGAATCTAACAGTTGTAGAATCTCACATATAATATTCACAACGTATTAATAATCTAATACTCCCAAACAAAGAATATTCTCAATTTAGCAGACAGCAAATCTACCAAGAAGCACCTGGATATAAGTTATGTGCTCTTTAGTAAAACAACAATTAAAGCAGTAAGTTCCCTATTTTTAAAGGGCTAAATATTCAGAAGTCCCATTCCCAAAAAAAGCTCTTCCTCACTGACAGTTGTTATGATACCTAAATCTTGTTTCTACTCCCTCAATTTCATTTAACTTTGTTAAATACCAGTAATACGTTAGTAAGACTTACCTTTTCTTCCCCCCCCAATTACATGTAAAAACTTTTTTGTGGATATGGCTTTAATATCACAAACCAGAAATGCCAAAGAATCTATAAAATTTTAAACAGATTTGACAAAGGCACCAACCAGCTCTAGGTTTGTAATTTAAATCAGAAATCTCCACCCTCAACAAAAAAACACAAATGTAGAACAAAGATGGAAACATTACCTGGAATGTATTTTATTTTACGGTGATACGCCCAGACATTATTATGTAATTTATACTCATCATCCCAGTGAATTCTTACAATTGTAGAACTAAGTACTTCATTTTACAGATGAGATTTAAAAGGAGGTTTAGAGAGATTAAGTAACTTGCCCAAGGTTATGGTTAGTAGATAACTATAATGCAGGCCAGGATTCAAATCAACCTTTTCCTCTAGAATTCTTCCCCAAGCCACTGCTTCTTCTTTTATTAACTCCAACGAACATTTGTAAATTCTCCAGTTCCTAAATGGAGGCAGATCTGGATGATCTCAAAAGCAGAAGCATAAGACACATCGGATCACTCTCAAATTTTTTTTGGTCTTGAGACCCCTTTACAGTCTTAAAATTATTGAGGACCGTAAAGGAGTTTTTATTTATGTGGATTACACCTTTTGATATTTACCATGAGGCATTACAACAAAATAATTAAGTACTTAACAATGCAATTAACAACAAACCATCAGTTAACTAAGTAACATTTTCAAATAAAAGCTATTTTCCCCCAAATTATTAGAGAGTAACATTGTTTTACATTTTCCCAATCTTTAAGGTCTAGCTTAATAGAAGACAGTGTGGTTCTCATAGCTGCTTAATGCATTCTGTCTGTTGCTCTATATTGCTTTGGTTAAGTATATGGACCATGTGGCCTCACAGATAGCAGGAAAAGAGAAATGTATAAAAACCTTTTCAGGTAGTTGCCTATATTGACACAATACTAGAACTCAACAAATGGTAGTTTCTTTAAGAATAGTTGCATCTCGGGGCACCTGGGTGGCTCAGTTGGTTAAGCAACTGCCTTTGGCTCAGGTCATGATCCTGGAATCCCAGGATCGAGTCCCACATCGGTCTGCCTGCTAGGCAGGGAGTCTGCTTCTCCCTCTGACCCTTCCCCTTCTCATGCTCTCTCTCTCATTCTCTCTCTCAAATAAATAAAATCTTAAAAAAAAAAAAAAATAGTTGCATCTTGGAATCTAAATCCCTATCAGTCAACTTTTCCTACTTTGTCACATATTAAAATCCACTGGTGCAGGAATGCCTAGGTGGCTCAGTCAGTTAAGCGTCTGCCTTCAGGTTAGACCTGATCCCAGAGTCTTGGGATGGAGTCCTGCAGGGAGCCTGCTTGGGCTAGTGCTCTCCCCCCTCTCTGACAAATAAATAAAATCTTAAAAAATAATAATAATAAAGTAAAATAAAATACACTGGTATACCTTGCATCCTGAAAGGATCATTGACTCATGATGATTTTGAAACATCAGATATTGATCACTTAGGAAATAAAGATTTACTGACATGCTCATCCTTCAAATGCTGACATATTTCACTATAAATATAATATAAAAAGATTTAAAAATCACAGTCATTAACACTGATGTTTTAAGAAAAGGCTTAAAAGGACTGGGAAAGCCGTCAAAACTGAGATGTCCACTTTTAACAAATTCTAATTTTCACTCTCAAATTTTTATCTTTAACAACAAATACTGTCATTTACTTTCCTCAAAACGACAGGCTCACCTCACTATCAAGAAAGTATGTGCCAGGGGTGCCTGGGTGGCTCAGTGGGTTAAGCCGCTGCCTTCGGCTCAGGTCATGATCCCAGGGTCCTGGGATCGGTCCTGCATCTGGCTCTCTGCTCAGCAGGGAGCCTGCTTCCCTTCCTCTCTCTCTCTGCCTGCCTCTCTGCCTACTTGTGATCTCTGTCTGTCAGATAAATAAATAAAATCTCAAAAAAAAAAGTATGTGCCAAACATTAAAGTGAGAAAAACTGTAGTTTGTCATTCATTCTTCCAAGTAAAAATGCTGTTCCATGAAATAAGCAGCTCATAACTCAATCTCACAAGTGAGAAGGATCATACCTTCTTACGCAGCATAAGTGCTTTATGCAACCTTCCCATTCAGATTCTTAAAAATTGAAAAGAAAAAAAAAAACCTACTGAAGAGTTGAGCTTTAGTAAAAATCATTTTTACTGCTTCATCAAGGGCATTCTCACATGGTGTGCTAAGGCGCCACCAGTACTTTTACCCAGCTTTGCTTTTGGGCCATCAGTGCAAATGTCACTGGAATAAAGATAAATAGCATCTTAGCATTTTCTATTTTGAAAATAGTTATGACCTCTCAGCTCCCCTGAAAGAGTATGAAGAATCCCCAGAGATCAGCGGGTCACACTTTAAGAACTGCTTTCGCAGGGGGCCTGGGTGGCTCAGTTGGTTAAGCACCTGCCTTCAGCTCAGGTTATGATCTCAGGGCCCTGCAACCCAGACCAACACCGGGCTCCCTGCACAGGGCAGAATCTTGCTTCTCTCTCCCCCTCTGCCCCTCCACCCCCTAATTGTGCTCTCTCTTGTTTTCTCAAATAAATCTAAAACAAACAAACAAAACAAAAAAAAACCCTGCTTTGCTAGATTATACCACCAAAATCTAGGTGGGGGTGGAAACAAACAAAATCCTGTTCATCCCAAGAATCCCCATTCTGTTCTTTTAGTTTGAGATACACCATCATGATTGTTATAACGGTACTTTAAGGGGAAGGAAATCAAGGACGTAAATTGCCATTTAACTGTTTTAATATTATATATTGAGCACTTTTACACTAAACCAATAATTCTCAATGGGGTGGTTACCTCAGCCAAAGGGCTGCAAGTTAAAAATGTCGAAAAGATGGCACTCCCTATTCCACCCAAAGAGACTTGGGGATGAGGGCCCCCCAAGCAGCTCTTTCAGCAATCTCCAAGGAACTTTTTAAGTATCCCAAAGTTAAAGATTGTGCAAACTAGTTCGAATTCAGAGTCCAACTCCCAGTCCCAAGAGCAGCTCAGGGTCTGGAAATTCAACGTCGTTCATCAGGAAGCAGCCCTCTCTGCCCCTGCCATTTCCCCTCCCTCTAGAAGGAAAAATCCTTTGAAAGTAAAACCATTTCTCTGGGGTTTTGAGCTGCGGTGGGAGGTGTCTAAAAGAGCGTAGCAGACTAGTCTACAATCTGCAACAAGAAGGCAGTTGTTCTGAGATGGTAGAACTCCTTCCCAATTTCCATTTCGAAAACGAGACTGGGTTAATTGACTTCCAAGACTCTTCTCAGCTCTACCTTTTTCTGAGCTGAGAACGTCCAAGAAAAGTGAGCAGAGATACGTCCAGTTATGTCCTGTTAATAACTCCGCGTCTGATGGGAGAGGAAATCAGGGCAACTCGCAGAAAGGAAGGAAAGCAGGTGGATCAACGACACCACTCCTTTCCAGTAGGTGCTGAGAATCTAGAAAAAATAGTCCCTGGGATAAACATGGCGCCCACCGCGGCAGGATATAATCATCAGAAAATAAAAGATTTTCCGCCTCATCCCATCTTATAAATCACGGCGCCAACCCAGAGAAATTTTAGAGCCAAGGGAGATTTGTAAACTAACCGCAGTGCACTAAGGCTTAGGATGTACTACTGGACCTAGCTGAGATTACATAACACAAGGGAGCGGCACAGCGATCACTCATTTTTCTCCTCGCGCTCAAAAAGGCCGCCCCACTCCTTCGCCGGCGGGGGCGCGGCGGGAGAACCGAGCACTACCCCCCACCCCGGGACGTCACCTCGCCGCGGCCTCGCCCCCTCGCCTGCCCCTCCCGTCGCGCCCAGTCGTTTCACAGCCACCCGCGCCCCCGCCCCCTTCCTCGCGGGCCGCCGCCCGCGCCCGCGCCCGCCCACTCCTTCGAGACGCCTCGCGCGGGGCGTGCGTGTGGACGTCGGGTGTGTGCGGGGCCGTGGGGCGCGAGTGCGCGCGCGCGCCGCGGCGGACGCCGGGGGGCGGGGGCGGCCGGCAGGCAAGTAGGGGCCGCCCGGCCCGACCCGCCGCGCGGCTCCCGCGACTCACGCACTCACACTCGCGCTCGCGCGCCGCTCCCCACGCCCGCCGCCACCGCGAGCCGCACCGCCACTTGCGGGGGGCGGGGGCGCGCGCTACCGGGCCCCCGCCCCCACCCCTCGCGCACCCGCCCCATCCCCCTCTCATTGTCTCGCCTCGGAGCGCCTCGCCTAGCGAAAAGATAACGGAACCCCCGGGAGAAGGGGGTGGGGAAAGAGAAAGCTCGCCCGCTCGCTCACTCACCTCCCGTGGTCGTCGCCGCCGGTAGTCTGACCCGAGGAAGGCGCCGTCGCCTTAAAGGGACCTTGCACCCGGCGCCGGGAGAAGGGGGTGGGAGCAGGGGAGGGGACGGGGGCTTGGGGGAGACGGCTGAGAGGAACCGTTGAGAGCTCGTCTCCCCGAGGGTGAAAGAAACCTCCCTCGGGTTCGAGTGATTTGGGGTGGATTTTTTTTCCCGAGGGGGGCGGGGGGGCCCCGAGGGAGGGGGTGGGGGGGCCAAGGAATGCGGCTCCGTGTACGGGAGCTGGCGCGGGGGAGAGAAACGCCGACTCCCCCCACCGACCCTCTCGCCCCGCGGAGGGATACGTCTCGTCACTTCCGCCCTCCCCCTCTCGTGGCCTTTCAATTGGTTGGAGCATGTGGCACGTCATGGGCTCATCCTAACTCCTGCCTGGGCTTCTTTTCTAGTCAAGTTTGTCTGAGCCTGCAAATAAATAAATAAATAAAAACATTTTTTTTTTTTTTTTAAATGAAATAAAGAATAATTAGCTTCAGAAGCAACATATAAATTTTGGTGAGAAAAATGGCATTTCCAAAGAAAAGATTGCCCAAATCACTTGCCTGGACTTCCCAAGTAAATTTTGGGAATCTCCTCACTTTACAGCCAAGGCTTGAACCTAACCAAGAGGGGAACCTCATACCTCAGGCCAGATGGTGAGGCCCAATGGCACCAACAACTGTCATTAGAACAAAGGCAGCAAAATGGCACACACTCTTCCTCAGGAGGCATTCAGCCAAGTAGCCTTATGGCATTAGCCTTAAGTGAAGAACTTTTAAAATCCATTTTTATTCTGAGGGCTTCTGGATTCTGGAAAAAGATCGCATATATTGTTTATCAAAGTGATTCATGTATGGAAACTACTTTGAAGCCATTTTCAATAGACTCAGCAGAGATCCTCCATTCTAAGAAAACGTAGATTCCACATCTGTGCTTTTTGGTCCAATCGAGGCTGAGATGGATGGGCCTAAAGAAACCAATGGGTCCGGGGTGCCTGGGTGGCTCAGTGGGTTAAGCCTCTGCCTTCAGCTCAGGTCATGATCTCAGGGTTCTGGGATCGGGTCCTGCATCAGGCTCTCTGTTCCTCAGGGAGCCTGCTTCCTCTTCTCTCTCTCTCTCTCTCTGCTTGCCTCTCTGCCTACTTGTGATCTCTCTCTGTCAAATAAATAAAATCTTAAAAAAAAAAAAAAAAGAAGAAACCAATGGGTCCAGTCAAGATCATCCTCCTGCAATTCTTCCCCAAACAAAAAGTAACTTCCAGGTAGCTAAGAAATTTTGTCCTTTTTTACTTCTAGAGTTGATAATATTGTATTATTTTCCTTGGATATGTGAGTATATTGTTGCTCTCCAAGCAATACACAAATACTTGCTCCAAACCAAATGTAAATTGAAGTACTTAATGCAAGTCTGGGGAGATTCGGAACCATATTTATTCATTTTTTATGTATGTACATTCCATTCAAACCACCAGACCAAAAATAGGCCATGGAAGTAGGCATTAGAAATTGTGCACCCATGCACGTGTGTGTACATGATGCCATCCATTTTCATTCCACTTCATCTCATTTCATACCAAGAACATGTGAATGATTTCAGCTTGTCATTTTTAGCAAGATCTTTATTATTTGGATTGGGAAAAAAAAAATCACTAATCCTTCTGAAAGTGCTTCTGAAGCCTTTCCAGACCTGATCTGGAAAAGCCCATGATGGGATTATGGAATCAATCACCGGAAGACAAATCTACATGAAGCTCAAATCCTATTTTATGCTTTCCTGCAGTAATTATAATTCATTATAATATTATTTGCCTCTGAAATATTCTTGTTGAAATGATTTGGCCATACTGAAAATTCTAGCTCATCCTCTCTGCCAATGAGGTCTAGTCCAGCAGACTGTATGGCATACTGTTGACCAATAACCATTAGTGTACCATGCTGAAAATGTGTCATGTATCCATTCACTTCTTCACCACATTTTTAATTGAGTACTTTGCTATATGCAAGCACTTGTCTAGGTGTTGGGAGTACAGCAACAAAGCAAGCAAACAAAGTTCCTGATTTCATGAAACTTGTACTCTAGTGGGGGGAGATATACAATATATACATAGACAAATTGTTCCACTATCTATCGTTGAATAAGAAATGGCCCCAAAACTTGGTGGCTTAGAACTACAACAATTTTGTTGTCTTTCATGGTTCTGGGAGGCAATTAAGCTAAGCCAAGCAGTTTTCACTCGGAGTCTCATACAGTAGCTGGGGCTGAAATCATCTCAAAAGCTTCCTCAAATATCTGGAAGTTGGTGATGGCTGTTGGCCAGAACAGCTGACTGTTGGCCTCTCCATGTGGCCTGGGCTTCCTCATATCATAGTGGCTGAATTCCAAGATTGAGTGCCTCAAGAGGACCAGGCAGAAATTGTATGGCTTTTTGTGACCTAGCCTCAGAGGTCACAAAGCATCATTTCCACCACATTTGCAGGCTGCCCTCGATTGAAGGCCAGTGGGAAACATCTCTTGAAGGAAGTAGCAGAAATACCACATGGTAAGAAGAGTCTGTGGCATAGGAAATCTTGTTGCCATCTTGGAAACTATAATCTACCACACATCATATCAGCAAATATATAGTAGGTGACAATAGGCTAGGTGCTATGGATGGGGAAAAGAGCAGGAGAGGGGGAATTTGGAGTGGTACAGAGGTGGGGATGGGAAAGTCGATATTTTATGTGGGGTGGTTGGAAAAGGATTCATGATTAAGGCGACATTTGAACGCAGACCTGAAGAAAGTGAAGCCAATTTCAGATTTTTCTCTTAGTGAAAGTGAATTCATTGGAGAATTGTGAGCCCAGGAGTGACATGACCTGACTAACATTTTTAAAGGAACACTCTGGCTGCTTTTGGAGAATAACCGGCAGGGGAAAGTATATTCAGGAAGATGACTTACGAGCCTTTTGCAATAATCCAAGTAAGGTAATGGTGGCCTGGACCAGGTAGGAACCGTGGAGCTGCTGCTTCAACTGAGTTCTGCAGTTTGTTGTTTAGTTCTCTGTGACCTATTTTTCTGTAATTTTGTGTCCTGGAAGACAGGTTTTTGTTTTGTTTAAGATTTATTTATTTCTTAGAAGGGGAAGGGGTGGGGAGAGAGAGAGAATCCTGCAGCAGGGACTCCCTGCTGAGCATGGAGCCCCACTCGATTCTACTCGGGCTCAATCTCAGGACCCAGAGATCATGACCAGAGCTGAAATCAAGAGTCAGTTGCACAATGGACTGATCCACCCAGGAATCCTGCTGGGAGACAGTTTTGACCCATAATGGCTAACAAAATGTGTGAGTCATGGTGCCCTGCCTGCCACAGAGAAATAAAGGAAGACCATCATGCTGAATGTTAAAATGGGAGTTTTTTGGTGTCCCTGAGGCATCTTTGAGGAAAGTGTTCAGGAAACAAAGGTAAGGATCAGCAATCAGGGAATGGAGCAAGCTCTTTGACATTATAAGAGATGTCCTAACTATGCCACAGCAGGAGGATTGATCAACTGCTGAATGACTAATTGCTGGAAGAAATCAGTACTAGAGACATTTTATAACTTCGGGGGATATGAAGAGAACTCCACCACCTTGCAACACTAGAGCAACGTCTGCAAAAGGACTCTATAGTTAGTTCTCTCCCATTTCCAGAATGTATTCCCTGTGCTAAAGGGAATATTAATTTGGACAGTGTTGGAACATTTTGCTGTCCTCAGCTGACACACAAGTTTCTAGAATGAATAGTACTGATATCTGTGGTCTCTTAGATTTGACCCATCTTGATAATGATGGGAAACCAAAGCAGCAGAACACAGAAACCTTAGAATTCCATTCACATGTGCCTCTACCACATATTTGGGAGGGGTCTGAAAGCCAGTCCACTCTGGTATATTGAAGAAGTTGTATCTTAATACGGCTGCTAAAAAAGTACTCCAGTCTTCAAGAGCCAACTTAGAAAAATTGAAACCTCTCCCTATAGGTTTCCAAGAAAGGTCAAAAGTTAATGGAAGTCCCAAGTTGGGCATTTCACAGTTAGGTAGCCGGAGACTGTTTCTTTTCTACAGTTTATGGAAACACTTATTTGCTTTCTTGGCTTATGGTTTCTGCCACGAGTTGAAAATTAGAACCACGTGTAGCTTGGAGACTGTCAAGGCAGAGAGACAAATGATTTCAACATGTCTTTAAAAGCAGTGATCCATGGGTGCCCATCTGCCCTTGTTTTGCTAATATCCAGACCCAATCACCCACTTCTTGGGTTCAGTGTGAAGCTGACCCGTACTTGTCAGGGTAGGGAGTGGAGAGGATTGGGAGGTCAGTCCAGGCAGAAAGCAGCTTTGTGGGGGACAATGCCAGGTTTCTTTAAAATGAGCGTCTTGCTCTCTGCAACATACAGTCAGGATGGTCAAAACCAGGAACGCAAAGGAAGCTACTCATTCTGGAAGTCGTGAGAGCTAGAAAAACAGTGGAGAAATTTTCACCATCAAAGCATCTCCCAGCCCCAAAAGATTGACAGCTGTTGCACTGAACCTAGGAGTCAAGAGAAGTCCACACATATGGGTGGGAATATATACGTAATGTGATGGGATATGCCTGACTTGATGGGGAAATCATCGTGACATAAAAGGCAAGTGATCTGTGTTTGACCAATGACAAATAAAAAATGGGGAACCCAGAGGCTGCTGCTAGGTTTTATTTAAAAATATTATGTGCTACCACCTTATGTTTAGAGGAGTTGAGGACTTTCCTAGGCGCTCAGAAAATTCTCAAGAGGTGAGAAATAACTGGAGGAAGTTTTCAGACTGGGTTTCTAAAATAAACGTTGCTGGGGCACCTGGGTGGCTCAGTGGGTTAAAGCTTCTGCCTTTGGCTCAGGTCATGATCCCAGGGTCCTAGGATCCAGCCCCACATCGCATCGGGCTCTCTGCTCAGCAGGGAGCCTGCTTCCCTCTGTCCCTGCCTGCCTCTCTGCCTGCTTGTGATCTCTGTCTGTCAAATAAATAAATAAAATCTTTAAAAAAATAAAATAAAATAAACGTTGCTCATTAGCTTTCAGTAAAAAGCAACTGAAGGTCTCTGTCTTCCAAATATATTTTGCAAGAAATGTATGAGCAGCGATTTCATCAGTCATCAAGACTTCTCTGAGTTGCTGTATGATTTCATGGAAGGTAATAATTTCGTTAAACTTTGAATTAAATTAATATTATTTAAGAGACACCCAGAAGCAAAGCTAAATTTGTTTCATCTAGGTTGTTGCTACGAAGTTGAGCAGGTATGATTATCAAGTAATTAAACTGATTCCATAAAGCTTCATGGAAAAATTAATTGGATTACTTTATAGACACACTTGTTATATGGTTTGTTCACTGTAATAGATTGCAAAGTAAAATTTAATTAAAATTTCCTTTTTTTCTCTAGGATACATTCTTTTCTAATTTAGCAGTGTTTGTATTTTATTATAGTCATGAATAATTTCCAGGATGCAACTACAGACATTAAACAACTTGATTCACTCTTCTGAAGGACAAGAGGATTAACATCATTGTTTTATAGATGAGGAGACTCAGCCTCCAGAATTTAGTTTTAAAGGTTTCTGGTGTAGATAGGTGATCACATCTTCTGGGGTCTCTACTTATTGTTGAGTATGTACAGTAGGAATTAGAGGTAGCAAGAGGGCCATCTCCTAAGACAGCCAAAGATTCATTTTTAATGTCTTTTGTGTTGCCTGAGACATAAAGTTAGTAAGACCTGAAAATGTGAAAGTGTCAAGATTCACCAAATTAATTTTATAGGAACAAAATGATTTAGCCTTCATTCATCTAGGAAAATAGTTCTCATTTCTACGTTTGTGTGTAAATGCATTGGTGTGTAAGTCCTTGTGAATCAGGTGTGATATGAGCTTCTTCTTTCCTAAGCACCCTGCTTCCTGGGAGCCTTTGGTCCCTGCTTCTCCTATTCAGAGATCTTATTCCTAATCTAGAGAAGTGGATCTTTACCTTTCCTGCATTATGAACCCCTTGAAAATCTCTATGAAAGCTATAGGTTATCTCCTTAGGAAAAATGCATGTTAGTACATATGTATAAAATTTTGCAAATACTTTCAGGTTTGAAGCCCATTTGTGTGCTTCTGTATGAACCCCAGGGAAAGAATCTCAGGCCCTGGGTTCACTGGTCAAGATCCTTTGCTCCCTGTCTTTCCAGAGGAGTGATATATTTCTTAGCAATAAAGGTTTGTTCTCATCATTCTGGTAAAATCCAGAGTACTACTGGGCAGAGTGGGGCTTGATCCCAGGACTCTGGGATCATGACCTGAGCCGAAGGCAGACGTGTAATAGACTGAGTCACCCTGGAGCCCCTACACTGGAAGTTTCAACTGTATTGGTAATGTTTTCCTTTTCTTAAAGATGTTATTTACTTATTTAATTTAGAGAGAGAGAGAGAGAAAGCACAAGGGGGGTTGGGGCAGAGAAGGAGGGAGAGGGAGAGAGAGACTCTCTCAAGCCCACTCCACTCTGAGCGTGTAGCTAATGTGGGACTCACTACCCCTACCCTGAGATCATGACCTGAGCCAAAACCAAGAGTCTGATGCTCAACTGACTGAGCCATGCAGGCACCCGGTAATGTTTTTTTTTTTTTTACACTGAGTGGTAGGTGCATAAATTCCTTGTACTACTTCTTATTTCTTGTGGTTCTTAAATATTTTACAATTATCTCATTAAAATAATTTAAAGAAAAATAAAATAATTTAAAGAAGAGCAAAAAAGGAAGTTAAGTCTTATCAAAAAATTTAAGAAATCCCTTTAGGTAACACTCATTCTCTTTAGGAGAATAACACTTGGGGACACCTGGGTGGCTTAGTCGGTTAAGTGTCTGCCTTGGCTCAGGTCAAATTACCAGGAGTCCTGGGATTGAGTATTGAGTCCCACATCTGGCTTCTTGTTCAGGGGGAGCCTGCTTCTCTGTCTGCCTGCTGGTCCCCCTACTTGTACTCTCTCTCTCTTGCTCTCGCTCTCTCTCTGGCAAATAAAATCTTGAAAAAAAGAAAAGAAAGGAAAGAAAATAACATTTGATTTTCTCAGACCTTTACTCTTTTCTCCATTTCCCCCGCAAATTGTTTAAGGGGCCAGTATAGCTTATGCAATTGTATGACAAAGGACAGAATCCACGAGACCCCTAAGTGCGAATGTTCTTTGACTGTTCTGGCCTTTGGGACATTGTCCCTTCCCCACCAGGCCACTGCTTGTCCTGCTGGTATTTGCAGCTGAAAGATATGGTTCCAGACCAGGTGGATATAACTTGTGAGCTGGCCTTGGTTGCTCAGGACTCATGGCTGTCTCTCAGCCTCTCTTCAGCTCTTTGGCTCTACAGAGCCTACAAACTACAGTTTGTCTCTGAGGCTCATTAATGAGCCTTGGCCCTGGGTGGTGGAGGCAGGGGATTTGCTGGGCAGGCTTCCCTACTGTGTCACCTTGCTCTAGCTTGCTAAGGTCACCCCTCCAACAAGTTCCTCAGCCAGATACTGTGGCTCTCATTGACAGCATCCCAGGAAAGCCGGACCCCAGGGCCTTTGGTCTGAGTACACTTTTACTGGCTGTGTATTGCCAGAGGAAGATACAGAGCATCCTCTCAGGGGTCCCAATGGGAGCAAGTCCCTGCTATTCCCTCTAATCACATGATGTACCTCGTCATTTGAGAGAGAGAGCGTGAGGCAAGGGCAGTGGAGGTGGGGGAGAGAAACAGACTCCCCTGCTGAGCAGGGAGCCCCATGTAGGGCTCCATCCCAGAACCCTGGGATTATGACCAGAGCTGAAGGCAGAACCTACTGAGCCATCCAGATGCCAGATATCATCTCTAGACAGAAATCTGGAAAGGAGAAATCAGGACATCTGAAAGTTTCCCTTTCCCCCTTCTCTCCTAGTCTTTCTTCCCATTATCCCGCAGGACCAACAAACACAGGATTCCCTGCCTTCCTCCACTCTGTGTCCTTCTACCTCTGAGCAGCAGACCTCACGTCTTGACAGTCATACCCTTTGAAAGAACCTCCTGAATTAAGTCCTCTCAGCTAGTATCTTCAGGGAGTCAAAAATTTTTTTTTTTTTAATCTTGAAAGGAATTGAGGAAATCTTCTTTCAAGCCACTAACCTGGCTTAGAAATTTCTTGTCTTGCTATAAAATTCTATTTTGAATGTCAGAAGCTGAATATCTCAGTATTCCACTACCCCCCACCATTCCTTCTCTAACAAATCCTTATCTTCCTCAAGCAGATGGACGCCAAGGGCCAACTAAGGCTAAAGTCATTTATTCATAAAGACACAATGTTTTTCTAAACTATTACTTTTCTAATTGCACTAGTTTTCCCAATCCTGTTCCTCTCCTTCATAGATCTCCCACAACTGCCCCGTGACAGGTCAAATTCTGAGATTTATTGCCGGGAGTGATGCTCAAAATGTTGAACAACCAGCTGAATAGCATCGCTGACCCATGATGAACCAGAAAGGAAAGAGAACCAGTTAAGTCAGTTCCCAGTGTTAGCTCTTCCTCTCGCCCAATGCACATCTGTGTCTAGCTTGGAGAATGTTTTACCCAGGGGCTCTTCTTCCTCAGCCTGTGTTTGGAATGACTCCCCTCCTGCCTGGTAGGCAAGATCTGCGCAGTGTGCCTGGCGCCCCTCTGGTACCAGTTCACAAGGCGTGACTTCAAGGAACATAAACATCTCATTGATGTCACAACTGCCTATTAGGCCAGAGGTCTCTCTGGGGGGAAAAAGTTCAGGCCCAATATTCAGGAAGTCAGTGAAAAAAAGTGAAAGGAGAGCCTGGCAGTAGTTGAGGAATCGGGCCAAGCACTAGCTAGCTCCTCACTTAACCTCGTCTGAGCTTAGTGTCTTCAACTGTGAAACCAGGTTAAAGAGAATTCACTGACCTAATGCATGTAAGATGCTTAGCACAGAAGTGCGGAGTCAATGTCGGCTATTAGTGTAAACATGAGTAATGTTTATTATAATAATTATTTTGTTGTTGTTACTGGGCCAGTGTCTCACTATTGACTATGAGTATTCCCGCCATCAGCACCCTTAGCCACACATACCTGTGGGATTTCTAATACAAATATTGAATTAAATGGCAGGAATGAATGAATGAATGGAGCATGGGACACACCAGCAACAGCGTAGTAAGGATAGAAAACTCAGGCACATACCATGCCCCAGGTTAGCATAAAACAGAGCTTTCCCTATACTGAGAAGGAACAAAGTAAAATTCAAACATTACTGCCTTTCATATTATTTACACAGGATATAAAACTTTTAAAATAAGCAATAAGGGAAAAAAGAAAAATACATATTTTAAATAATATAAATTAAAATAAAGTAGAGAAGGGGAGTCTATGATTACATTATATCACAGCAACCAGGCTTTCAGGAGACAGGATCTTCAGATACATGTGGAATGTGGCCAGGGGCCATAGAAAAAAGGGAGCTTGGCAGAAGTGCCTTCACACTTGAAGTTATAGCTTTCTTTACTGAAATAATAGCTTTAAGGAGATAAATTATTTACAAATCATTAACAGCAGATGCTGAGATGGGAAGATAATAAGCAAGAAAGATAATTAAAGCCTGTGTTCTTTAAAATGAAGTATAGAGGCATGAATTGGATGACTTTTTAATCCTTTCCAATCTTATCATCCTAAAATAGTTTCTTCTAGTGCAGAAGTTTTTCAAACATTTTTCGACAGCAAGCCTCTAAGAAATTAATCCACATTTCGACCTGGTACATGCAAACACACACAATATTCTCTCACGATACAGGTTTCATGAAAGAATATTGATCCCTACTATGTAATACTTTCCTTCCTTCCTTCCCTTCCTTCCTCCCTCTTTCCCTCCCTTCCTTCCCCATTACTCTCTCCCTAATATTCTTGTCAAACGGATTTGCCACTCAGTTTGAAAAATACAGGTCTAGGGGCGCCTGGATGGCTCAGTGGGTTAAGCCTCTGCCTTCAGCTCAGGTCATGATCTCAGGGTCTTGGGATTCTGCATCGGGCTCTCTGCTCAGCGGGGAGCCTGCTTCCCCCACCCCCACCCCACCACCACCTGCCTTTCTGCCTACTTGTGATCTCCATTGTCAAATAAATAAGTAAAATTCTTAAAAAAAAAAAAAAAATACAGGTCTAGTTGGTTTTCCCAATCATTAAATATCTCTGTAGGTTGTTTACTCTCCAGAATTCAGCAAACTGCCCCTAAGGGCAGTTTCAAGGTTTGACTTTTGTCTCTACGACTTAAGTCACTCCTAGGGGATCTTGTTTCCCCTATAGGACAGACTACATGAGAACCAATACAAAGAACTGCAAGGTCTGAAGGCAAGAACCATGTGTCTAGTGGAATCTATTTTATATTATTTATTAGTTTTTTAAAAAATCTCCACCTTAAATATTTAGCACCACCGTGCACCTTTTACAAATAAACCAACACACAACTCTAGTTTGGGAGCCCAGCTATTCATTTCCATGCGAGAGAAACCCTTTTCCCAAAGCCAGGCTCCCGCGGGTCTCTCCGGAGCCCCAACCCTTCTCTGGCCTCGGGTTAACTTTTCCCTCCAGTTTGGTGGAAGGTTACCTTAGAAGAAAATAGTCCCCACCGTCTAAACACTTTTCAGGGGGAAAGAAGGCGTTGGACGTGCGGTCGGTTGGGTGGGCTCCGCGAGCAGGAGACGCGGAGCCGGGACCGGCCGGGGGCGAGGAAGGAGAGGGGGGCGGAGCGGGGTGGCGGTGCCAGGCGGCAGGGGCGGACCGGCGGGGAGGGGAAAAGAAAACCTGAAGTCCCAGGAAGGGCCGCGTCAGCCTGCTCACCTTTGTTGAGTGCCCGCCGCCCGGCAGGGGGCGCTGGCGGTCGGGGAGTTGAGGACGGGGCCGAGGTTACCCCGCCGCGCCCCCCCACCTCCCGGCCCGGCGGAGTGGTTTACTGCCTGGTCCTAGAGCCGCCTTTTCTTATTGATAATTTCTTTTCTGTCATCGTTATCTCTTGGCCTCAGACTGCATTAAGGGAGCCATACTGAGAGTGCAGAAAATAAGGTGACCTGGAGAAAAAATTAAAATGTGATTTAAAAAATAGAGTTTCTCCTGCTTCCTTTTTCCTCTCTCAAATTACTTTAGATATAAGTTACATTTGGAAAGGCCCCCAAGGTCAGGCTTTCCAAGGCTCTGTCTTCTGCCCTCGCCTGACACTTAAAATGAGGTTTTGTTGTAATGGTAATTTTGCCAAATGGAGGTCGGCTTCCCAAAACATCACACCCTGGCAAGTAATGAACATTTCCATAGCTGAAGACTTAGTTTTTGTTTTACTTCTTTCTAATAACATGTCTCTTTTGAGTGGGTAAGATTATACCTAGGTCAGCCCTGGTTAATTCAAAGATTCTTTTTTAAAAAATCTCTATGGTAGATAACTTATGTAGTTTCTTATACAGATTTAGGGAATTTTGCTTTATTGCTACATGAATTTTACCTATCCTTTGTCATGTTATTCTTAGTGTAGATAGAAAATAGCCTGTCTCTTTCTTTCCCTCTCTCTCCTGGTTAGCATTGTCAACAAATATTTGGGGAGTACTTAGTTCAGGATGCTGCTGGATACTACAAATTAAACAATTTGACATACCTGTTAATTTCATTAGAAATAGCGTTTAGGGGGGGCAGCTGGGTGGCTCAGGTCATGATCTCAGGGTTCTGGGATGGAGCCCCATGTCAGGCTCCTTGCTCAGCTTCTCCCTCTCCCTTTGCCTCTCCCCCTGCTCATGCTCACAGTCTATCTCAAATAAATAAATAAAATCTTTAAAAAAAATAGCATTTAGGATTTCATTTACGTATGGTCTTTATCTTGCTATATATCAGAAATATCTGTGAAATGTAAACTCCTAAAATGTAGGGGCTCTGTTTTATTCTTCAGTGAAATGGAGTTAATCTCCATGTAGCATTGTACATTTTAAAGGGTTTAGGATGTAATAGGGACTCATTAAATGACAGCTATTAGTATTGTTTATCTGGATATCCTCCAAAGTGCTTTGCATGTGGTAATCAATAAGTATTGTTGAATGAGTGAATATGCCATGTCCCATACTATACACAGGGAAATAATAGGATGGGAGCCCTCTAGCACAATGACGTCATTTCATCACTGAAGTTTAGTATGAAGGTTTCCATCCTGGAGCCCTTTTACCTGATGTGGGTTCTCTTGACCTTGCAATGTGGACCACTTCAAATTTTCAGGGGGGAAAAAGTGTGCCTAATTAACTAGTGGGGCCTAACCTCTTGTCAGGATGGAACTTAAGAAGTTTGTTTAAATATGGAAAAGCTAAGCTCACTTGTCACAGATGGGGGGTTTCTAAGCATTATTCAAGTTATTCATGTCAAAAGCGATTAGTGGGCCCTGGTTTCCATTATTACCTCACTTGTTAAGAGAGTAAGAGCTAGGAGCTCTGCAAGTCACATGATTCAATGAAGGCGTTGAGGGAATCTTTGTGTTTTTGCCCTTAGCCATATTCAGTTTTCAGTATATTTGGAAAAGGTGAAAACGGAACATGGAGATCTAGTTACTTTAATGCTGTCAGACTGCTAAGTGGTGGAAACTTGTTGAAGAGATTTACGAGCTGTTTCCGTAGATTAAAGACTTCAGTGAATTAATTAGAAAGGTTCTGAGAGATAAAACATGCCAGACCCCTACTGGCTCATAAAATTGTTCTTTCCTATTGATGTGACGTGACAGCTGAACACAGTTCATGTGAAGCTGCAGAGGAATTAAATAAGGGCGGTACTGATGTGTTCAAAGAATGCAAGTGTTCAACTCCATCTGGCCATGACAATGGAGTCAGCTGGGTCCCATGCTCATTTTTTTCCGCTCAACCACCTGAGCTCAACAGAAGCATAGACTTCAGCAAGGTGCTAGACTATTTGGTGAAAACAAAGTCACCACTTCAGAAGAGCTTCACAGATTTTGATGAGTAGGTATTATATTTCATGTTTTAGTCATTGCTTTTGGAATGCACACCTGAAGCTGGCCCTCAGTTACCCAGCCAGATTTGTGTCACTCAGTTTCCAGAGTGACTGACTGAACTGAAAGTGAACTATGTCTGTGAGGAGACAAATATCCCTGGAATGTTCCAGACAAGGAGGTGAACTGCAGAAGTATTCTAAAATTTTTCACCAGTGTTTGGGCCTAGCTGGTATAGAAAGTACATTCTTTTTCAGGCAACAGTGAAGTCAACATTGTCAAAAGTGTCAGCCAACACTGAAGCTGCAAGGCTTCAACATTAATATATACCTATAGTCAGAAATCAAGTAAGCTGTGGTTGAATAGAACATATTCCTTCTACACATATTTACTAAGTGGTTGATCTTGGAGATGCCTCAGTTTTTATAATTTGAACCATCTATATAATTTAAACTTTTCTAGTGGCCATATTAAGAAATTTAAAAGAAACCAGTATAATTAATACTGTATTTTATTTATCTGAATATATTTAAAATATTATTGTGGTATGTGACCACTATAGAAATAATACTAATACTTATTATTAATTTTTAAAAGATTTTATTTATTTGAGAGAGGGAGAGTGAGTGAGCAAAAGAGAGAGTACAAGCCCTGGGGAGAGGCAGAGGGAGAAGCAGACTCCCTGCTGAGCAGGGAGCCCAATGTGGGGCTTGATCCCAGGACCCTGGGATGATGATCTGAGCTGAAGGCAGACATTTAACTGACTGAGCCACACAGGCACCCTAACAGAGCCACTGAGCCACTTTTTTTTTTAAGATTTCATTTATTTATTTGACAGAGAGAGAGAGATCACAAGTAGGCAGAGAGGCAGGCAGAGAGAGGGGAAGCAGGCTCCCCGCCAAGCAGAGAGCCCGATCAATCCCAGGACCCTGAGACCATGACCTGAGCTGGAGGCAGAGGCTTAACCCACAGAGCCACCCAGGTGCCCCTTAGCCACTGTTTTGTAATAGTTTATTATTTTGGGGGCATCTGGGTGGCTCAGTTAAGCCTTGACTCTTGATTGGGCTCAGGTCATGATCTCAGGGTTATAAGATGGAGCCCCGTGCTATGCCTGGAACCTGCTTGGGATTCTCTTTCTCCCTCTCTCTCTCCCCCTCCACCCCCCGAAAAAAAAGTTTATTTATTTCTTTTTAGTAATCTCTACACCCAACCTGGAGAATTCACACTCTGTGACCTGTTTAGAAATTATTAATGAAATAGTTTACGTTCTTTGGAATCCAGCTTTTCTAATTTGTTATTTTACACTTTCAACACATCTCACATTTTGCTTACCACAGTTCAGCTACTTAAAGCCACACGTGACCAGTGGTTACCATATGGGGCAGTCCAGGTCTAAAGGGAAATACAGATGAGTAAACAGGTAATTTCTGCAAAATGTAACAGAAGCTATGATGAGACAAGCATAAGGCACAATGAACATATACAAAGGGCTTAGTCCTTTCAGTCTGTTCCCAGATTCCACAATTCTCTGTGTTTCTTGGCATCCTTCTCATAGCCACTCTTAAGCCAGGCCAGCATCTCTCTTTCTCAGACTTGAACAATAGTCCCCCAAATTGTCTAACTGCATCCACCCATGCACCTTTCTGCAGCTAGAGTGACCTTTTAAACATATGCATGTGATCGTGTCACCCTCCTGCTTAAAACCTTAAATACATGAATGCACAGTGAACAAATGTGAAATGATGGACTTAAGGGCACCCAGCACACAGGTTCTGCTCACTGAGTTCACTACCACTCCCTTTCACTGTTTCTGCCTCTTCCCTCTCTCATTCCTTTTTCTGTCTGCCTCCCAGGCCCAGCCCCTCCTCCTCCTTTTATCACCCAACAGTCTCTATCATCTGAATTTCTCTTTCTTCTTACTTTCCTTTTTCTTCTCTCCTTTCTTTATTTTCTCCTTCCTTCCTTCCCTCAGGCTTGATGCCCAATATGGGACTTCAGTTCACCACCCTGAGATCAACAGTCCCCTGCTTTTTTGGATTGAGTCAGCCAGGCACCCGTCTTCTTCCTGCTTCAGTAGAATTTAAGTGGGTTTGAAGAGAATTTTAATGGGGTTAAAATTTTGTGCTATAGTTATTTACTTCTGTGTTCAAGTTCTTCACTTAAAAACCAGGAGAGCTTGACCCTCTATCAGGATTAAATTCAAGTGCTTTTTTCTTTCTTTCTTTTTTGAAAATATAGTTTATTTATTTATATGACAGAGACAGAGCTCACAAGCAGGGGGAGCGGCAGAGGGAGAAGGAGAAGCAGGCTTTCCTGGGGAGCTTGATGCAGGGCTCTATCCCAGGACCCTGAGATCATGGTGGGTGCTGAAGGCAGACGCTTAACTGACTGAGCCATCCACATGCCCTGGGTGCTTTTTTTTTTTTTCCCTCAACATGGTCTTCAGTTAACTCTTCTTGTAGATATGAGGCTACTTCTCCTCCTCCTTCTTCTTCTCCTTCTTCTTTTTAATATTTTATTTATTTATTTGACAGAGAGAGAGAGCACAAATAGGCAGAGCGGCAGGCAGACGGAGAGGGAGAAGTAGGCTCTCTGCAGAGCAGGGAGCCCAATGCGGGGCTCCACCCAAGGACCCTGGGATCATGACCTGAACCAAAGGCAAACGCTTAACTGACAGAACCACCCAGGTGCCCCGATACGAGACTTCTATAGAAAAATACATATCACCTTCTCCTTCTGGGAGGAAAACGATCCCCTTTCACATTTTGTAGAGGGGCAAAGTGGTGTAGCTACTTACACAGGATCATCTAGTGATTTGAAACAAGTCAGAAGAACCCAGGCACTTGCCCACAATGGTTACCTCTTTTAGGTAGATTGCTGCTGCCTCCTGGCAGTAGGGCAGTGAGGCAAATTAATTATTCAGTGTCTGGAGAGGTCAATAAATAAATGAAATCCCTACTTAAATATACCAGGGTGCTGAGAGCTTATAGTTTCCTTAGCCTTGCACACTTTCTGTGGAGCACCATTTCTCTTGTTTGAAGGAACAGCCTACCCAAGTATACAGGCTGCCTCCCTTTTACTTCTGGGAAAGTGGATTTATGTCTCTAATAGAGACAACTCTGCCAGGTGCCAACAATCTTTCTACCTCCAGTGAGAGCAAGAAGAGATCCTGTAATTACATAAGGAAGAAAGGAACTTATAATTCAAGAAGGACTTCCTGCTGCCAAGTCATAGTAGTCACCAACACAAAACAAATGAGGGAGGATCTAGTCCTGGAAAAGATGTGTTTCTGTACAATCAAGAACCCCCTGAAAGACTTGGGCATTCAGAGTCAGAATCAGCAAACATTTGTTGGGTATCTTTCCACTATACCATTTAAATATATATTTTTTTCATTTTAATATTTGAATCTATCTTTTTACTATACCATCTATCTTTCTACTATATCATTTTTAAAAAAGATTTTATTTATTTATTTGACAGATCACAAGTAGGCAGAGAGGCAGGCGGGGTGGGGGCAGGGAGCAGGCTCCCTGCTGAGTAGAGAGCCCGATGTGGGGCTCTATCCCAGGACCCTGGGATCATGACCCAAGCTGAAGGCAGAGGCTTTAACCCACTGAGCCACCCAGGCGCCCCTTTACTATACCATTTTAATATCTGAATCTAAGAGAAACTCTTCAGCTTTTTCCCAAATGGAATTTCATCCTGAAATGATATCCTGCAGAGCTAGGACGAACTACAGGAGTACTTTCTTTCTTTTTTTTTTTTTTTTTTAAGATTTTATTTACTTATTTGACAGAGAAAGAGATCACAAGTAGGGAGAGAGGCAGGCAGAGAAAGGGAGAAGCAGGATCCCCGCTAAGCAGAAAGCCCGATGCGGGCTCAATTCCAGGATCCTGGGATCATGACCTGAGCTGAAGGCAGAGGCTTTAACCCACTGAGCCACCCAGGCGCCCCCAGGAGTACTTTCATATTCATTATGTGCCAACTACTCGCAAATTAAAAAAAAACCCAGACTGGGGCACCTGGCTGGCTCCGTTGGTGGAGCATGTGAATTAATCTTGGGGTTGTGAGCTCGAGCCCCACGTTGGGGGGCAGATTGTACTTAAAATTTTAAAATCCTTAAAAAAAAAACCCACCCAAACTACTTTTGTATTAAGGTACCTCTGCAACGCCAAACATTTTGACCATTGCTCCATGAACATGCAGACACTGTGTACCACATTCCATCTTAGCATGTTGTTCTTACCTTCTCACTACAAAGATGTACTGATAATATCTTTCTGAACAGAATTACTCTCGTGAAAGAATGGAAGCATGTTGTATTAGGATAATTGCTATAACAGATAGATCCAAATAAGGAAAGTGGCTCCAATACAAATCTTCCTTCCTTCCTTCCTGTCTTTCTTTCTTTCTTTTTTTTTTTTTTTTTGAGATTATTTATTTATTTGACACAGAGAGAGAGAGAACAAGCAGGGGGAGTGGCAGGTGGAGGGAGAGAGGGAGAAGCAGGCACCTGCTGAGGAGGGAACCCAATGTGGGCTTGATCCCAAGATTCTGGGGTCATGACCTGGGCCAAAGGTAGACTCTTTTTTTTTTTTTTTTAAGATTTTATTTATTCATTTGACAGAGAGAGATCACAAGTAGGCAGAGCAGCAGGCAGAGGTTGGGAGGGGGGAAGCAGGCTCCCTGCGGAGCAGAGAGCCCAATGTGGGGCTCAATCCCAGGACCCTGAGATCATGACCTGAGCTGAAGGCAGAGACTTAACCCACTGAGCCACCCAGGCGTCCCCAAAGGTAGCCTCTTAACCAACTGAGCCACCCAAGTGCCCCCAAATCTTTCTTTCTTTCTGAAGATTTTTATATATTTTTAAAAAGATTTTATTTATATATTTATTTGACAAAGAATGAGTGAGGGGGCAAGTGAGTACAAATATGGGGAGTGGCAGAGGGAGAGGGAGAAGCAGGCTCCCTGCTGAGCAGGGACACCCCCCAGACATGGGGCTCCATCCCAGGACCCTGGGATTATGACCTGAGCCAAAGACAAATGCTTAACTGACTGAGCCACCCAGGTGCCCCTAAGATTTTTATCTCTAAGTAAACTCTACATTCAATGTGGGGCTCGAACCCATAACCCCAAGATCATCAAGAGTCACATGCTCTACCAACTGAGCCAGCTAGATGCTCTCAATTGTTTATTTCTTGCTTCTTAGGTGGCAGAGCAGCCCTCCTCCATGCAGACGTTTAGGAACCCAAATTAAGGAAGGCCCACAAAAGTCACGGAGGAGCACAAGTGGGAAGTTTTTGTGGGCCTAGAAGTAGGGTACATCCCTCAAAATGGGCTTTATGGACTGGTATCAGTTTGATGCAGTTACTGAGGTATGACAGAAATGGCAACTAAGCCTTCAGAAAATTTTATAACCATTTTTGATACTGTTTTATGTCTGCTGAATTTAAAAACTGGAGCTTAATTTATATCTTTGTGTTAAAATTTCATTTTTTCCAGCAACTCCAGCAGTGTATTTTATAAAAGTTTTGGTCCACAATGAATGAAAAGAAAAAGAAGAAAGAAACTCCCATCAAAATCATGATCTAGAGGCATGAGTGTACATTACTTCCCTTCATATGTCTTCAGCTAGAACTCAGTCTCATGTTCCTGTCTAACCATAGTGGAGGTTAGAAATGTGGTCTAGCTGTATGTAAAGAGAAAGGGGGAAAAAAAAGAGAAAGGAGGAAAACAGAGATGTTGGTGAGCACTAGAAGTCTCTGGCACAGTTAGCTTGCACACCCAGAAACACAGTGTAAAGTGTGAATTAGAAGAAAGAGAACAGAGCGCCTGGGTGGCTCAGTTGGTTAAGCAACTGCCTTCAGCTCAGGTTATGATCCTGGAATTCCGGGATCGAGTCCTGCGTTGGGCTTCCAGCTACATGGAGAGTCTGCTTCTCCCTCTGATCTTCTTCCCTCTCATGCTCCCTCTCTCTCTCTCTCTCTCTCTCTCAAATAAGTAAATAAAATCTTAAAAAAAAAAAAAAAAAAAGAAGAAAGAGATCAAAGTCCTTGGGGTGAGGCTGAGCAATGAGAGGTATATTGTCCTACTTCCGTCCATTGCCAGCCATTGGAACTACTTAAAATCCAAAAGGGTTTAGCTGTGAAGGCCAGAAGGGGAAATGTTTTCTTTACTTACTGTGCTCATTTCTCTCACACCCTAACTTTTCTTTCCATTCTTCTGGCCATGCTTTAGTTCATCATTTCTTAAACTATCAAAATAGCCTCCTAACATTGGTCCCCACCTCCAGCCCCCACATTTCTCATCCTCATCTAATGTGAACCTCGCCACGTTACTCTTCTATGATTCCCCATCACTTACAGACTTGGGTTAGATTTTAATCATTAAAATCCCATAGGGTCATTCACATTCCAGTCCCTTCCTATCTGTGAGGTCTCATCTCATGGCCAGATTAATGAAATCATGTCTTTTGCTGTTGTGTGACTCACTGAGACTTCCCAAATGAGCCACCATCCACCTCACTCTCTTGTGGCCACAAGACTCACTCTGAACTTTGGCAAAGAGTGAGGCGGAAGCCAGAGGGGAGGATTAAAGTCAGCAGAGGGCTTAGCTTAGCCAATCTGTGGAAGAAAAATAGGGTATTCAAAGAGAAGGAAAGCAGTTAGCAAGTTCAAGGGAACTATACTTAGCTAATTCCTGAGTCCCAAGTCCATCCCCAGACCTAGTGTGTCAACCTCCCATAAAAATGAGGTCCAGAAAACTTCAGGAGGTTTATAAGACTTTCTTTTTTAATTTTTTAAAAAATATTTTATTTATTTGACACAGAGAGGAGAGAGCACAAGCAAAGGGAGTGGCAGGCAGAGAGAGAGGGAGAAGCAGGTTTCCTGCTGAGCAGAGACCCTGATGTAGGGCTTGATCCCAGGACCCTGGAATCATGACCTGAGCTGAAGGCAGATGCCCAACCACCCAGGAGCCCCTGATAAGACTTTCTTAAGTATGGTGAAGGTCTCTCAAGAGAAGAATGGAAGACATAGTCCCCTCCCTGAAGGATTTTGTCATATAATACAGCCATTGCAGCTATCAGCAGGCAGAATTGTGTATGGTTAAGAGCATGACTCTAGCAGTCCGGGTGTGAATGCTGGCTCTGCTACTTACTGTGTGACCTTGGGTAACTAACTTAACTTCTCTGTGCTTCAGTTTCTACACTTTAAGTAGGAGTGATAATGCTACCTACCTCATAAGATCAACATGAAGATTAAATGAGGTAATATTTGTAAAGTAATTAGAATAGTGTCAGGCATATAATAAGTGCTTCAGTGCTTTTAAAATAAATAAACATGTGTAATTAGAGATTTCTAGATAACATTTAACAACACTCATCGTGTGGCTTAGTTCCATAAGAATTCAGAAAAGTGGGGGCAGGTGCCTGGGTGGCTCAGTTGGTTAAGCATCCAATTCTTGATCTCAGCTCAGGTCTCGATCTCAGGGTTGTGAATTCAAGCCCCTTGCTGGGCTCCACGCTGGGCATGGAGCCTACTTAAAAACCATACAAAACTAGAACAAAAACAGAAATGGGAAAAATTACAGGGAAAAAGAAACAAAGAAGGGTTTCAATAAGGTAGTGGAACTTCAGAATGGGCAGATTTGGGAAGACAGACATGTGGCCAGATCCAGATGAAGGCATGGTGGTAGAAACTGGCATGGTATGGGGGCAGGTGGTGGAGAATGAGAAGAGATGGCAGGACAGCAGAGTTGCAATTGGGGAACAGAGAGAGCTAAGGTTGACACCTGATTGCTTAAGACTCTGAAAGACTCTAGGAGGCAACAGAGAATTGTTGGCATTTTTCAGAGGGAAATGGCATGATGAACGTGGTGTTTTGGGAAGATTCATTTGACAGTGGTTTTCTGTAAAGACTGGATAAAAGATCAGGAGGGGGAAGGACAGTTAGGAGGTAGTTATAATCCTGACTCGAGGACCTGATTTAATGTTGCACTAGAACATAAGATGAGGGGAATTTGTGAGACGATTGGTTTTAAATTTCTTTTCAGGAAGTAAAAATGTAAGCTATACTTAGAGTTAAAAAAAATTGAATAGTACATAATGGCATAAAATGAAATATAAAAGTCTCCCTTGTCTTTGCCACCCCTAGTCTGGCTTTACCAAGGTAAATAAGTTTTAAGCATGTACCTGTGTATAAATGGTTGACTCTGGTTTTCCTGCTAGTTCTGTTCTATAAAGTTGTCTCCAGCACTGAATTAGCAAATACAGAACAATTGCTCTTGGGGAAACACAGGGTTAGGTTCTTGCAAGTCTCTGATCATAACATTTTCAACTGATCAAACATAACTTTGGTTTTGTGTGTTTCTGTTTAAATATACCTTATTTAACATGTATTGTTGATTCATTAACATTGAACTCATGACCAAGAAGAGCACCATGACTCATGCCTGAAGGAAGCTTATCTAATGCATATTTTTTCTGAAAAGCACATTGAAGTCTTCTTGAGCTTGGACACACTAGACAGCCCTTCAGCACAACAGTTGGCAGCCATTTTAAATGGTGAAATCACCAACACCACCAAAAAAATGTGAAAAGCATGACACTATGTAGACCATGAGTAGAACACTTGTTTGTAGGATCAGAGCCAAAAGAAAGAAGGTGGAGCGTTCCTTTGTTGGACCTCAGCTGGGAATGAATCTGTCCTGTGACTCAAATTGTTTGCTGCTCTGTACATGTCTGTGGATGACTAAGAAAGCGTTATGAGTATTGATTGGGGGGCTACAAGTAACTTTTAGCGATTTGGCAAACTGACAAATATAGAACTCTCAAGTAATGAGAATAAACTGTGTTTAGAGGGAAGCCCAGCTTCACAGCCCTATGACCTGTGCAGTCACACAGAGCTGCATTCAGTATGTCTATATATAAACACATACACTTCAGCAGACCATGACATTACATTCAGACACTATATCCACAGTAGCATTGCTGCTAAGCCAAAGGATATTTGTATTTCAGATAGTGATCATGATTGCCTTGTTGCTCTCTAAAAAGTTTGTACTGGTTTTCACTCCTAGCAAGAATATTTTTTGGGTTGCCTGGGTGGCTCAGTGGGTTAAAGCCTCTGACTTCGGCTCAGGTCATGATCCCAGGGCCCTGGGATTGAGCCCCACATCAGGTTCTCTGCTCAGCAGGGAGCCTGCTTCCTCCTCTCTCTCTCTCTCTCTCTCTGCCTGCCTCTCTGCCTACTTGTGATCTCTATCTGTCAAGTAAATAAATAAATAAAATCTTAAAAAAAAAAAAGAATATTTTCGAATGTCTATTTTCTTACTGCTTGCTAACTCTGTGAATTTCCAAACTTTAAAACGTTTGCCAATCTGATCATTGCAGTTCTTTTAATTTGCATTTATGTAATCATGTGTGAAGTTGAACATGTTTACATATTAGTCATTTTTTTCTCTTTTGTGAATTGCCTATTGCTATCCTTTGTTCTAATACTAAAGTTGTTTGCCTTTAGTCTTTCTTTATATAAATTAATTAGCTCTTTCCTTATTATATGAGTTACAAATATACTATCCCTGACTTATGAGTCTTTTGATTTTATTTGCAGCATTTTGTTGGGGGGGGTATTTCTTAATCCCCTTCACCTATTTCTCCTGGCAACCACCAGTTTTTCTCTGTATTTATGAGTCTGTTTCTGTTTTGTTTGTTCATTTGGTTTTTTATTTAAGATTTTATATATTTGTTTATTTTAAAAAAGATTTTATTTATTTATTTGACAAAGAGACACAGTGAGAGAGGGAACACAAGCACGGAGAGTGAGAGAAGGAGAGGCAGGTTTCCTGCATAGCAGGGAACCCAATGCAGGGCTTGATCCCAGGACCTTGGGATCACAACCCGAGCCGAAGGCGGATGCTTTAATAACTGAGCCACCCAGGCCCCCCAAAGATTTTATTTTTAATAATCTGTACAACCCGGGGATCATGAGTCGCATGCTCCACTGACTGAGCCAGCCAGATGCCTCCATTTGTTTTGTTTTTCAGATTCCACATATAGGTGAAATCATGATATTCGTCTTCATTTGCGTGACTTCTTTCCTTTTTTTAAAAAAAATTTTTTTAAAAAGATTTTATTTTTAAGTAGTCTCTACACCCAACATGGGACTTGAACTTACAACCCTGAGATCAAGAGCCCCATGCTCTACTGACTAAGCCAGCCAGGCACCCTGCTTTTAATTTTTAAATAAACAACTTAAGAATTATTTCAGATTTACAGAAAAGTTGCAAAAATAGTAAGTACCATAAGAGTAAGTGCTCTCATCTACCCTACACCCAGTTTTCCCTGTTATTAAATCTTATATTAGTATGGTACATTTATCACAATTAATGAGCCAAGGGGCACCTGGGTGGCTCAGTCGGTTAAATGTCTACCTTTGGCTCAGGTCATGATCCCAGGGTCCTGGGATTGAGTCCCCCATCAGGCTCCCTGCTCAGTGGAGAGCCTACTTCTCCCTCTGCCACTCCCCCTGCTTGTGCTATCTCTGTCTCTGTCAAATAAATACATAAAATCTTAAAAAAAAAAAAAAAAAGAAAAAGATTCCTTTGATTTGGAATGGTTCTTTAGGTCTTTGTCTTAAAAAACAGAAACGTAAAAAATTTTTTAAAAATGAGTCAATAATGCTACGTTGTTATTAACTAAATTTCACGCTTTAAATTTCATGCAGATTTCCTTAGTGTTTAGTCTCACATTCTGTTTCAGTTCCAAGACCCCATCCAGGATACCACTTAGTATTTACTTATAATGTCTATTCAGGCTCCTCTTGGCCATGACAGTTGTTTCCTGCTTTTTATAATTGTCATCCCACATCAGTTCATGGCTAATGAGAGCACAACCCTCTTGGAACCAGCCATGCTCACCATTCAGAATCAGCGAATAGCTGACTCTAGATCCCTATCTCTGCTCTCCCTTCTGCTTCCAGTCCCTTTATCCCGAGGCTCTCAGGCATTCCATCTCCCTGTACATTCACTTCAGTGCCCTGTGCATTCCTCACTTGCCCTCTGAATTCAACAAATGGAAGGTAAGTCTTCCTTTTAAGTAAAACACTGCTTTCTAGCCTTCTTTGCCAGAGGTTGGGCTCACCCCCACATATTCCCATAAGCTTGCTTTATTTGTTTGTGTGTGTGTTTATTTACCCCCTTGTCAGGGTAGCTGGCTGGTTTTCTTGGTAGCTAGTTTCTGGTACCATTCTAAGCAAGGAGTCTCTCCTTCAGATCCTGGAAAGACTGAGGACTATGGCTAGCAGAGACAGGGAGGTCAAGAAGAGTTGGTGGACTGGGGAAGTTAATGCCCCTGTTTTGTATGTGTCAGAGGTAAAGGTGAAATGTGCAAGCACAGAAGGCCTAGAGAAAGCTAGAAATACAGATTTGGTACACTGACGAGAGGTCAGCATTTATTTATTTATTTATTTTTTCAAAAAGATTTTATTTATTTATTTGACAGAGAGAGATCACAAGTAGGCAGAGAGGCAGGCAGAGAGAGAGAGGGGGAAGCAGGCTCTTTGCCGAGCAGAGAGCCCTATGTGGGGCTCGATCCCAGGACTCTGGGATCATGACCTGAGCCTAAGGCAAAGGCTTTAACCCGCTGAGCCACCCAGGTGCCCCGAGAGGTCAGCATTTAAAATAGAGATGTGAGTTACCTGCTTTTGAAGGTGGCAGTAGAAAGCATGGGAATGAGGGAGAAGAGCTGAGGGCAGAGGAGAGAGAGCCTTGTCTACAGTTACGGGACTGGGAGGGAGGGTCCGTGATGGAGACAGGGGAGGGGCTGGCACCCATGGAGAAAAGAGTATGGAAGACTAGGAAGCAGATGAACAAGAGACATCCAGTAGAAGGAGCAACTGAAAAGAGGTCTTTAGTTTCTGAGCTCAACTGTAGAGGGATAAGGGGACTCAGAACCACTGATTATAAACTGACACAAGCAATGGTGAATGGAAAGGAAGGAGATAGGGGAGCAGCTACAAATTGCAAAAGGAAGGGGATATGGTTCTCCTATACATCTCTGAGGTCAGAAGGAAAGTAACTCTGAGAGTGAGTTAGTGAAGATGATAGAGGGGAAAGGAAAATTGGTGGAAGTTAGGTTCTACTTAGGTTCTTGTAGTTTCCCTGCTTCACCAGAATGTAAGTTCACAAAGGCAAGGATTTCTGTGTTGACTTCTGCCATATTCCAGGAGCCTAGAACAGTGCCTGGTACCTGGTAGGTCTTCAGTCAACATTGCTAAAGAACTGAGAAGAACAGGAATTATTAAACCTAGATACCAGGAAGAGAGACTGATTTTAGAATGAAGGCTAAATGTGTCTCTTCCTCTTAGGCCATCAGGAAGATTAAGGAGCTGGGAATAGATAGGGAACTCATGCCTGAAGCCCTGGGCTGAAGGACATGGTACCCAGTGGAGATGGACTGCAGGCTTCTCAGGGAACTGAGGGCAAAAATTTCCCCCTGCTTCCATCCAGGGCAGCCAAGAGCTGGCCTCGGACACCATCTGGGCTCCTTTCCCAGACCTTTGCATTTTAGCTGAGTCCCATGCACAGTGAAGAAAGGGAACTGACAGTGAAGTGACATGATTTAGGTTAATGAACCACTGGTCACTTGCCAAGTGGATGGGAATTTTTCTTTCTGCCCACTTTTGTAGAAAAAATTTTTTGTGAATGATTCATCTAGTCTCATTACCCAAAGTACAAATTTGTGAGCTGATAACAAGAGATTAAAACCCAGGGAGAACATATTCACCCCCACCTGCACATCCACTTCCAATTTCTGGTGGATGGATATGTCCACTGTCTTGACTACAGTGAGGATTTCATGGATGCAGATATAGAGATAGATATAGATATAGATATAGATACTATCTCTATATATCTCAGAGGGATCAAATTGTACATTTACATTTATGCAGTTTACTGTATGTCAATTATACCCCAATAAAGCTGTTTAGAAAAAGGAAAACAGGAATCTTATATAAAATATTTTTATAATCACAGAGTTAGGGTATTTAATTTGTGCATGTTTACTTGTGTATATCAATTTATCTAACTTATCTTTGCAATCAAAGATAAAATCATTTTGAAATATTATTTTGGAGGAAAAAAGGACAACCAGGGAGACAAGCTACAAAGAGTGTCATTGCAGGAATCCCAGCCACACACCAGGATAAACTAACCATTTTCTGAAGTGTGGGGTGGGGAGCAAACAACTGAAGAAGAGAGTCTTCCGTTAGCTGGGGTGAGAATGTTGTGTTCTTTTTGTAATTCCTTATTTAGCTGGCTAACTCCTTGAGACCATGCTCTCCTTGTCCCCACCACTATACATAAAAACCTCCCTTTTACAACGTAGAAAGATGTTTTCTTCCCTAGGGAAGCTAGTTGCTCTTCCCTTCTGCTGGTCCCAGGGTCTCATTTCATAGGCCTACTGAGGCACTACAGAACTTGAGAGATGTGAGTACAATTCACTGAATGGATGGATCAAGACCTGGTTTCCCTGACCCCAGGACTCTGTGATGAATGGAACTCTTGCTGAGGCCCATCCACTTTAAACTTTTCTTTCTTTTTTTTTTTAAAGATTATTTATTTATTTATTTGACAGACAGAGATCACAAGTAGGCAGAGAGGCAGGCAAAGAGAGAGAAAGGAGGAAGCAGGCTCCCTGCTGAGCAGAGAGCCCGATGTGGGGCTCAATCCCAGGACCCTGGGATCATGACCTGAGCCGAAGGCAGAGGCTTTAACCCACTGAGCCACCCAGGTGCCCCCACTTCAAACTTTTCTGAAAATGTTTTGGAAATTATGGCCACAGGAATCAAATTTAAGTGGCTGAGGATTTAATTTACTCCCAGTTGGGGGCAACTGGGTGGCTCAGTTGGGTAAGCGGTTGACTTAGGCTCAGGTCAGGATCCTAGAATCACTGGAGAGTCTGCTTCTCCCTCTGCCCCTCGCTCTGCATGTGCTCTGTCTCTCAAATAAATAAATAAATAAATAAATAAAATCTTTACAAAAAATTACTCCCAATTGGTCTCTGCTATAGCATTGCTGTCTTAGGGCTTTTATGCCAAACAACATGCATGCATCAGTGCTGGGTGTTGTTCTTAATCCTAAAGAGCAGGTTGGTTCTTGATCTTGACCTGAAATTCAGAAAGGCTAGAGACTAAAATCCCTGGGGGATGAAAACATGTAGTTTTTCATTTTTCTGTTTAACATTATTTTATTGCCTGAGTGTGTCAGTTTGGGTCCTTTGGGAAAAGAGATGCTGAGACAAAGTTAGGAATGTAAGTTTATTAAGCTAACACCTGTGAAAGAGGGAGGATGCAGGACAGAGCAAAGGAGAGCCTTCAGCACCATGCACATCTGATAGAGTTTTGGACCACCCAGAAGAGAGGCCTGGGGGAAAACCGCTAGTATAGGAGTCCCACGCTGAGCAGAAATGACCAGGTCCTAGTACCCAGTCATGCTCAGTTATTGGCTGGGGTTGCCAGGGAAGAGTATGCTTTCAACTGGAACATAATAGTGAATCCTGGAGGTGCTGCTCCTGGAAGGGGAGGAGGGGGAATGACTGTACTTCTGGCAGCTGAACAGAAGGTACTTTTTTTTTTTTTTAAGAGTTTATTATTTGACAGGGGAGAGAGAGAGAGAGACTGAGAGAGAGAGAGAGAGGGAGAACACAAGCAGGGGGACCAGCAGAGGGAGAAGCAGACTGGGGGTTCTCAATCCCAGGACCCTGGGATCATGATCTGAGCTAAACGTAGATGCTTGACTGACCCAGGCTCCCCTCTCCTTTTTCTTTAAGATTTGTTTTGAGAGAGGGGCGCCTGGGTGGCTCAGTGGGTTGGGCCGCTGCCTTCGGCTCAGGTCATGGTCTCGGGGTCCTGGGATCGAGCCCCACATCGGGCTCTCTGCTCAGCGGGGAGCCTGCTTCCTCCTCTCTCTCTGCCTGCCTCTCTGGCTGCTTGTGATCTCTGTCAAATAAATAAATAAAATCTTAAAAAAAAAAATTTATTTTGAGAGAAAGGGAGCGTGTATGTGGGTGGGGGTAGAGGTAGAGGGACAGAGAATCTTTGAGCAGACTCCATGCTGAGCACGAGCGGGGCTTGAACCCAAGATCCTGAGATTAGGACTTGAGCCCCAATCAAGAGGTAATCAGCTCAATTGACTGAACCACTGAGGCATGGCCGGCTCCCCCCAACTTTTTTTTTTTTTTTTAAGATTTCATTTATTTTGAGAGAAAGAGAGAAAGAGACAGGTAGAAAGTACTTTCTTGAAGGCACTCCAACTGGGGCCCTCCATGGCTGCTACAGCCCCCTTCTTGTGTCCTGTGGCAACAACAACATTTTTGTTTTCCGTGGGCCTCTCTTCCTGAGGAGGAACTCAGATGCAGGTTAATGGAATAAACTACTGTCCCTGGTGCTGCCATTAGTCTCAGGGCTGCAACCGGTCCTCTTTGTTTCCTTCCTCCCCACTGCAAATCTCCCTCCCTCTCAGCCATTCTCTCTCCTGTTCTCAGTGGCCCAAACCCTGATTCCCGAGTAGTATGGGGTCCCTTTGCAGGTTGGGGTTGCTGCACCTTTTCATTCATGGTCACAACTACACAAGGAAGGACCATGAGGTGCCTAGATAGGTCACCACACACTTTTTTACTGGGATGCTGGTGAGTTACCGGGACCTCCATCCTGCCCCAGCTTTGGAAGGGCAGTCCTAGCTCTTACCTGATCAGGATCCATTACCCCTGGCACCACAGTAGTTTCATATCCTGCCTGCTACATAAGGAGCCCAGCTCCTTATAGGCCCAAAGGGCAGCCGTAGTATGTAGTTTAATGTGATCCCTGTGGAAAGAGCGTGCCTCTTTGTGGACCGGAAGTTCTAATCCTGCAAAGCCCAGAGTAGAAGGAACAGGAAGCAGAAAGACCTCCAGTAGGTCACTGAGAGTGAGATGGTAAGTGGGTGCTTTGGTCTGAATGTTTCCCTCCCTCCAAAATTCATATGCTGAAATCATAATACCTGATGTAATGGTTTTAGGGGTGGGGACTTTGGGAGGTATTTAGGTCAAGAGGCAGAGCCTTCATGACTGCAGTTAATGTCCTTATAAGACGACAACCAGTAAAATCCCCTCTTCCTTCTACCATATGAGAACACAATGAAAAGACAGTCTTTGGGCTCCTGGGTGGCTCAGTTGGTTAAGCGACTGCCTTCAGCTTGGGTCATGATCCCAGTGTCCTGGGATCAAGCCCTGCATCGGCCTGCTTCTCCCTCTGCCTCTGCCTGATGCTCCTCCTGCTTGTGCTTTCTCTGTCAAATAAATAAGTAAATAAAATCCTTATTTTATTTATTTATTTTTAAAGATTTTATTCATCCATTTGACAGAGAGAGAGAGAGGGAGAGGGAGAAAAGACAAGACAGCCATCTATGTACAAGGAAGCCCTTACCAAACATGGAACTTGCTGGCATCATGATCCTGGACTACCCAGTTTCTAGAAGTGTCAGAAATAAGTGCTTATTGTTTATAAGTCACCCAGTTGATGGCATTTTGTTACAGCAGCATGAGCTGAGCAAGACAGTAGGGCTACTTCATTCCTGCTCCAGAAGGAGCTGTCTTCTGTGTCACCGGGTATATGGGCCAGAGCAGTGTTTCTTTCTTTCTTTTTTTTTTTTTTATTTTTTAAAGATTTTATTTATTTATTTGTCAGAGAGAGAGAGGGAGAGAGAGCGAGCACAGGCAGACAGAATGGCAGGCAGAGGCAGAGGGAGAAGCAGGCTCCCTGACGAGCAAGGAGCCCGACGTGGGACTCGATCCCAGGACGCTGGGATCATGACCTGAGCCGAAGGCAGCTGCTTAACCAACTGAGCCACCCAGGCGTCCCCAGAGCAGTGTTTCTTGAGTGGCATGTGTTGCCTGCACAATGTGAAGAGGCCTGTCAAGTGCTGTGATTCCTTCTTTGTCCTAGGAGATGCAAGATGTAGCAATTTTTCTTTGATTTTGGAGGGGATGTCCTGGCATGTTCTTAAACACTGGACTCCTAAAAACTTCACTGTGGTTTTGATGCAATAGGCCCTGGAATCTTCGTGGGGATTATCTTTCACACTCTGGGGCATGTGTGTCTCCACAGAAGCTTATGGAAGCTTATAGTACGCAAGCTGCTCTTGCTTCTCCTGACCGATCAGCATATGTCATCAACAGATCAAAGGGATGTTCTGCAGGAAGGCCCAACAGTCCAGATTGTTTCTGACTAGATGGGCTGACTCCATTGTAAACCAGGATTCTATTTACTACCTGGCTCTCATTTTTTTTTTTTAAAGATTTTATTTATTTATTTGTCAGAGAGAGAGAGGGAGAGAGAGCGAGCACAGGCAGACAGAATGGCAGGCAGAGGCAGAGGGAGGAGCAGGCTCCCTGACGAGCAAGGAGCCCGATGTGGGACTCGATCCCAGGACGCTGGGATCATGACCTGAGCCAAAGGCAGCTGTTTAACCAACTGAGCCACCTAGGCGCCCCACTACCTGGCTCTCATAAGCTCTACTCAACGGGGGTGGGGGGATAAGATATGCTTCGGGTCTCCAGATAACAATGTCAACTCAGGTCCTGCATCCAACAGTCCTCAAAATGCTTGGCCTCTTCTCCTCTCCCCTGTTTACAGTCACCCGGGAAAACAGTCATAAGTCCCTTTGTAGAAAGACTGGGGAATTATTGTAGTATATACTTACCATGGTATTGCTAGTCTTGGAGATCCTGCCACCTCTTTAACCAATGCACATTAGGTCTGAAAACCGACTCGAGTTGGGGAACTAGATAAGGAATCAGGATTTTTTTTTTCTTGGGACCTCCATCCTTAGGTTCCTGCTTATTTATTTTTGCTTGCTTTCAACGACATATATTCAGTAATTCCTGGGCTTTGCCCCTAGGGATGCTGCATTCTATTAACCATCTCTACACCTCTGTGTCAAACTCCCTGGGCTGTCACTCTGACCTTGCCAGTCATTAGGATAATTGTAACCCCCAGGCTTCTGGCAGTTAAGTTTAAGTGCTGCCACTTGGCCTCGTTGCTTTGGGACTCCTTTATTTCTGTTGCTATAAAAGAGCCAAGCTGTGACAGCATCTCATCTTATTGGCCCTGGCTTGCAGAAGAAAGCCACGCTGAGCTTCATAGCAATGCTGGTACTGCCCTCACCAGCACATTCCTGATGGCCTTGGTAAATTGGTTCCTCTAGACTCTAGCATGTGCCCACTTCACCGAGCCATGTAATCCTTTCTTCTCCAAATTGCCATGGCGATCCAGGCAGATGAACTTCATGCAGCAAGGGTTCCTCCATGTTTCTAGGAGTCACTGGGGCAGGTCCTTACCAGGAAGTTAAATTCTACCCCAAGAGAGTAGGCCCCAGTGAGTAAACTGTCCCTTATCCAGTCTTGTATTTCAGTCCCTTGGTCACAGATACTCCTCAGATCTTACCAGTACCCGCTGGTTAGTTCTTACACAGCACATGCAGTGCTTGGGGCAATAGTCCCTTTCTTCTCTCATTAGGACCAGCATGTTCTTGCTGTACTATACTGTAACTTAACCTTAAATAAGGTGTTGGCAGTCAGGAGAGGAGGTACAGGCAAATTCTGGCAGGGGGAGGCCTCCGTAGTGTCTTTTCATGTGGAGGGAGTGCTTGATCTTAATAAGGAGGTGAGGGCCCCTTCTTAAGGCTCTGAAGGTTCAGAGAAGTATGAGAGCCAAAATTTTGGGGGACAGGGCACCACTTAGATACCTCCATTCTGTGTACCAGAGTCCTGGGTTTTCCCCACCTGGGCCCTGACCTTGATTACCGATCTGCCTCCTGGAACTCTATTAAATCCCAAGTTTGGTCTTCAGCTTCTTTTGCTCTCCACCTGCTACAGATAAGGTCCTCTTTGTAACCCATCAAAGAAGCTATCTGCCCTTCATAGTTAATTTTCAATGTTTGGTAACTGCTCTCAGCTTTTCATTATCTCTTGACAGGGCTCAATGCAACTTAATAACAGCCAGCCAATTCCATTGTTTTGTATTCACTACTACCCCTCTGCCTACCCTGTATGCTTGAATTGTTACATCACAGGAACATTCTCCCACTTCATCATTAGTGAAAGCAACTGGGCCACCATCTTATCTCAGACTATCTGTAGCCCACATACTATTTGGGAGAGGTTCTTATTGTCAGCCAGGCAGTGAGTACTGCAGTTCCCAAACCCTATCTAATTGTCTGCTTTTTCAGACCACTCCTGGAACCAACTTGAGTCCATTCAGGTGGCCTGGGAAGCACATGCTGAGGCAAAATTAGGAGTGCAAGAGGCTCCATGGGTATTAATGCCTGTGAATGAAAAAGGGGAAGGAAGCAGGAAAGGGTACGGAGAGCTTTTAGATAGCATACAGATCTGACACCCCTGAAAGGAAGGATGTAGGAAGCAAAATTGGGCAAGCCATGATGCAGGTCCTTCCAAGCTCCAGTCAACTGAATGGAAAGCTCCAGAGCAGAGTGTCTGACAGAGGAATCCAATAGTGGACAGAAATGGCCAAGTCCTGATCCGCATACCATGCCTAGTCCTAGGCTAGGGGCTGCCTGGGGAGAGGGGGGCCTTACCTCTGACACTGTAACAGATCCCGGAAGTGATGTAGCTGGAGGCTGACAGCTAACCGGGCGCTGGTAGATGAATGGCAGATTCTTTGTCACAGGAAAATCTGAGCCATACAATCTCCGTGGCTGCCACATCAGGTATTTTGTCTCTGATTTCAGTGCTCTGTCCACATATCATCTTCCCTTTCTCTGTATTTGAGATACATATTTAAAAAAAAAATTCACATAAAGAATCTAAGCAAATCCAGCAGTTGGTGGGACCCCGCTGAAACTTCTTGCCATAACTGCCTGGGAGAGAACCTGGGGCTTTGGAAATGTGTATACAGGTTTAGGCTGCCAAGCTTCTGCCTCCTTCACTGATGAGGAAAGTAAAGCAAGATGGGAGGGTGGAATCAGCTGTTGTTTGGGTGTGTGGAGGCAAGCTGGCTCTCTCCTCCAAACAGCATCTTAACAACTCAGAAAGAAAAATTATGCAGAAGAAATCTGTTCCTTTTAATTTCCCTTGGAATTGGAGATATGTAGCCTTCTTGCTCTTTTTTTCCCTTTTAAATGATACTCTTATTTTGTATATCTATTGGAAACTTTAAACATACTGGAATTTGGTTGCTCAGAGTGTTAGAGGTGGGGCAGCTAGGAGCACAAATGGGTGAATGTAGGACCGACAGGAGGAGTTTAGAGATGAGGCTCTCCCTTGTTAGGGAGTGACTCTGATTAGACTGAAAGGTTGCTTGGAATTCTTTGTCCAAAACAGTTATCCTGTTACATATCAGATATGGTTACACATATTCATGTTCCCAGCCCATGATAAGAGAGGGGCTGGAAGATAGAACATGACTCTTCTTCCCTAAAGAAGCTCTAAGGAAACAATGTAATTATGAAATCAGGGATCATTTTCTTAGTTTTTCAGAGGAAACTGAGTCCCAGAGATTTAGGAGACTTGGCTAATAGTATGGATTTCCCAGAAGAAAAATGAGAATACAGATCTCTGACTCCTGATTCAGTGCTCTGCCTCAATGATGTCCATTTATAAAATCTCTGTGGAAAGACTGGAACACATGGGTCAGAAAAATGAAATATCTTTGGGGAACTCTTAGAGATCCCGAACCCAAATACTGGAAGAGTGTATCAAGTAAGTATGTAAAGTGACTCTTTCTTATTGTCTTCCCTAACAATTCCCGTAACAGAAATTTTACTCAACCAAGAAAAGCTCCAAGCGTTTGTAAATTGCAAGTTATCATTGCTCTTGAAGGGCAAAGTACTTGTAAACAAAGCTCCAGAAAGAAATGATGAGCAGTGTGCTAAGGGACATTAGGGTGAGTGGTCCCTTTCTTTCTCCCTTGCCACAACTCCAGTGTGGGGCATGCCACCTCAACCAAGCTTTGCCCCCCTGCATTTATCATATTGAACTAGCTTAACCCTCTTGAGTACTGCCTCCTTCTCCCTCAAACCCTTTGATAGTTCTTCATTACAAATAAAGCCCACATGCCTTATTCTGATATTCAAGGCTTGTACAATCTATCCCAGAATCTGCCTCTCTGGTCTTACTTCCCACTCTGTCCCTGTCTCTTTGATTAGCCTGTAGGGGCTCCTTCCAACTCCTACAACAAACACTATGCTTTCCTGCCCCAGGACCTTTGCACAATTCTGGTCCTCATTCCTCCTCTTCCTTCACTTACCTGTTTTCTCAACACTCAGATTAGATACCACTCTCTTCTAGTTGAAAGGAAGGCTTTCCGGGTAGCATTTCATTTGAACCATTTATTTGGCACTTACTGTATTCTTCCATAGGTTTCTGGGTAATTCCAATAGTTCCAAAACTGGTTTAGAAAGTCTCTAGGCCTCAGAATCACCCTTCTTTTTGGCAGGTTGTGCAATGTGGTGAACTAAAGTGATCCGACTCCACTTTATGCCCCACTCCTTACCTGGTCTTCCAATTTAAGTTCCAGAGTACAGACTTCATCTTTTCCTCTATGTCCAGGCTTTGACTGCCTGCTCACATTCTCTCTCTCCTTTGCTTTCTTTCTTTTTTTTTTTTTTTAAGATTTTATTTATTTATTTGACAGACAGAGATCACAAGTAGGCAGAGAGGCAGGCAGAGAGAGAGGAGGAAGCAGGCTCCCTGCTGAGCAGGGAGCCTGATGCAGGGCTCCATCCCAGAACTCTGGGATCCCTGGGATCATGACCTGAGCCCAAGGTAGAGGCTTTAACCCACTGAGCCACCCAGGCGCCCCTCTCCTTTATTTCTTGAATCTTGCTCACCCTTTTGGCTTATTCTCAAAATATAACCAAGTCTCTCATCCCTAAAAACAAAATAAAACAAACATAAAACTTCCCCTTTTACTCTGTGTTTTTTTTTTTTTTTTTGCTTGGGTGACCTTTAAATGGTGAACTCCAGGTCACAACACATTAACTGTCAGTTCAGCTACACCAAGGTTTGTGGAGACAATGGCTTCTGTGCCCAAGCAGGTTGCAAATAAAAATTTTTTTTTAAAGATTTTATTTATTTATTTGACACACAGAGAGAGATCACAAGTAGGCAGAGAGGCAGGCAGAGAGAGAGGAAGAAGCAGGCTCCCTGCTGAGCAGAGAGCCCGATGCGGGGCTCGATCCCAGGACCCTGGGATCATGACCTGAGCCAAAGGCAGAGGCTTTAACCCACTGAGCCACCCAGGCGCCCCTGCAAATAAATTTCTAATAGAACCTGGCATTACCCTGAAGGAATTCTAACTTCACACTGTTGGGGTAGTATACCAAGATGGCTTCAGAGTAGACTAACTTTACACAGCACATTAAAAAAAAAAGACACATTTATTCAGCGTCATAATCAGACTATTACATTTAGCAATCAATAGCATGGGTGCAAAAAAAAAATCTACATTAAAACCCTTTGTTGGAATGCTTTACACTTTCCACAGAACAGAAACTAAAATTAGTTACAAATACAGTCCTCGAGTTTTTTTTGCCCATACACATGAGTATTGTCCAAAACATGTCTTCTTTGTAGCAGCTAGGCCCTGCCACCACTGTGCTTGGCTGAGTTCACAAATCTGTTGTAACCTATAGCTTCCCTGTCACTTCTCTGGCTCTCCTCTCCTGCTAAGCTTTGTTTCCTGGCAGTAATTAAAACCTTCTGCCACTGCCATAGCTGCTGCTGCTACTGGAACCACCATAGCCACCTTGGTTTCCTGGTTTGGCGAAGTACTGGCCTCCACCACCATAAGGGCCAGAGCTTCTGCCTCCAAAATTGCCTCCTTTCATGGGTCCAAAATTTGAGGATTGATTGTTGTAATTGCCAAAATCATTATAGTTTCCGCCACCTCCAAAGTTGCTTCCATCATTACCAAATCCATTATAGCCATCCCCACTGCCACCATATCCACTGCCTGCCACTCGACTGCCACCAAAGCCACCTCGACCACTGAAGTTTCCTCCGTAACCAAAGTTGTCATTCCTACCAAAAACACCTCCACGACCACCACCAAAGTTTCCAGAACCACTTCGACCTCTTTGGCTGGATGAAGCACTAGCCATCTCTTGCTTAGAGAGCGCTTTCCTTACTTCACAGTTGTGGCCATTCACAGTATGGTATTTTTGAATGACAATCTTGTCTACAGAATCATGGTCATCAAATGTTACAAAAGCAAAACCCCTCTTTTTGCCACTGCCTCGGTCAGTCATGATCTCAATCACTTCGATTTTCCCATACTGTTCGAAATAATCTCTTAGATGATGTTCTTCAGTGTCTTCTTTAACGCCACCAACAAAAATCTTTTTCACAGTTAAGTGGGCACCAGGTCTTTGAGAATCTTCTCTTGAGACAGCCCTCTTTGGTTCCACAACTCTTCCATCTACCTTGTGTGGCCTTGCATTCATGGCTGCATCCACCTCCTCCACAGTGGCATATGTGACAAACCCAAAGCCTCTGGAGCGCTTGGTATTTGGGTCTCTCATTACCACACAGTCTGTAAGTGTTCCCCATTGCTCAAAATGGCTCCTCAGACTCTAATCAGTTGTTTCAAAGCTCAGACCTCCGATGAAGAGCTTCCACAGCTATTCAGGCTCTTTGGGAGACTCTGACTTAGACATGACGGCGGTGGGAGGGGAGATGCTTACTCCACGGTTAAGATGCTTACTCCACGGTGTCCACAGGCAGAAGTTATTCTGGTTTTCTTTAAGTCAAGTTACCTTTTTCCTTCTCTTTTCTTGATATATACTTCTGTTGTTGCAGTCTGAGCTGAGGGTCTGACCTCTGCTGAAACTTACACCTGGAAGATCAGCAAAAATTCAAAATGTCAAATTTCCATTTCTTCTCCTACTTCAACACCTCTCTTCCATGGACTTTGTCACCTACCTCTCCGAATCCTCCCTCTGACTTTGTGTTTCTCCCTTCTGTCTCATATTTCTCAAGGTTTGTTCTTTGGTCCTCTTTGCAAATTTGCATATCTTTGAGGATGATTCTTAGATCTGTTTCTAGCCCTACATCTCTTCTAAGCTTCACTTCCTACTTTGTGTGTGTGTGTGTGTGTGTGTGTGTGTGTGTGTGTTTATGTCCCACTTACTTCTCCAACATGGCAAATTCCAAAGTTAATTTATTATGTTCTTCCTCTTTTGGGTCCTCCCCAAATCCCTTCTGTCTCCTGTCCTTTCAATCTCAGCCAATGGTGTCACCTTCTTCCAGTTACTTACCTTTGAGTTACTCGTCCTATGCAGTCTTCCCTGCAGCTCCTCAAGAACTGGCCACAGATTAACAGGTGATTTTTTTTTTTTTTTTAATTCTAAGTAGATTCTTTTTTTTTTTTTTTTAAGATTTTACTTATTTATTTGACAGAGAGAGAGAGAGAGAGAGAGAGAGAGAGAGAATGAGCAGGCAGAGCGGCAGGCAGAAGGAGAGGGAGAAGCAGGCTCCCTTCCAAGAAGGGAGCCCAATGGGGGACTCAATTCCAGGACCCTGGGATCATGACCTGAGCCTAAGGCAGATGCTTAACCGACTGAGCCACCCAGGCGCCCCAACAGGTGATCTTTAAGACAATAATTTCAGTAGAGTTGTTACTGGTAGTGGTGATGGCCTGGGAAACTCAGGAAAGAACAGAGGAAAGAACTGTAGGACAGGAATTTGGTATCAAATTCACTTAGTGAAAACTAATCCAATTTACCTAGAACTTACTCCTTTATACCATTTCACAAAAAGTATAATTACCCACTTAAATATATATCAGTGTAATTTATTCCTTCTTTCTGAATATTGTATTTGCTCTGCTTTCCTACCTTTGCCATACTTGTAAATTGGCCAATTTTTCCAAATTGTAACATTTCTTAAGGAGAAGGGACCACAAACTCTGTAAAAAGACTTTTTTTTTGGTGTCACCTTTACTACCTTTGCCTGATGATGGTGTCCTTCAGAGATTGAGTGCTTCCTTGAGAAATAGATGACACTGATGATAACTTTGAGGCCTCCTGGTTTTTCTTGGAATCTGTGTCCAGAGTGCTCCGGTGTGGAGTCGTCTTTACCATCCTAACTTCATATTTACTACGAACATACTAAGTACCCTAATTATTAAGGTGTTATCCATGAGACTTTAGGTGTTTCCACTTTTCCAATAGCGGGGTCAATTATCATTCTCCCATTTCAAAAAAATTTTTTGTTTAAATTTTCCCACTGGTCTGGAGATAACACATTCTGGAGGGATACTTCCTCTTCGGATCCCCACCCCCACATCTTTCTGCTGTTCCCTCCCCTAGGCACTGGCCGGTTTGTTCACTCTAATCCGGGTATAATGCTTCTCTTGGAACGCAGAGACTTTGGTTCCTAGCTAAGGAACTGGTAGGTGGACTTTACCCTCCAGGACCCACACCTAGCTTCCTGAAGGATTGAAGGGCGGGGAGGGGAGGGTAAGGAAATGAGCGCCAGCGAGTGCACCCGACTGTCAGCTGCATTTAAGATTCCTCTTCAACCCTAAATAGATACACGGTAAATATTTGTTGAAAACAATATTCAGTCCAGCCACATAAACTAATCTCCTTTTTACGTATCTCAACGGTTAAAATCTAGGAAGCCGACTTTAACGCTGTTTAATCACAGCTAGCGTTTAGCTGGGGCCTATGGTTCTCTGAGCAGCCTGACTCTAATTTACTCTTCTGGGGCCTGGGATCAATTCCACCATCTCGGGGCGCCTGGGTGGCTCAGTGGGTTAAGTCATGATCTCAGGGCCCTGGGATCAAGCCCCACAAGGGGCTCTCTGCTCAGCAGGGAGCCTGCTGCCTCCTCTCTGCCTGCCTCTCTCTGCCTACTTGTGATCTCTGTCAAATAAACAAAACCTTAAAAAAAAAAAATTCCTCCATCTGTTGAAAGGCTAAAGTGGATTCACAATCTGGGGTTGAGTCCCCTTTTGTTTATAGAGCTAGGGTCATTCCTATTCATTGTAAACGTACATCCCCCTTCAATGTAAACTTAACATAGTCATTTACCCAATTCCCATTCATTCAACGAATTAAGCGCCTAACGTGTGCCGGTACCTGTAGTAGGGGCTTGGGATAGCAGCGAACAAAACAAGAGATCCTTTCCCCAGTGGAGCTTGACATTGGACGAGGGACAAACGATGAATATGATTTTAAAAAATTGATGAGGTAATTTGGAAAGTGATAAAATACTACAGAGAAAAAGGTACCAGGCTGGACAATGATTTGTGGAGCCCAGAAGATAGGGGCTACGGCTCAGGCTGGGGAGAAGTGACACGAGCCGAAGTCGCGGAGCTCTGGCGTTTGAGAACCAGGGAGATACCCTCTGCGAAAGGACATCAGAGCTATCTGATTTATGCCGAGATGGGTGAAGGGGAGAAAGCGTTCTAGACAGAGATTCCCGCTGAGAATCGCGGAGGCAGAGGACTGCTTTCCAGCAGGGGCAAGAAGATGCCCTGGCAAGCGGCTCCTGGGGTCGGGCAGGGGTGGTCACACACTGCCAACCACTACGCCAACCACTACGCCCCCAAAATGGCCTCCCATTACCCCTTGTCGCCCGGCCCGCGGCGCTCCACCGCCCGCCGGCCCACGTGACCCGGCCCACTCCCGGCCTGCGACCCCCTGTCCAATTCCCTGCGGCGAACGGCCCCGCCTCTCGAAGGAAACGGGCCAACCAGAGAAGGGTAAGGCGGGCGGGTGGTGACGGCCAATGAGGGTGGAGTTTCGGAGGGGAGTAACAGGTTGGTGGGGGGAGGGAGCGCGGAGGGACGGAGGGGGAGGGCCGGGGAGCGACGGGTGCAGCTCCAGCCCGAGCCCGAGCCCGAGCCCGAGCCCGAGCCCGAGCCCGAGCCCGAGCCCGAACCCGAGGCCGAGGCCGAGCCCGGGAGCGCCGAGCCCGGTTGGGGTGAGTGAATGCGGAGGGGGCAAGAGCCCCTGAAAAGGCAAGCGGGCCTGAGGGGTAAGGGACGAGGCGATCCGAGATACCCTTCTCCGGGGTACAGGTGCTGCACTGAAGAGAGGAGGAGGGGAGCTGAAGCTAGGGTGGGGAGTACTGGTTAAGAGCTGGCTCCTACTCAGGTACCAGAGACAAGTGGCTGGGAACGTGCCAGGTGAGGGGCACCTGAGGCTAACGCTACTCTGAGGACACGAAAGCGTTTCAGCGCCTGGTTATCTCTGGAGGTCAGACGCCGGTCCTAGGGGCAAGAATTTCTGTTGGAGACCGCGGTGTTAGGGGGGAGTAGTTAGTGTCAGTTGAACAGGGGGAACAACTACCTGGGGTTCAGAGACGGAAGCGGGAAGGCGTCCAGAGGTGCTATTTCCCTCAGGTTTTCCTCCTGGCTGCCGTTCTGAGGTGGCGCTGGCACCTCCTTTCAGGCTTTGAGAGGTGTGAGGTGTGTTTTGCTCTAACCCTTCACCTACAGATGGAGATACTGAGGGACAAAACAAGAAGGCACCCCCATCTCTTTGCTAGGTGTGCAACTGTTTAAGCCTTCAGTTTCTGTCAGCCTTTGCTTTAATGCCTAGGAGATTTTTTTCCTTCTTCCTCTTGAGAGAGTGCTCGCCAAGAGAGGGGTATGAGGAAGCATAGATCCCTAGGCTTACAGAATATGTAGAAATACTTTCTAACGAGGCTTCTGGCTGGGGCTAATGTCGGACCCTCTCCCCAAGCACACATAGTTTATTCTGTGGTTCTAGATGGGGCCATTGGATGCAGTTTAGGAGCCTAACCCATTCCCTTGATGCCTCCCAGAAGATCCCTTATTACTCCATGAAACCCCACAGGGCGTCCCTGAGTCCAGGACCATGATGATTGTCATACTGTCAGTAGGCACCAGGGGTGTGGGAAATAGGACTCCTTAGGAGACCATAAGACTAGGGGAATTAGCACCTCTGGGACTCCACACTGGATGAGAGCTGCATGTTGCGGCCCAGACAAGGCTTCTGAGGCAGATTTCCTTGCCTTAGGCAGGTAAGGGAACCAGAGCCAGTCTTAGCTTGGCCCCTTTGATGCCCTGCCTGAGGAAAGTTGTTGTAATTGGGAAATAATTAGCAACCGCTATGTTGTCCATAGGCTGCCTACATGTGCCTCTGCACCTCTTCTTTTATCCTTGATATTTCGAGTCGGGGGCTGGCTTAGGGGACTGCTAATCCAGAGAATTGCCCTGACCCTAAGAGGATTCTGGCTTTCTAGAACCCTTTCTTATTTCCCAAGGCTGACCCGCATGCTATCAGCCCTGTGGGAGGAGAGGAGAAGGTAGGGTTGTTTCTCTTGGTTGTTGCAGGGGAGGGGAGAACTAAGGGCCAGGGAGTGGGCCAAGGCAAGTGTGGGATGAGGAATGCAGCTTCCGGAACTTGAGAGGGAGGAGTGGGGGACACAAAGTCTTCCTATCACATACTGGCCTGTCACTCACCAGGTTCTTTGTGCATCTGTTTCTCCCTGTTCCCTCTCCACTCTCTGCCTCCTTCACAGTCTTGGCATCTAGACTGGGCAGTCCATGCCAATGGTTTTGTCCCCTGCCGCCTCTGTGGTGTGGAGTTTCTCTGGTCTACTTTATGAGCTGCCAGTGGAGTCTCTCTGGCCCTCCCCTTCCCCTTGCCTCTCAAACCAGTCCAGCCAGTTTGCAGGGCCCAGTTCACCATTGTGTTTTTTTCCTCCACTGGCCAAGCTGCTGTAGCCTGGCTCTCAGGTTTCTGCTTTTTCAGTGGACTGGGTCAGGAGTCCACTTGGGGCCGGTTCTTTTTGATCCATGGGGAACCTTCTTATCTTTGTAACTCTTTCTGAGAAAATAACCAATCCATCAAGGTCACTGAGCTGTCCTTTTCTATTTTGGCCATTTATTTCTCTTGTTCCCTCTGAGGGGAGTCTAATCTCTATAACTCTCTTTCTTCCATTTTCTAAATCGGCCAGTTACGTAGCATCTAACATATTGCCTGGCCCTGTATATGTCAGTTCTTCCTCTACACACCCCAAACTACCCCACCCCCACTTCCTGCCAGAAGTTCAGAGACTGTCACTCCTAGTTGGAAGCCAGATGCTTATGGCTGGGTGAGGTGACGGAATTGGGGCAGGGTAGGCTAATAAGTAACTGAGGGAGAAGTGGCTGTCTGGTACAGGTGCAGCGTATCCTCCCTCTCCTTACAGGCAGGAATGGAGAGGCAGACAGATGAAGTTGAATTAACCTGTGGCCTGGGCTCTTCCCAGAATACAGTTGATAAGAAATGCCCTGGGCACATGCTGAGGAGGGAAAAGCAGGGGCAGGCTTTGAGAGCGAAACCTGTGTACTCCCTGTTTCCTGGCACCAGATTGCTGTTTACCTGCCTCTGGGGCTTACGCAAGGCCTTGGAGCTGCTTGGCTCCCCTAGCCACGCCCCACTGTCCTCTGTAACTAAAGGTGGATAGGTTTCGGGTTTTCCATGTTGAATCATTTAGAGCTCTGCTTTCTGACCCACCACCCCAAAGATCACGTCAATCCTGCTTGCCCCTGACCCACTGTCCCAGGACTAACAGTCCGTTGAAATTAGGGAGTCATTGGGACTTGGGGGCACGTTCAGCACTGCCTCTGAACAAGTTGGTGCTCTTGGGTGGGTGAGGGACGGTGCACTCTGCTGGGCCTAGTCTGGGAGCTCCTCGATCTGGATCTGGAAGATCAGTTGATGTACTGACAGAGTAGAACTGTGATAATGAATAAATCATGGGACTTCTGAGAGCTGGCAGTCTAGGCACATCTGGCTCCAAAATTAAGACTGAATGGGGCAGGGAGAGGTCTTGTTATGAGGGCACATGAGAAATGGCTGTGAGGGGGATCATTGGGTAAATCTCCCCACTGCTATTCGAGAGTGCCTTGGTTCAGGATACAAACTTAAACACATATTTATTGATACATACTGTGTCACCAGGTCCTGGAGGCCTGGAGTCAGCTGAGAGCCATGTCCTTTGCCCTCCAGGAGTGTGTCATCTAGTGGGGGAGACAGACAGGAAGCAAATCACTCTGATAAATATATAAAAATAAACAGGGGTGTCTGGCTGGCTCAGTTGGTACAGCATGCAACTCTTAATCTCGGGGCTGTAAATTTGAGCCCCACATTGGGTGTAGAGATTACTTAAAAACAAAATCTTTAAAAAATAATAAACTGAGGTAGATTTATTGAAGGACAACTATAGAACATATAACATTGTTCTTTTCTTTTTTTTTTTTTAAGATTTTATTTATTCATTTGACAGAGATCACAAGTAGGCAGAGAGGCAGGCAGAGAGAGAGAGGGGAAGCAGGCTCCCTGCTGAGCAGAGAGCCCGATGCAGGGCTCAATCCCAGGACCCTGGGATCACAACCTGAGCCTAAGGCAGAGGCTTTAACCCACTGAGCCACCCAGGCACCCCATATAACATGGTTCTGATCTAGTTTGTGGGAGGGGGTGGTTGGGAAGGGCTCTGAGGAAGTGACATCCTTCTGTGAAGCATGTGGAGCCAGGAGGGGCCTGTTAGAAGGAGTGCATGTATGCAGGGTGAATTTATTATCAGCTTTGTGACAGGCATAGGTGCTGCTAGCTATGTTTCATGTCTTGTCATTTTCCCTCTTTTTTTTTTTTTTTAAAGATTTTATTTATTTGTAAGAGAGAAAGTGAGTGAGTGGGAGGGAGAGGGAGAGAGAATCTGAAGCAGACACCGTGCGGAGCACAGAGGCCAACATGGATCTGGAGCCCCACAACCATGAGATCAAGTTGAAACCAAGAGTCAGATGCTTAACTGACTGAGCCACCTAGGCGCCCCTATTTTCCCTTTTTTTTTTTTTTTAAGATTTTATTTATTTGACAGAGACAGACACAGCCAGAGAGGGAATATGAGCAGGGGGAGTGGGAGAAGTAGGCTTCCTGCCGAACAGGGAGCCTGATGTGGGGCTCGATCCCTGGACCCTGGGAGCATGACCTGAGATGAAGGCAGACGCTTAACGACTAAGCCACGCAGGGGCCCTTCCCTCTTTTTATTAAAAAAAAAAAAAAAAAGAAAAAAAAAAAAAGAAAAAAAAAAAGAAAAAGGAACCTAAGTAAATTACATGCAAGAATCTGAAATGTAGAACATGATAACATTTTTATAGCTGTATACACTTGTAATTATTATTGTCTAATTTTTACAAGTATTTCCTCAGGAGGTATTATCATTATACCTATTTACTGATGAGGAAATTGAGGCTCAGAACAGTTGTGATTTGCTCAAGGTTATATACATTCAGTGAAGAGGAGGGCTAGGTTCTTTTTTTACTGGATGAGTGGTTTGAATAACCTTTGCCTTGTAGCTTCTTTCCTGATCCCATTTCTTACTTGAATTCTAACAAAGGACCCTGCCGATTTAATATCCTTTTGTTTGGAGTATCTGAGGTTGGTTAAAGTCCTCCCCAATGCCGGAATGGAAGAAGGACAGGGGTCCTTTAGTTCAGGGTGGACTTGGGAGGTCTTAATGAAACTCTTGAGATTCTGTGGTAAAAGCTTGTGTGGACTGTTTCTTGGGGGGGGGGGGTGGGTAGGTGCATTACTTCATTCCCTCAAATGGAGTCTGAGAACCTTTGCCAATAAGGGCTCCTCCCTCCAGTTCCTTTCCCTGGAAGGGAAGGGCTGGGAATGTTAGGAATGTTCTTCCCACCAAGCCCTTTCTCACCTGCTGCTAGGCCACTCCCTTTCCCTCTCACCCTCGTTTTCTGGACTTCTAGCAAGACTACAGTCCCTGAAGGGGGCCTTGCCAGCTTTCCCAGAGCTCCACTGGAAGATTGAGCTGGGTATGTTTTTGTGTCTGTCTGGCTCTTCAGATACTCCTCCTCCAGTTTGGTACTAGGCTGTGGTGGAGATTAGTTGTAGGGCTGCAGAAACTGGAGTTGTTATTTGCTTCAAGGAGAAACTGCCCTCCCCAGTTCCTGGAGCCAGAGCACACCTGGAATATATTCCATTTGCCCACTCTAATCTTAGGCTGATGGGGACCAGAGGAGTTGGCCTATGGGTTGTCCTGGCTCTGGTCCTCAGGTGGGACAAGTCTGCCTATCCTAGGGCCCTTGGAATGGACATTCTTAAATGTTATTTAAATCTTTTTTTTTTTTTAAGATTTTATTTATTTATTTGACAGAGACCACAAGTAGGCAGAGAGGCAGGCAGAGAAAGAGGAGGAAGCAGGCTCCCTGCTGAGCAGAGAGCCTGATGTGGGGCTCGATCCCAGGACCCTGGGATCATGACCTGATCCGAAGGCAGAGGCTTTAACCCACTGAGCCACCCAGGCGCCCTGCTTAAATCTTTTTTTTTTTTTTGAATAAGCAATACATCTACATGGTTCCAAATTTAAAAGGGACAAAGGATACACAGTAGAAAGCTAGTTACTCTCCCATCCTTGTCCTCAGCCCCCAGGTCTTCCAACCCAGAGGCTTCACTGCTATCATCCCAGAAATAGGATGGCATATCTTGTGTGTAGGGGGGTAGTTTTGTGTATCTTAAATGAACTCTGGGAGTAGAGGGCCCCTTTTCTCCATTGGGATAAAGGTATCTGTTAGGCAGGGTTTGGGATCTGCCTTCATTGGGGTTGGAGGAGGCACACCATGCTATAGGCGTATGTGTGAAGATCAAGCAAAATTGTTGAACTCTTGACAAAGCCAGGCTCCCTAAGACTATATTAGAGGAAATGGATTCTTCTAAGTCAGTGGGTCTCAAAACCTGGAATCTGGACCAGCAGTGTCAGTATCTTCTGGGAACTTGATAGAAATTCAGATCCAGACCTACTGAATCAGAAACTCTGGGGACAGAGTCCAGTAGATACTTTTCAGATAAAATAGGAGAACCACTATTCTGTGTAGAAGGAACGACAAAATAATAAGCCACACAAAAGCCGGACAGGTGGAGGTTTCTGGGTTTCTGCTTCCAGTCTCTCAGCTTTAACTGTTTTCTTGATTTTCTAGGACCCCCTCCCATTCATGGAGCAGGCATCCACCATGGCTGAGCCCCGGGGCCCTGTAGACCATGGAGTCCAGATTCGCTTCATTACAGAGCCAGTGGGTGATGCAGAGATGGGCACCCTACGTCGTGGTGGGCGACGTCCAGCTAAGGATGCAAGAGCCAATACCTATGGGGTTGCTGTGCGTGTGCAGGGCATTGCTGGACAGCCCTTTGTAGTGCTCAACAGTGGGGAGCAAGGTGGTGACTCCTTTGGAGTCCAGATCAAGGGGTCCAACAACATAGGGGCTCCGGGAGCGCTGAGCTCTGACTCGGAATTCCCTGAGAGCTCCTACTCTCATGCCAAGGAATTTCCTGCCCGCTCACAGGGCAGCATGTCTGATGAGGAGCCTGGGGCCCACTGGAATGGAAGGCTACTCAGATCCCAGTCCCAGGCCTCACTGACAGGCACTGCCCCTGTGAGTCCGAGCACCAGGAGCACTAGCCTTCTGGAGCTGGCCCCCCAGGGAGCTTCCCCAGGGAGCACCATTGACACTGCACCCCTGTCTTCAGTGGACTCACTCATCAACAAGTTTGACGGTCACCATGGAGGGCAGGCCCGGGGGCGGACTGGCCGGCGCATGCGTACTCTGCCCCCTGAACAACGCAAGCGGAGCCAAAGCCTGGACAACCGGCTCCCACGGGATACCGTTGAGGAACGGGAGCGTCGGTCCCCCAACCACTGGACTCCTAACACAAAGCATGACAGCCACATGGGCAGCTCTAGGCAGTTGACCCAGAGCCAGAGCTCTCTTGGTGACTTTAGTCATTCCCATCAGACCCAGGACTGGGTTCTGCAGAGTTTTGAGGAGCCACGGGGGAGAGCCCAGGATCCTGGCATACTGCAGGTCAGACCCCACTCCTCTGTGGCTTCCGATCCCCAGCCCAGCAGCCCCCGGACCCCTTGCTGATTCAATAACTTAAGGCAGAAGGTTTCTACTTTTGTCCTCCACTTTACCCATCTTCTAGATAGATGATATTCACATGTACGAGATGCTTCCATGGAAGTGGAACTGATGTGAAATCAGCCTTCACAAGCATGAGAGTCACTTTTTACTGCCTGGCCATGGACTGTGCCTCAGTCACTAGCATTTGCTAGGTCTGCAGCGTCCGTAAGGCAGGCCAGGTAATATGACCAGCTTCCAGTGCTCTGGTCAAAACTCCCATCTCTGTCTCCCACTCAGGAGTGTAAGTGAGTAGGGCAGTAGCTTCTTGGAGACAACATTAAGCCTGTTCATTTATAAGTTCTAATACATTAACTGTCAGTAGTAACAGCTTACCACAGGGCTCACAGCTAGTTGAGATCTGCTTGTCAAGGAGAATCTGGCTTGCAGCAATAGTGAGAGGTGTACCCTGCTTGGACCTCTCCTGGGCCTGCTGCTCAGGCCTCCGCAGTGTTGCCTCTTTGTGAGGCCTGTTTGGCATGCTGGGAGGGCCTCGTCTCCCACCTGCTGCTTATGCACCATCTGAACCCCACAAAATGCCACTGGCTTCATTTTCCTGTTTCTCTGGGTTTATGTTTTGCAGTTCAAATCAACCCCAGATCTTCTCCGAGACCAGCAGGAGACAGCACCACCAGGCAGTGTGGACCATGTGAAGGCCACCATCTACAGCATCCTGAGGGAGGGGTAAGTGGGGGCCCTCCCAGCAGCGCAGTCAGACACCTCCCCTCTTTTCCTTCTGGCTTCCTTCCCCATCTTCCCTGTCCTTAGCTCTTCCTTCTCTCATCTCTGTTACCTCTTCCCTCTCTTAGCCTTTGCTTCTGCCCTTTTATCCTCCAGAAGCTCAGAAAGCGAAACGTCTGTGAGGAGGAAGGTCAGTTTGGTGCTGGAACAGATGCAGCCTCTGGTGGTGAGTGACCACCTCCCAGTGGGACCAGGAGGCAGGGTTAGGGCCTATGGGGCCTGGATCTGGATGTTGACCCATTCCTTCCTGCCCTGTTTCTGGCAGATGACTTCTCCTGTGTCTGCTAAGGCCCTGGCTGGGCAGAGCGAGCTCACCCGAAAAGTGGAGGAGCTGCAGCAAAAGCTGGATGACGAGGTGAAGGTGAGGGGAGACTAGAGGTGCAGGAGGCACATGGGGCACGGGAGAAACAGTGCTTGGGTTGCTCTTCCATGTGATCAAATGAGCACTCATATGTTCTGTGACACAGGAGATGAGTATGTGCTGGTCCCCACAAGGACTTCTGGGCTTCCCTGGAGCTTAGGGAGAAGAGCACAGTCATCAGAGCTCTGACTACCTTCCATTCATTTCCTTTGGAAGTTCTTATCCTGGCTTTGCTGCTCACCGGGATTACTTACCTCAGTTTTTTTCACTGTCATTATGATGATGGCAATACGAGTAGCTGTCATTTATTGAGTGTACACTCTCTCTCTCTCTCTCTGTGTATATATATATATATATATATATATATTTGAGAGAGAAAGCATGAATGGGGGGAGGGGCAGAGAGGGAGGGAAAGGGACAAGCAGACTCCTGTGGAGTGTGGAGCCTGGATCCCAGGACCCTAAGATCATGACTGGAACCAAAGTCTGATGCTTAACCAGCTGAGCCACCTAGGCGCTCCTATTGAGTATACTTCTTGTAATAGGTACTGTCCTGGATAATACATAATAATTATAGTGATCTTATAAAGTAGATATTGTGGACCTTTTTGTGGTAAGGAAACTGAAGATCAGCCAGGTTAAGTGAATTGCTCAAGGTACTAAGTAACAGAGATGGAATTTAAAAATTCAGGTCAGCCTTATGTGAAAGTCTGTGTAATCCCTTTAAAAAAAAATATTGTGGGGCACCTGCGTGGCTCAGTAGGTTAAGTGTGAGACTCTTGATTACAGCTCAGGTTGTGATCTCAGGGTTGTGGGATCGAGACTCGTGTCAGGCTCTGTGCTTGTCATGGAGCCTGCTTGGGATTCTCCCTCTGCCCTTTCCCCCACCCCACATTCTCTCTCTCTCAAAAAAAAAAAAAAAAAAAATTTAAAAAGTTTTAAAAAATATTGCTCCCACCTCTAACAGTATTGCCTTGCATGTAGTTAGTAAGTATTGGATTGTAACTCCCCTTATTTCCTGGAAAGCAGTATAGTATACTGGTTAAGTGGTCAGCTGTGGAATCAAACTGAGTTCAAATCCTGGTAACTGTTGGCTGCGTAACTGACTTCGGGCATGTTCTTTACATGTTCTAAGCTGCTGTTTCCTTAACTATAAAGTGGGGATAATAATTGTACTATCTTATTTATCTATGGCTGTGTAACAAATTACGTCAAAACTCAGCAGTTTCAGTCATCTCCTGGTGTCTTGAGGGCCCAGAGTCTGGAAGCACCTTAGCTGGGTAGTTCAGGGTCTGTTAGGAGTTTCCAGTCAAGGTGTTGGCTGGGGCTCTAGTCAGAAGACAGTGGTTATTGGCTGGAGAACTCACTTCCTTGATGTGTGGACCTCTTCCTGGGGCTTCTTGAGTGTCTGCACAGTATGGCATCTACCTTCCCCCACAATGATCCAAGAGAGAAGGTAAGGAGGAAGCTGCGGTGCCTTTTTAGGATGAGTTGCAGGATGCATCATTGCATCCTTTTTCTGTTTGTTAGAAGAGTGTTCTTAAGGGTGTCTGGGTGGCTCATTAGTTAAGCGTCTGCTTTCAGCTCAGGTCATGATCCCAGAGTCCTGGGATTGAGCCCTGCATCAGGCTCCCTGCTCAACGGGATCCCTGCTTCTCCTCCTCTCATTCCCCCTGCTTGTGTTCCCTCTCTCGCTTTCTCTCTCTGCCAAATAAATAAATAAAATCCTGAAAAAAAATTAATTAAAAAATAAAGAGGGGAGAAACTTCACCTTTTGAAAGGAATGTCAGACAATTAGTGGACATACTTTATACCATCCATCACAAGTCCCAAGGCTCGTTAGGAGAATTAAATGCAGATAATAAACACAGGGTCTGTAGTACAGTGCCTGTCATGTAGTAAGTCAGTAAATGTTAGACATTTGCATTACTCCTGGTCCTCTGAGAGGCTTTCCCTTCTCTCCAGCTGCTTTACTCTCCCTGCCTTTTCCAGAAGCGACAAAAGCTAGAGCCATCCCAGGTTGGTCTGGAGCAGCAGCTGGAGGAGAAGGAAAAAGAGTGCAGCCGGCTGCAGCAGCTGCTGGAGAGGAAGAAGGGGGAGGCCCAGCAGAGCACCAAAGAGTGAGTGCAGCTGATGGTGCACACATGGGGCTGCTTGGGGACGGAGGCCAGAGTTGGAGGTGTCCCCTGGGTGGGAGAGACAGAGAATCTAGATATCTAGAAGCTATAAGGGGCAGACAGAGATAGTTTAAAGATAGGACCTTTCTCTTTGCTTTCTCTGTCGGTAATGGTGATTGTGCCTGAGTTGGGTTACCTGGCTTTGCCTCTCTACTTCAGGCTCTAAATCTGTAAAATGGGTTAATAATAGTACCTACCTCACAGGACTGTTCATTTAGTAGATGTTTTTGCAATGAATACTGTTTGGCAGGCACTGATCTAGATTTCTGGGGTATACTAGTGAACCATTGAGATAAGGAGCGCTGCTGTCCAGAAGCATAGTTTCTTGTGTGTGTAGGGGGGGAGGTTGGGGAGACAGACAGTAAATAGTGAGCATATTAGATAAGTAAATCTGTAGCATTTGAGAAGGCGATTAATGGAGTAGGTCAAAGTAGATTGGGGGGCCTGGTGGTGGAGGAGCCAGTTTGTGTATTAAATAAAGTGGTCAGGGGGCACCTTGGGGTTCAGTTAAGTGTCTGCCTTCAGCTCAGGTCATGATCCCAGGGTCCTGGGATCAATCCCTGTATCAGGCTCCTTGCTCAGTGCAGAGCCTGTTTGTCCTACAAGTGAGGAAATGCTTGTGCTCTCTCTCTCTCTCTCTCCCTCCCTCTCAAATAAATAAATAAAATCTTTTAAAAAGAAACAAAGTGGTCAGGGGAGGCCTCATTTAGATTTGAACAAAGAAGGAGGTTTAAATGAATTAATATATGTAAAGGGTTTAGAAAACTGCTTGACACCCAGTGCTTGATGATATTATTTTTTATTAATTATTAGGCTCCAGAACATGAAGCTCCTTGTGGATCAGGGTGAAAGGGTAAGACATGGGCTGGAGACCCAAGTGATGGAGCTGCAGGACAAGCTGAAACAGGCCCAGGGATCAGAGTCTGCTAAGGAGGTGCTAAGAAAGGTAGGGAGGAGGATGGCTCCTACAGCCTCTGTTTCCTTTCAGCTAGAACACCCTCAGATCTGTTCACCTCCAATTTCCCCACAGTATGGGCAGAAGATAGCTGATTATGGGTACCCCTTAGTGTGCTTTCAGACAGGTTCAGTGGTCAGATGGGGGGTAGAGCCCAGAAGGGTGGGCATCCTAGAGAGCAGAGAGCACCGGGTACTGAGCCTGACAGGTTTAAGCTGCTCAATAAATATTTTTGATTGACCAAATGAATGGACAGGCAGAGTCACCTCTTTACTTCTGTCTTCCTTTCCCCAGGACCTGTCAGAGACCCGGCAGCTTCTGGAAGAGGTGTTGGAGGGGAAACAGCGGATAGAGGAGCAGCTGAGACTGCGGGAGCGGGAGCTGACAGCCCTGAAGGGGGCCCTGAAGGAGGAGGTGGCCTCCCGTGACCAGGAGTTGGAAAGCGTCCGGCAGCAGTACCAGCGAGATGCAGAACAGCTTCGCCAGAGTATGCAGGATGCCACCCAGGCATGTGACCAGAGCAGGGACTGCTGGAAGAGGACAGCCCCTCACCCCCAGAAGGGGCTGCCTTGAGGTCTCTTGGTATTTGGGGACTTTCCATGTCATAACTGGAACTCCCTCTGAAAGACAAATGTGAGATGTAATGAAAACCTTGGCCAGGAAACCTACAAGGGCAGAGTGAGGAAATGTAGGCCAGGAGTACCATGAGGGTGTGTGACCAAAGTCCCATGGGGAAATAAATGGAGGAGGCATCCTGTCAGCGACAGCGGGGGTGGGGGGACACTCTGACCTGGGGAGACTTTGTGCTAACATCACACCAGGCACCCTGAGTTCTCACAGTGTGTCACCAGTGTGTTGCCCTCTGGTCCTGAGCCTCCCCTTCCACATGCTTAGACTTTGATCTGAAGCGAGTTCTTCCCTCTGAGCCTCCTGTCCCCCAATTGTCTCCTTCCCTAGGACCATGCTGCCTTAGAGGTGGAGAGGCAGAAGATGTCAACCCTGGTGCGGGAGCTGCAGAGGGAGCTGGAGGAGACCTCAGAGGAGACAGGGCATTGGCAGAGCATGTTCCAAAAGAACAAGGAGGAGCTTAGAGCCACCAAGCAGGAGTAAGGAATTTGTCTGTCAGCAATGCTTATCTGTGTTTCCTATATCCTGCTGCTTTTCTACCCATGCTGTGCCCTTTACTCTGCTGAGAGTGGGTGCCCAGCCTGTTGGCTTCTGAGGAGGTGGTTTGCATTGTCCCACTAACCTTTCACAGGCAGGTGGGCTGACCTTGTTCCCTTTTCCTTTGCATTCACCTGGCTGGGCTCAGACTCCTGCAGCTGCGGATGGAGAAGGAGGAGATGGAAGAGGAGCTTGGGGAGAAGATGGATGTCTTACAGAGGGAGTTAGGGCAGGCCCGGGCTGGTGCTGCAGATACTCGCCAAATGGAGGAGCTCAAGAAGGTACTTGGAGGGGCACCTGGCTGGGACTTGATCTCAGGGTTGTGAGTTTGAGCCCCATGCTGGGTGTAGAGATTACTTAAAAAAAGAAAAGAAAAAAAAAGGTACTTGGAGTTGGGGTGTGGAAGAGCAGGTTGGGGTGATGGGCACTGACCTCACCTACCCATGAGGATCTCCAGACTAGTGGCTGCCTCTTCTGTGCTTGGTTTTCAGGACCCACCTTCCTGCTCAGCCAGCTCTTTCCCCTACACACTCTCTGATGCAGTTGGGCTGTTCTCATTGAGTGTACAGGTTTCCAGTGGGAAGGACTCCTACTTGGGTTCAAGCCAGAGGCTGCTGGCTGCCTCCCAAGAGACCTCAGGGGAAGCAGCATTTAGATGGATTTGTGAAACTCCAGGGTCATTTTTGAAGCTTCAAATTTGGTCCGCACAGGGAGAGTTGCTCTGTCTGGAGGGGGTGGGGCAATGGGGAGTAGGGCAGGGGGATGGACTCATTAACTATATCTATGAAACCAACATTTACAGTTAGAATGGCAGTTTATTAACTTGTAACATGAAATGTCATCAGACAGACTGGAATATTTGCAGTGGCATGGCCAGCTGACCTACTGGGAAGCCAGATGGTATAGTGAAGGCTGCTCAGAGTATAGAATCTAGACACAGGGATTTTATCATGCATGGATATTTTATAAATGATAAGGTCATCAGATTGAAGCGAATACAGATAATTTCTTCATATTCCTGGTATTAGTTTTTGGAGGACAAGAAAGCATCTAATTTGGATGATTTAGAAACTTAGAAAATATTTTGTTAGTATAGGGAACTGGCATTTATGGCCTCCTAAGGATCCTTCTAGGTTTATAGTTCTTTGAGTCACTATGCTGGATATGTAGTTGGTGCTCATTTAACAAGTATTAATTAATCATTGCTTGTTTATCATTCCTTTGCCATAAGCTGCCTAATTATAATCAAGGCAGTCATATTTATTAAATGAGTAAAGAAGTATAGCTCTAAGTGATGATTTTCCAGATAAACAAAAGTCTGAGCTTACACAAAATACTTGGAGAAAAACATAATGAACGTTAACCAAGTGTACTTTTAGTGATTGTAAATGAAAAGTGCTCTTAAGTTTTTACTATGTTAGTATGAAGTTAAATTATCAAGAATGTCTGAAGTCTGTTTGCTATATTAGTGGACATTCCTCTGGACAATCTCAGTTGACTATCATAGGAGATAAAGCTGAAAAGCTAAGAAGAAGTAACTAGTGCTTGATTTATCTCATATATGAAGTGTATTTTATCAAGTACCCACTCAGACAACATATGCATTAGGAAAACAGACCCCATCCAGTATAGATCACACGCTGTGCTGTTTTTTTCTTTGCAGTTAGTTTTGTTATTTTATACCGAAAACTCAAAGTATATTATATAACCTTTCAGCCTAATTATGGTATTTTCTGAATTTCAGAAATAGCTGATAGCTAAAGAACGATAGCACGAGAGTTCATATCTCAAAATTTTATTTATTTATTTATTTATTTTTTTAAGATTTTTTTTTTTTTTTTAATTTATTTGACAGACAGAGATCACAAGTAGGCAGAGAGGCAGGCAGAGAGAGAGAGGTGGAGGCAGGCTCCCTGCGGAGCAGAGAGCCCCATGGGGGCTCGATCCCAGGACCCTGGGATCATGACCTGAGCCGAAGGCAGAGGCTTAACCCACTGAGCCACCCAGGCGCCCCAAAATTTTATTTATTTTTGATTTTATTTATTTATTAGAGAGAATACAAGGCAGAGCAGTAGGCAAAAGGAGAGGGAGAAGCAGGCTCCCCACGGAGCAGGGAGCCCGATGTGGGGCTCGATCCCATAACCCTGGAATCATGACCTGAGCCGAAGGCAGATGCTCCACCAACTGAGCCACCTGGGCACCCCCTCAAATTGGGGCTCAAACTCACAGCCCTGAGATCAAGAGTTGCATGCTCTACCTACTGAGTCATGCAGGCTCCCCAGTATTTTAATTAAAAAAAAAAAAATAAGAGCAGCACCACTATTTATTGTGTAATATGTTTTGGTTTTCAACATATTTTATTTTTGAAATAGCCAATCCTGTTTTATCCACACCCTCATCTACTCTCACTTAATGTGATTTGATTTTGTGTGTGTGTGTAGATTTATTTCACATACCATAGAATTTACCCTTTCTAAGTGTATGACTTAGTGGGGTTTTTTGCTTATTTGTTTTTAAAGATTTTATTCATTTATTTGACAGAGAGCACAGTCAGCGGCAGGCAGAGGGAGAAGCAGTCTCCCCACTGAGCAAGGAGCCCGATGTGGGAGTAGATCCCAGGACCCTGGGATCATGACCTGTTGCAAAGGCAGACACCCAACTGGCTGAGCCACCCAGGAATCCCTTTGTGGTTTTTAGTATATACACAAAGTTATATGTCCATCATCACTATCTAATTAGAGAACATTTTCATCACCCCAAAAAAGAACCCCATATCCATTAGCAGTCACTTTCCCCAGCCCTGGGTAACCACTAATCTACTTTCTGTCTCTATGCATTTGCCTATTCTGCACAATTTCATATAACTTGAGTCATAATATACGACCTTGTATGTCTGGTTTCTTTCACCTAGCATAATCTTTTTGTAGGTTTACTGATGTTGTAACATGTATCAGTACTTTTTATAGCTGAATAATACTCTATATAGATACATCACATTTTTTTTTCTGTTCACCAATGGGTGGACGTTTGGGTCATTTCTGTTTTAGCCATCGTGAGTAATGCTGTAATGAACATTCACGTGAACATGTTTTTTGGGAACATGTTTTCAGTACTCTTGATTATATACCACGGAATGGAATTCATATGGTCATTCTATGGTTAACTTTTTGAGAAACTATCAGACCCCTTGCCCAAGTAGCCACAAAGATCTTTCATTGCCCCCGCAAAACATGAGAGTTCCAGTTGCTGCACAGTCTGATATCCCAGGCCACCCCTGTGCCCTGTCACTGTCCCCCTTCCCTTCCAGGAGCTGCGCCAGACCCAGTGGGAACTTAAGGAACTGAGAGAAGAGCAGCAGAGCCAGGAGGTGGCTGGGCACCACCGGGAGCAGGAGTTGGAGAAGCAGCTGAAGGTTGAGTCTGATCGAGGTCGGGGGTTGGAACAGCAGAACCTCCAGCTACAAAAGATCGTCCAGCAACTGAGACAGGACTGTGAAGAGGCTTCCAAGGCAAGGGGAGTGGGCACAGGGCTTAGGAAGTGGAGGCTGAGGGGTCTGGAGGGCAGAGGAGCCAGAGGGCATGGAAAATTACCTATCATGGGTATGTACAGACCAGATCCTTGGTCCTAGGTGTGTGGTGAAAAGTAGCTAGGATTGGGCAGCGGGGAGGCAGGGCTGCAGCATGGCTCTGTAGGGGTGGGATTCGCAGAGGCACTACCACTATTTAGGTCCAGTTCTCATGGATGGTCTTCCAGGTGGCTCTCCTGGGGGTGGCTAGGGACTTGGAGCCCTGGGGTCTGAGCTACCACTCCCTGAACTGGCCGCAGGCTCAGGCGGCAGCAGAGGCAGAGGTGGCAGTGCTGGGGCAGCGGCGGGCAGCCATGGAAACCACACTTCGGGAGACCCAGGAGGAGAATGACGAGTTCCGACGGAGCATCCTGGGTCTGGAGCAGCAGCTGAAGGAGGCCCGGGGCCTGGCGGAAGGTGGGGAAGTGGCGGAGGCAAGGCTTCGGGGCAAGGTGCAGCGGCTAGAGGTCAGTGCTTCTGCCCACGTCGTTGGCTCCCTGTCCGCCCCCACCCCCCGGCCCTCTCTCCTCTTGTCCCTGGCTGAACACTTCAGCTAAATCCTCAGCTATCAGTTTCATTTTATGCCGAGTGTGCTTCTGTTGGCCTTCCCAGTCCAGTGTTACACTTGGCTTTATTTCCTGGAGCATGCTTTGCTGTGGATGTCTTGACCCTTGCACTGGTACTTTTGTCTCTTATCTCCCACCTTGTGCTTGTTCTCTGTGTCCTGATTTCTTTGCTGCTTCCCTTGAGCCTGTTTTCACTGCCCACCTTTTTCATAAATCACTCTTCTTCCCTCCCATCTATTCCCTTCCAAATGGCCTATGTCTTCCCTCTCCCAGGCTGAGAAACAGCGGCTGGATGAGGCCCTGAATGCAGCTCAGGAAGAGTCGGGGAGCCTGGCAGCTGCCAAGCGGGCACTGGAGGCCCGGCTGGAGGAGGCCCAGCGGGGGCTGGCCCGCTTGGGGCAGGAGCAGCAGGCACTGAACCGGGCTTTAGAGGAGGAGGGGAAGCAGCGGGAGGCGCTCCGGCGGGGCAAGGCTGAGCTGGAGGAGCAGAAGCGCTTGCTGGACAAGACTGTTTGCCAGCTGAACAAAGAGGTGGGGCATGGGATGTCCTGAACTCTCAGGAAGAGTCCCAGCTCTTAATGGAAGCTTGCCTGGGGGGCGAGGGGTCGGGAAGGGGTCAGAATGTGTGGTGTTTGCTTGCCTCAAGTTCACTGCTGGGGAGGCCAAGGCCAAATCTTGAGAGAGCGGTGTCCTTCCTACTGCTCCTCAGTGTTCATGTCCTCCCTCCACATCCCATTCCATGTGGTCTTGGTCCTTGGAGAATGTCTCCTGGGATTCTCTTAAGACATCTGTAAGATCTGAATGTAAGAATCTTCATTAGTAGAATTTTCTGTTTGGGGTAGGGAAAGGAAAGTTCCATCATCTCTCCCTAGCTGACTTTAAGACCTAAACATAGGAATTTTTGTGGGTGGAATTTTATATTTGGGGGAGGGCAAGAAGAAAGGAAAAATAAATTGCATTTTTGTAGGTAAGATCGTCCCTGTAATCTCTTACTTTATAAAGCTAGAGCAAACACATATTTTGTCACTTCTAAAGTGCACATTGCGTCATCTCTGAAGTTGACTTGGCATCTTGTAACTGATGGTATGTTACAGGTCAGTTGGCAGGTTTTTCCTTCTTAGTGGTATATCTTACGATCTATTGGCATCTTGGGTTTGTTGAAATGTGATCATTTAAGGTTTACTTGGTATCAGACACTTTTACAAGTACTTTGTATCATTAATGTAATTCTCACAATAACCTTGTGATGTAGGTACCATTATTTCCCCATTTTATAGATGGGGAACTGAGACCTAGAGAGGATAAGTAACTTGTCTGTGATCACACAGCTAGTAAGTGGTAGAACCAGGATTTGAGCCCAGGCAATCTGTATATTACTACTAGCCATACTATAGGGACCTAGGCCCAGGGAGAGCAAGGGAGGGCTGCTTTGGCAGTAAGGAGAATCTGGGGAGTCTTGGCTCAGAGGAGGGCCAGAGGTATGGTGCTGAAAAGGCTCTTTTCTCTTCCTCTAAGTTGGAGCAGATTGGGAATGACTCTAAGCAGGCCCTGCAGGAGCTGCAGGCCCAGCTGGAGGATTACAAGGAGAAGGCCCGGCGGGAGGTGGCGGATGCCCAGCGCCAGGCCAAGGAGTGGGCCAGTGAGGCTGAGAAGAACTCAGGGGGGCTGAGCCGGCTTCAGGATGAGGTAGGAGGAGAAATGGCAGGGGGTGGGAACCTGCCCAATGTCCTTGGTTTGAAGGTCATTGCCTCTTTTTTTTTTTTTTTTAAGATTTTATTTATTTGAGAGAGAGTATAAATAAAATCTTAAAAAAAAAAAAATCACAGTACCAAAAGAACCTCAACACTGCAAGGTTATTGGAAACGTAGTATCAAAACAGAGGCATGTCTTGAAATATGATAGCTAGTTTTATTTTATTTTTTAAAGATGATAGCTAGTTTTAATACTTCACAATCTTTTACTGTAACAATTTGTTATAATTTTCTGTTCTGCGATTACATTAAACCCTTTTTGTTTTGTTAAAAAAAAAAGTCCCAGTACCCTACCTGGGTCCCATATCGCTTAAATCACAACTCCTAGGGCTGGGGCCCAGGATCAATTGTCTAAAAATGACTTAACTGATACTAATTTGTGTAGGGCATTTTAAAACAATAAAGAAAATGGACTAAGCTCCTTTCTGCCTGATAGATAGGATGCTGCCTGATTCCTGAATTGTTAAAGAAAGCTAACTAGATCTTCAAAGAGAAGAAAAGGGACTAAAAGTTGGCCTGCTTTTTATTACCACCAGGCTCTGGCAATTCTAAAGAATGTCAGTGATGTGACGTTTTTCCCCACGGGGCGGACTGCTCTCGCCCCTCTGCTCCCACCTTACTTCTCCAAGCTGTTGCATTTTCCCTCCTGCCTAGACCCAGAGGCTACGGCAGGCCCTGCAGGCGTCTCAGGCTGACCGGGACACAGCCCGGCTGGACAAAGAGCTGCTGGCCCAGCGATTGCAAGGGCTGGAGCAAGAGGCAGAGAGCAAAAAGCGTTCCCAGGATGACAGGACCCGGCAACTCAAGGGTCTTGAGGTGACGGTGTGAGGGTGGCAGGGAGGGGGAGGGGTGTCCAGGTCCTGGCACAGGTGGGACTTCCTTGGGGGAAAGTAGCCAGGACACACCAAGCCCCCTTTCTCTGCTGGGTATTGAAAGCTGGTGGCCCACAGCTGATGGGTTTTGTTTGAGTGCAGTGTTTTAAATGACTGAGTTAATTGCCAGTGTTTAGAAATTTATACATGTCACTTATATCTTACCGATTTCTGGCTCCTTTTGTACATGTGGAAAATATGTTCACCCTGAGCTTCTAATCCCGAGTTGTCTGCATGGCAATAGTTGGCTGGAACTGAGCAGTGGCATCTCCCCTTTAGAGTGAATAGTGGTCTTCAGTTTGCTATATTTGGCAACAATAATAAAAACAGTGACAAGGGACGCCTGGGTGGCTCAGTCAGTTGGGCGTCTGCCTTTGGCTCGGGTCCTGGGATTGAGTCCTGCATCTGGCTCCCTGCTCAGCGGGGAGGCTGCTGCTCCCTCTCCTGCTCCCTTGGAGCAACAACAACAACAGTAACAAAAAACAGTGACAATAGCAGCAGCAAACACATATTATGCCATGTGCTGGGCACTGAAGACTCATTTAATCCTGAGAAAAAACCTGTGGGATAGGTTCTCCATTTTATAGATGAGGAAAACAGACCCACAGAGAGGTTAAGCAACTTGGCCATGGCCCTTCTGCTAGGAAGTGGTAGATCTGACTCCATCCCAGCTTTGGCTTGGACACTTTGGTTTCTGTCTGTTATCCCATTAGGGAAATCGGGCTGCCCCACTGAGGAATCGATTCGGGGGTTTGTCATCCTGCCAAGGGCCAAGACTAGAGCAGGCGCCACCACCCTCTCCCCTCAATGCCACGCCTGGTCAGCAGGGGGTGCTAGCTCCGTGGTGGCTCTGGGCAGGGGCGAAGACAGCTGGTTGTGGGGACATGGGAAACAGCAAGGTCTGTGGAGGCTGGGCTTTGGGAGGGTCCTGGTGGGGGTTTAGCATTCTGGTGTCCAGCATGTGGGGCAGAATGAACCTGTTGCTTCTGTGCCACAGGAGAAAGTCTCAAGGCTGGAAGCGGAGTTAGATGAGGAGAGGAGCACCGTGGAGCTGCTGACAGAACGCATGAATCGTGGCCGGGACCAGGTACCCCCTTCCTTAGCTCTCAGCCCTCTCAAGAACACCTCTGCCCACCCATGTTTCATAATCTGGGGAATTCTGGCTGTTGAATCTGTGCGTGGCTGGTGCTACTTCAGGGTCTCCTCTCCTTTAGGATGGGTGGAAAGGAGCCAGGGATCTGAGTGGAAGAAGGAATCCTGATGGCCTGGGATCCTCTCTGACCTGAGTCCAGGCTGCTTCCATTCAGAGGGGATGCTGGTTCCTGGCGAGATGGAGGCAGCCCTGTTTAAATTCTGTGGCTCCTCCCATTTGAAAAGGCTGTGATTTCTTAGTTACCTAAGAATTGTGGGGATTCATAGAGCATCCTACAGTTTTCTCTGCCTCACATGGTTCACCTGCTGGTTCATTGTTAGCCCTACCCAAATCTTATCCTCTCATCCATCTCCACTAGGTGGACCAGCTGAGGGCAGAGCTCATGCAGGAGAGGTCCGCTCGACAGGACCTGGAGTGTGACAAAATCTCCCTGGAGAGACAGGTAAGCAGGGGAGTAAGGAGTCTTGGGGATAGACACCAGGAGGCAGGTAGAATGACCACAGGAGGGATCAGAAGTGGAGAGTGACCACGGAGACTTTCTGTCCCTCTCAGAACAAGGACTTGAAGAGCCGCTTGGCTAGCTCAGAAGGCTTCCAGAAACCCAGCGCCAGCATCTCTCAGCTTGAATCCCAGAATCGGGAGTTGCAGGAGCGGCTGCAAACTGAAGAGAGGTGATGTGAGCCCATCTTCCCTCTTTCCTTCTGGGCTCTTCTCTGTCTTGCATGTCAGACATGGCCACCCTAACCTGATCTTCAGGGGCAACTTTTCTCTTGGTAAAGAGCAGAGGGAGCTGTAGGACTTCTGAAACTTATGAAACTTCTGAAATGTGAATGACCTATTATGCCCCTAGATCTTCCATAGTGTGACATGACTGAGAGGAAGGAGTTCATGGAGGCTGGAGGGAGCCAAATAGGGTTTTCTCTGGAAATGGCTACAGCCACAGACACCCCCCTACCATACCCTCCTAGGGAGAAGACTGTTCTGCAGTCTACCAACCGAAAACTGGAACGGAGGGTTAAAGAGCTGTCCATCCAAATCGATGATGAGCGGCAGCATGTCAATGACCAGAAGGACCAGGTAAGGACGGGAACCAGGGACAGGAAGTCATATGGTAAGCATTTACTGTGTGTTTGCATGAGGGCAAAGGGAGGCCCCATCTCATAGGTCTTCCCAGCTTCATGTAGGGATGGAGACTAGACTGGAGGCCCTGGATTAAAACAATCATAGTAAGCACATGCATTGAGTGTCTGTGATGTGCTAGGTTCTCATTCTGTTGTACATGTGTGAGCTCGTTTCATCCCCAAAACAAGCCTGTGACGTTAGGGAACTTGCCTATGGTCATGACATTTTTCTAGGGCAGCGATTCCTTGTCAGAATTGGGTCCCAGTCCATGGTCGCAGCAGATGCTTTTCTAATGTGGGGACTTTGTATTCTGCCCAGCTAAGCCTGAGGGTGAAGGCTTTGAAGCGGCAGGTGGATGAAGCAGAAGAGGAGATTGAACGACTCGATGGCCTGAGGAAGAAGGCCCAGCGTGAGCTGGAAGAGCAGCATGAGGTCAATGAACAGCTCCAGGCCCGGATCAAAACCCTAGAAAAGGACTCCTGGTATGGGCTGCTTTTCTTTCCCCCTCTTCTGAACCCCGGGAATGGGTTCTCCTGAACTGAATAGGGAGGAGGATCTCTAAGATGGGACCTCTGCAGTCACTCCTTTCTGGCTGAAAGACTGTATGGTTATTCTTTAGCTCAGCCCACTGTCTATATATACCCCATCTCCCCAGATCTCACATAGGTGGGGGAGCTTGTACCTTGAGGCCTTAGAAAAGCTGGGAGTTTCCTTAGCATGAAAAGCATGGTTGTCTCAGTCTGTCTCCCTCCCTTACAAGTATTCCTCTCTCTTAGGCGCAAAGCTTCCCACTCAGCTGCTGAGTCAACCCAGCATGAAGGGCTGAGCTCAGATGAGGAATATGACAGCGTCTACGACCCTTCTTCCATTGCATCACTGCTTACGGAAAGCAACCTGCAGACCAGCTCTTGTTAGCTTGGGTCCACGAGGGACCAGAGACCACACTTGCAGCCTGCCCTGGCCAGGCCTGCACTGCCCTGCCAAGCCTCGAATTCCTCATTCCTGGAGGGGGAACCCAATTATTAAGCCCTAAGAACAGGAAGGGTATGTGTGATGGTGATAAAAAAGGCATTGGCACTAAGCCGGTGAACAGGCTTTCCCTTTCCTCTGGAGGAGTGGGTATTTTAGGCCAACTGAGCCCTTCCCTTAAGTCTTTTTCTTCCCTCACAGCAATAGGATGGTCACCATAGAGGCTGAGGAGGATTGAGCATGTTAGGAAGGGATAGACATTGCCACGTATATAAAGCTTTATTTCTTTAGCCCTTAACCCTCAGGCTCAGGGAAATACCTTTGTGATTTTTGCTCCCATGACTCCTGCAGTATGTTTTCCTCCCACTCTGGAGCAGGGTGAAGGGAACATTATGGATAATAGACACACTGGGGTGGCTGTATCCAGCTCATGGATGCTCCTCTTTGCACAGTCATGGGACCCATATGGTAGTCCCCACCCCTCTCCACTCCTTTATATTTTGTCTTCCTCAAGCCAGTGGATCCAAGGGATCTGTTCTCCCCTTCCTGTCTTCATCATCCTACCTTCCTTTCCTTTTGGTGCCTTAGACAGGGTGAGGAAATAAGGATGTTCTTCTTGCCTTCTATACCTGCACATGCATACCTCTCCAAGGACCAACCTTTCCCCCACCAGGGCCCTCAGCTTCCCCGGCTGCCCCAGTCTAGAGAGTTATTGGCTCATTTACTGATGAGCCCTTGCGGGAGGGACTTTGGTAGGACTGTGATAAGGTTGTGGGGCTTGGTTCTGCTCAGGGTTTCCATGTTTCCTCCTGTCTTTCTGTGACTATGGATGTGTTTGTAAGGGACTTGCATCTGGGAACCCTGATAACTGTCTGCATGAGTTTGAAAAGCAGAGGTCTTTCTCGTGGCTTCTCTGACCCAGATGTGCCCAACCTCAGTAGGGAATCAGGGGATCCTCATTATCTCAGGAGCTTGGACCTGACACAGGGCTTCCTGCCTAGGGCTAAAGATGGACTCTTTGTAGAAATGGGTAGAGGCAATGGAAGATTTATTCCCCTCTTGGGTTTTGGGAAGAGCCAAGCCCTGGTAGGGAGGAGGTAAGCCTGCTTATTTCCTGAGCAGGTTCTGTAAGGAGCCTAGGGGAAGAAGAAAGCTGTTTTCACCAATGACTTGTAATTTCATGATTTTTTTTTTTAAATCTTCTATTCTGCAAGTTAGAGATTTTCTCCCAAACCAACCCAGCCTTGATTTTATTTTAAATTAAACATTAAAATTATATATCTATACTGAAATCCTTGACTTCTCATTCTTTTTCCTGGCTTATTTGGAGGTCTGTTTTATGCAGAAACCATTTTAACTAGAGAACTTAGAGGCTGAAGCTGGGGTTTTCTTTATCTCACTTTTTAGAGGCTCTTTACAGCAGATTAGATGGACCCTGGGGAACGACGTGTAAGTGTTTATAGCACCTGCATTCTCTCCTAAACAACCTTCTGGGAATAGAAAGGCCAGTAAATGCTGTATCTGAGGGTTAAAGGAGACAGACCAGAACTGGGTTTTATTCCTTTGGGGCACAGGGATGTCCCCAGCATTCACCTCCCATGTACAAAGACATTTCATTCCCATCTGGTATGGGACCCAGTCCCTACCTGGGGAAGTAGAAGAATTTCTGTCATTCCTGCTCTTTTTTTTTTTTTTTAAAGATTTTATTTATTTATTTGACAGAGATCACAAGTAGGCAGAGAGAGAGGAGGAAGCAGGCTCCCTGCAGAGCAGAGAGCCCAATGTGGCGCTCGATCCCTTGACCCTGGGATCATGACCTGATCCAAAGGCAGAGGCTTTAACCCACTGAGCCACCCAGGCACCCCTGTCATTCCTGCTCTTGTGTTGCCTTGATGAGGGAGCTCGCTGTTCATCAGAGCCATTGTCAGATTCAGGGACACTGCCCACTCAAGAGTGGGCCAGACCTCCTGCCTGCTTTCTAGGTGGACCATAGCCCCATGGAGTCCCCAACTTGCAGCAAAAAGCCAGGCTGTTAGAAACTCCATCCTTGGGTGATCCTCTCCTGAGGGCCCTTAAAATGGTAATCTGGGTTTGGGGAGCAGATGCCATTGGAGAAGTTGAGGCTCATCTTTCCTCAAGAATATAAAATCCTTTTAAGGCAACATGTCCCGCCTCTCCCAACCATATAAGGGCAGCTTTGGTATAATAGTTTCTACAAAACAAGCCCCACCCAGATCCAAGCTGGCTTTGACTTTGGCCTGTTTCCTGCCAGGGCAGGGCACCTGCCAGACTGGCTTAGGCCAGTCTGAGTGAGTTGGCTTCTGGTGCCTGCATTTCTACCATGCTCAGTTCCACAAAGGTGGCCTACATAGGGAGAGGAGAACGTATGGAAGCTTTTTTCCAACTCATCCTCTAAGGGGCAGGTAGGGTGATTCTCTTCCACCAACACTGACCTTGGAGTTGAAAAGGGAACAACAGCAAGATTAACGAAGAATGTTTGAGACGCTACAACACACACTGGACAAAATTTGGGTTAAGCAGCCTCAGATAGCCTCCGAGCCCCACCTTTAGGTAAATCTGAGCTAGCGCAGATGGGCGTGTCCTGATGGTTTCGGTCACGCCCATCCTGCTCTTTCGCTCACATTGGCGAGCGGAATCTTTGGGGCATGTTCAATCGGCAGTCACCGCCCCCCGACGCGCCTATAACAAGGGGGCTGTTCCGCGCGCGCCGGCCTAGTAGGCGCAGGCCGGCAGGGCGGAGGTTAGTCCTCCGCGCTGCGACCCCCGCGGAAATAAGATGAACGGGACACAGAACTGGTGTACCTTGGTGGACGTGCACCCGGAGGGGCAGGCCGCGGTAAGAGAGAGTGGCCCACCGCCTCCCCCGCCCGGTATTCTCGGTTTCCCGTTCGGTCCCTCCCGTGCCCCTCGCTGAGTTTGCTGACATCACCTGGGGCCGGCTTGGGGCCGGCTGGGTGCCGCGGGCCCCTCGCCGCACTTCTCTTTCTCTTTTTCTACCGCCGCGTGGCTGGCAGTGGGGGTCTTGGGGAGTCGCGGCAGGAAGGCTGTTCCGGGACTCGGGGCGTCCCTGCCCTCTGGAAGGACACTGCGGCTCTTGCCCGGGACCCCCGCGAATATCCGGGGCGCGCTACGCAGGCGTCCTGTGGGCAGTAGATTGCGTCGTGGGAGAAACGAGCTCCTGGAACGGGGTCTTTGCGCTCTTTGTACTTTGAGTCCCCGACGGGGGGAGATTAGCCTTTTCTGTGGGTCCTGGTGTTCTCAGAGGCCCTTCAGATAACTTAATGGTGCTCTGGGTGATCGGTAAGAAGACAGGGTAGAGAGTCAAATCCCAGGGCTTGGACCAAAGGGTGGGGCGGTAGGACTCTAGGTACGTCGACATTGGCCAGGAAATCCACCTTTCGCTGGGAGGGATAGGGCTGTCTGCTTGGGGGACACCTCTCTGCTCGGATTTCTTCTTCCCCTTGCAGTCCTCCTGCCTCCCCTTCCCCCATCGGCCAGCCGGTAGCTTCCTGGGACGGTTTCTTCACTTCGTTTCCGGGTCCAGCTACCAAGCCCTGGGCAAGTGGATGAAGGAGATGCCAGAACCTAGGCTGGAAAGGGAAGGAAGTGACCCACGCGAGAGCTTCCGGACGAAGTGAGGTTGGGGGAGATAGGGGCGTTCTCCAGCGCTAATACATCTGCTCTGTTTCCCTCACTCCCTGGCCCCCTGTCCTTGTTCTCCCTACCGCAGGTGACCGACCATATGATTTTTTCTCTCCAGAGGCAGAGGAAGGTAACTTGTGGCTGAATGTTTCTAGGCTTTGCTGGGGAACTTGACCCAGAAAGGGTGTGTACTGTTTCATGGATTTTCAAGCTGTTGTGGATGAGCGTGAAATGGGAGTCAAGATGATGGGGAGTTTGTATCCCTCCATTTCCCCTCCCTCCACTCTGTATCTGATTCCCTTTCTGGGTTCCAGTCTCAGCATGTTCCCTGGGGGAGCTAAGCCAGCTGCACCTGGATTATGGCTCTTCAAAATTACTCAAAATAACTCATAGAATCGTTTCTCATTTCAAGTTTAGGGTACAGATAATCACTTAATTTGTTCACAGTCCCTTCTCCATTTCTGTCCGGTCTGTGAGTCTTTCTTTCTTTCTTTTTTTAAAGATTTTATTTATTTATTTGACAGAGAGAAAGATCACAAGTAGGCAGAGAGGCAGGCAGAGAGAGAAGAGGAAGCAGGCTCCCTGCTGAGCAGAGCCCAATGCAGGGCTTGATCCCAGGACCCTGAGATCATGACCTGAGCCGAAGGCAGAGGCTTAACCCACTGAGCCACCCAGGCGCCCTCTGTGAGTCTTTCTGCCCACATTACAGGTCTTGCTACTGCCCAACCCTCCACTCCCCCAGCAGTGCAACTCTGAAGATAATAAAGAAATCCATCCTCTATTATGTCAGCCCTAAGACCTACTATGTGCTCTTACTGTCTTGGAATGGTTGAGGCAGGAAAAAGGGTATGAGGAAAATAAAGGAGAGGGGTGTTGGGCTTCTTTTTGTTTGCTGTAAAAAAGAGATCCGGAAAGATCTTAAGACCAATGTATTGGTACTGTTGAGAATGATTTGACACACTCTTCTGTCCCTTGATATTTTGTTGCTTGCCTCGTGAGGGAGAAAGAGTCCGTAGAATAGTGAGCAAGGAATTCAGTCAGTATACAACCATGGATTAGTTTAAACCTAATCAGAGATCTCTAGAACAAGGGAAAACAGAAATTCCTTTTATTCCTTCTTCATAGGCTAGACTTTAGAGGTATTTTACTTCAAAGATGTGAATGAAATAAGCATTGCTGGAATCTGTTCTTGGAGACATTCCTGAGCTGTTCAGGAGCGGGGAGGAAATGGAAAACAATCAATCAGTCAGGAGATAGGATTTGTCCCTGGATTCCTCTCCTCTGAGCCAGCCTGAAGATCGACTTTATGGCTCTGGACAGTCCCCAGGAAGCTGTAGAATATTCACACCACCGAGTGAGTGCTCAGTGCTTGCTCAAAGTGAGTGAATGAATATGCAAATGAACAGATGTTCCTCCTTGGTGTCAGGGGTATAGACAATTTAACCTGCTCCTGCATGCTAGTGAGGATCCTGGGACTCTGTTGGTGTTTCCCTACCAGGCAGGCTGAGTGAGTTGGTGCATCACACTTGGACGTGGAAATACAGCTAATACCTCTTTGGTTTTTTATTGTTAGAGGCAGATGCAGCAGGTAGGGTGAGCCAATGTTTTTCATACTGCAGATCATGACTACAGCGGGTCTGAAGTCAACTTAGTGGGTTCGAGCCCTAGTATTAGAAAAGAAATGGATTCTGATTACATGGCATTTTGGACTAGGCAAAACTGGGGGGACAACGAAGAGATCAATGGCTGCCAGGAGTTTTGAGGTTAGAGGGAAAAGAAATAGAGCGCAGAGGATTTTTTTTTTCCCTAACCCACAAAATGTACATTATTTACTTTACTTGAGTGAACTCTAAGGGGATCCAGGGGCTTTGGGTGATTAAGATGTGTCAGTGTATGTTCATTCTTGGTAACAAATGTGCCATTCTGGTGAGTGAGGTAGGTAATGGAGGAAGCTATGCCTGTGTGGGGGTAGGGAGTATATGAGGAATCTCTGTACCTTCCTGTAGATTTTGTTGTAAATCTAAAACTGCTCTAAACAAAATAAAGTCTTCAAAACAAAAGAAATAGAATTAGCACTATCAGAGTATTAGGGTGGACATTTTTAGCAAAGATGTGGTTTCAGTTAAATATATATATACATAGTATATGTTTGTGTGCGTGTGTGCGCTTATTAGATCTTGAGGTAAATCTTTTAGGTCAGAGGAGTCTGCAAGCTACTGTAGTAAATTATACTGACAGATGGAAGCACAAAGTAACCTCAAACATTTTTATTAGACATTCCATTAAGTTCCTTTGGTTATAAGCAGCATAGAGGGACTCTAGCTAACTTAAGCAGAAGAGGAATTTATTAGAAGGAAATGGGCAATCAGAATTTAAGGGAAAGCTTAAAAAGTGTGGACCAAGGCTGTTTGCATTGGCAACACATGTACTAAAATTGAATGGATACGGAGAAGATTGGCATGGCCCCTGTGCCAGGGTGGCACTCAAAGTTGTGAAGCCTTCCCTGTTTTTCAGTGTTGCTATAATAGCAGTGTGTGGTGACAGATGGTAGTTACACTTTTGGTGAGCATAGCATAACCACAGAGTTGTCAAGGCATTAAGTGGTACTCTTGAGACTAATGGAACATTGTGTCAGCTGTACTTGGAGGGTCTTGGATCTGGCTAAGTGGAAGGGACTAATGGAGGGTTTCTACATCTGGGTGAATTGGTTCCCAGTGTTTTTTGCCATTCTGTCCAAGATTCTAAGGAGAGGGTTTCATGGGCCCCTCACCCCCCTTGGCCAGGGCAATACGGTGTTCCCTGATGGACAGGCCCACCAGATTCTCCTGTAAAGGAGGGAGAGTGTGCAAAGCAAAACCCAAGTGCTGTTACTGGTAGAGGAAGATGGAAGCTGTGTGGTAAAAGCAACAGAAGTTTACTATGTTAGCCTCCAGTTTGAATGATCTGTTTCTTTCTTTTTCTTTTAAAAAAAAAAATTTTTTTTTTTTTATTAAGTAGGCTCCACATTGTATCCAACGTGGCCTTGAACTCGTTGACCCTGAGATCAAGAGTTGCATGTTCCACCTGCTGAGCCAGCCAGGCACAGGCACTCCTCCTTTCCTTCCTTCCTTAGATTTTATTTATTTATTTTGAGAGAGAGAGAGCATGAGCGAGTGGAGGCAGAGGTAAAGGGAGAGAGAATCTCAAGCAGACTCCGTGCTTAGTGCAGAGCCAAACATGGGGCTCAATCCCAGGACCCTGAGAGCATAACCTGAGACGAAGTCAGATGCTTAATTGACTGAGCCACCCAGGCGCCCCTCTCTCGTTTTTCCTTCCTTCCTTCCTTCCTTCCTTCCTTCCTTCCTTCCTTCCTCTCTTTCTTTCTTAAAGATTTTATTTATGTGAGAGAGAGAGAGAGAGCACTCAAGGCTGAGCAAGCGGGGAGGGCAGAGGGAGAAGCTGGCTTCGTGGTGAGCTTGGGGCCTAATGTGGGGCTCGATCCCAAGAGCCTGAGATCATGACCTGAGCTGAAGTCAGACACTTAACCAACTGAGATACCCAGGTGCCCCTCTTTTTTCTTTATAAATCATTTTTTAATCAAATATATGTGCATGATTTTTAAAAGACTAATATTATCAAAAGACTTTTTAAGAGAAAGTAGCAAGAAGTTTCCTACCCCAATCCCTGCCCCATGGGAGAGACCACTTTCAGCTTTTGGCACTTTTGTCAGGTGTTACTCCCATGTTTCTAAATAATATGCTTAGAGTGATTCTTCTTGACTTAATCAGTTTCAGACAACTATTGACTTCCTGCTGTAGGAATTACAGGAAAGTTTATACTCCCACCCCTTACATACTCTATTTCCCTTCTCCCATCCTCCCAGTGTATTTACATCACAATTTTGGGCTAAACTCTGATTTCTGTTAATAGCATTGTGGTTAAGAGCCTGGTCCTGGGCCTCTGACTCTACAGTGGGGTTGTAGTCAGGGCTTTGAAGTTGGCTTCGCCCAAGATCATTTCAGTAAATTACTTAATCTTTTCCATCTCAGTTTCCTCATCTGTAAAACAGGGATATTAATTGCACCCTTCTAAGGTTGTTGTGAGTATTAAATAAAATAATGTATGTGAAGGGGCGCCTGGGTGGCTCAGTGGGTTAAAGCCTCTGCCTTCGGCTCAGGTCGTGATCCCAGGCTCCTGGGATAGAGTCCTGGATCCCCCCACCTCCAACCCCTGCCTGCCTCTCTATCTACTTGTGATCTCTGTCAATAAAAACATAAAATCTTAAAAAAAAAAAATGTATGTGAAACATTAAGCCCCAGGCCTGGACCATGGTAAGTGCTCAGGTGCTAGCTGTTATTTTCTGTTTGCTCTGCCTACTGGCTTAGATGAGATAAGACTGTTTCAGCCTCTCGTGAGACCCCTGCCCAAGGGGTGGAGGAAGAGTCTGGGAACTCTCTGGTCTGGTCGAGGTGTGCTTCTTTTCATTATGTTCACATTTATGCTTCTCTGTTCCTTTCCCCTTGCCTCTGCCAGTGGAAGGTCTCGAGGAGGAGATGGGGTCCTTAGTTGGCCTAGAGTAACCTTTGCCAGCACCAGCTCAGCCAGGATGGGTCTTGGAGGAGTGATGGTCAGGGATCGTATTTTGGTATCCTGCTCTAGGCCCCTTTTCTCTTCCTGCTTTTTCTGACTCATGGCGGAAGTAGCTGATGTCCCATGATGCTCTGGACTCTTTGGTAAGGTGATTGCCTTTAAGTAATCTATCAACATTACCCTTCCTCAGAATATTTATACTTTATTCATCTCTAATTTTAAAGAAATATTTTATTTATTTGTTTTAGAGAGAAAGAGAGAGAATGAAAGAGAGAACATGAGAGGGGAGAGGTCAGAGGGAGAAGCAGACTCCCTGGTGAGCCGGTAGTCCGCAGGACTCCATCCTGGGACTCCAGGATCATGACCTGAGCCTAAGGCAGTTGCTTAACCAACTGGGCTACTCAGGCGCCTCTCTAATTTTTTTTGTCTTGATCAGTCTTGGCCAGAGAGTTTCTCTAAACAACACCTGGGTGGATTTGGAATTTTTTCATCAGCTACAGCCTGAACCTTTGTCTTTACCCTGGAATAGGTGTTATTCCTTTAGGATCTCAGAAGCTGAATTAGTTTAATATCAAGTCTTTCCTGAATTCCATTCCTTTAAAATTTTGCGGGGTGAGGTGGTGCCTGGGTGGCTCAGTCATTTAAGTGCCTGCCTTCCGCTCAGGTCCATCATCCCTAGGTCCTGGGATTGAGCCCCACATTGGACTCCCTGGTAGGGAGCCTTCTTCTCCCTTTCCCTGCCTGCCCCTCACTCATGCTCTCTTTCGCAAATAAATAAAATCTTTTAAAAAATTTAAAAAAAATTTTTTTTAAGATTTTATTTATTTATTTGACAGTGAGAGAGAGACAGCGAATGCAGGAACATGAGCAGGGGAAGTGGGAGAGGGAAAGCAGGTCCCCTCCCCCCGCCCAGCAGGGAGCCAGTTGTAACAGGGCTGCATCCCAGGACGCTGGGATCTTGACCTGAGCCGAAGGCAGACGCTTAACGACTGAGCCATCCAGGTGCCCCCCAAATTTTTCTTAACTAAAGCTATGATTTATTGAAGGTTTACTCTGGGCCTAATTTTTCTGTAACTACTTTAATGAGCTATAATTCATAGACTGCACAAGTAACCCATTTAAAATGTATAATTCAGTGGCTTTTAGTGTCCTCACTGAGTTGTGTAGTTATCAACACAATCAATTGTAGAACATTTTGTCTAGCTGTAAAGAAATCCTGATCCATTAGCAGTCACTCCCCATTTTCTCTTAACTGCTCCCCCGCACCCCAGCCCTAGGCAACTACTGGTTTCTTTCTCTGAGATTTCCTGTTCTAGGTATTTTATGTAAATGTAATCATTTAATATGTGATCCTTTGTGACTGGCTTCTTTCAATTAGCATAATGTCCTTATGGTTGATCCATGTTGCAACATGAATTGGGATTTCATTCTATTTTATTTTATTTTATTTTATTTTAAGATTTGAGAGAGAACGAGAGAGCACAAGTGGAGGGGGAGGGGCAGGGGCAGAGGGAGAGGTATAAGCAGGCTATCTGCTGAGCAGGGAGTAGGACTGACTGACATGGGGCTTGTTCCCAAGTCTGGTATCATGACCTGAGCTGAAGGCAGATGCTTAAGCGACTGAGCCACCCAGATACCCCTGTACATCATTCCTTTTTAAACCTCAATGATATTCTATTGTGTGGATATATTATCACATATGCTTGTCGGGGATAAGTGTTCATGGACATTTGGGTAGTTTCTGTTTTTCGTCTATTATGAATAATGCTGCTGTGAACATTGACTTATATTTTAATTTCTTTAATTTCTTTTGGAGAGACACACCTAGGAGTGGATTTTGAAAGAGGATTCATTGATACTTACTCCAAAGGAATGAATGCATTCAAAATGGTGAGAGCCCTGCCTGTGTGACACCTGGGGTAGGGAAGAAACTCCTGGGCAGAGGGATTTTTCAAGTTTGGTGACTGCCTGCCTGTTCCTTCCACTCAAGCTCAGCCCGTAAATTCCTCCTCACACCATTCCAGCTCCCCCATTCATTGCCAGATTCTTACTTTCTAGTGCACTACAACTGATGTCTCCAAGCCTGCCAGGGATTTGGGAAATCCTGGGCTCTGCCAGAGGATCTGGGATTAGGAGGCTTACCCAATCACCTGGCATTTGGCGCCAGCGTTGGCCATATTTTTCTGGGGTGGGGGATGGGGTGTTCACTCAGATGGTTTCAGTTCCAGACACATTGCTCAGAGCAGGTGAGGGAGCTTCCCCGCCTGCCTGTAATTATGGTACATGCCTCTTTGGGTCACAATGCAGAGTCTTGTGAAATCCTTTTTTGTTTCTTAGGGGTGGGGAGGTTTAGTTAGGGGAATAGGTATGTACCAGGGAAGTTGGTGGCCTAGATTTAAGCCTGGCCAGCAGGGGCAGGAAGAGGAGAAAAAAATACAGGGTCTGATGGAGATGGGTGGATGAAGGAAGAAAAAGGAAAGGATCTTCTAGGGTCTGGGGCCACAAAAGCAAAAAATGACAAAATGACAAGAGGGAGGAGGGGGCACTGCCCCTCCATCCCAGGCTGGCTGGGTACCTGGCAGGTTTCCTAGAGAGTGGCTAGCTCAGCAAAAGGGTGTCTCCTTCACATTCGAGAGCATTCAGGAGCCCCCCTCTTCCTTGTACACATTCACTATTAGGCCTCTTCTGCCCTGGCGGATGCCTGTGCCAGGTCTCCAGGTGATGAGAAAGACTGCCCCATTTCGAGTGCCACCCCGAATCATTTTTCTCATTTCACCTCCCAATCACCCCGGTCAGCCCTCTGCATAGTGCTTGTCCAGCCCATGCCTCTGGGCAGGTAGCCAGACAAAAAGCAGACACCTGTTTTGTTGGCTAATCTGTGGGGAGGAGAGGAATAATTCTTTGTGTCATACTTAACAAAGGGCCATCTCTGGAGAGGCCAGAATGAAGGCTGTCCAAAACCTGAGAGTGGGGTGGCAGCCAAGAGAGGGTAAGCCTCAACCACCTCATCTGGCCTTGTGCTGGCCTCTTGGGAGCCAGTGTTTCAAGGAGCTGGCTATTCCCATTTCTCAGAAGGGGAAACTTGAGGTGGCTGTCGCAGCTGTTTGAGAGACCACGTACGTTTTGGGCAGGAGAGGGGATAGGACTGAGGGACAGAGTGATTGGAGGAATGAGTTACAGAGTGAATAATTAGGGATGCTGGTTTCCAGCTCAGGGACTATCTCTACTGCCCTTACCTCCTAGGAAGAGCCTTGATCCTCACCTGCCGCCCATGCTCACGGTCCCCATAGCAGCCTGGGGAGTGCGAGCAAGGGAAACATAATTTCCCATAGATCTGTCCCCTATCACGTGATCCCAGGGTGTGAGAACCTCTGGGGCCTCCCTCTTTATCTCCCTATCATTTGTCCACAGCGTCTTGATCTCTAACCCCTCAGCTATGTGTTTATTCCCTCCCCGCTCTCAGGAGTGATTCACAGCTGGAGATTTGTTTGAACAGAAGCGAGAGGCTGCCTGTAATTTGGACATGGCTGGGCTTCTCCCCAAGAATGTTTATGAGGTTAGAGGCTGCTTACCTTATGATTAGCTGCTACTTTTTCCCTAGAGAAGATTCTACTTCTTATCTTGCCTTTCAGGGAGGAGTCTCCAGTGGGACTTCCCTGCTAGACATTTTGGGGTATTCCTAAAGTTCGCTGGAACCTTCTCCTAGCCCTGAGATGAGTCCAGCTCCAGAAAATAGCTAATGGCACCAAGCCTGGGTTTCCCTCCTTAGCTCTGGGCTGGAGTGTAGGTTGAGGTTCATGGCCTTGCAGACTGGATTCTCTGGTTCTGGAGGCTGAGGTGGCACAGAACCCTAGATTTGTTCACATGCTTCATTTAGACAATTTGGCTCACCCACCCTCCTCCCTGTGTCTTCCTAGAGCTCCTTGGGAAAGTAATGCTGTCTCACCTTTGTGAAGTGATTTATGGTTTGCCAAGCATTTTCACGCTATCCTATCATCTCTACCTGTCCTGCCTTAAATGTAGGCAAGGTACTATTATCACTACCATTTTGCAGATAGAAAAAGGCCCTGAGAGATAAAGTGATTGCTCAAGTGTTAATAGTTGTCGGTTTGACTCAGACCCCACCTCCAGCTCCAGCACTTTTCCTTGCCTTCTCTTAATTTATGTGTTGCACTAGACCAGTGCTGCACAAACACATTTTCTGTTCCTCAAGTTTAAAACACTGTAGAAGCATGGACTGAAAGTCCCTTTACTCCTTTGTCCTCCTCTTGTTTAATGTGTATACATTCAGTGCCTTTCCCATTCGCTTACATTCTAGAAATACCCTGTGGCATGGTGGCTGGGAACACAGACTCTAGAGCCACAGGACCTGGGTTTGAATCCTGGCTCTGACCTTTGCTAGTTATATGGCCTGGGGCAAGATACTTAACGTCTGGGCTTTGGTTTTCTCCTCTATAAAATAAGCATGTTGATAATAACATTTGCCATATAATATTATTATGAGTATTAAATGAGTTAATATATTTAAAGCACTTAGCACAGAGCCCAGTAGGGCTCAGCACATAGTATTTGTTATATATAGGAATTGGCAATCACTATGAACATATGTGTGTGTGTATATATATATGTACTTAAATAAATAGGAAGTCATTTTTTTATGACTTAGTGCCTTGCTTTTTTCCTGCTTATCTTGGAGATCATTTTCTGTTAAATAAATAAAAGTTTATTTACCAGCAGTGTAATATCCCACAGTGTGGATGATACCATACCTGCACCTACTGGAAGGTAGTTCTGCTGTTCCCAGTTTGTAACTACTGTAAACAGTACTGCTGTCAACAGTTTTATACTGTATCTTTGGGATTTTCATAGGGCATCTTCCTAAAAGTGGAATTACTGGGTCAAAAGGTTTATGAAATATGCAAATACTTTTTATTAATATTGCCAAATTAACTTCCCAAGATCCTTGTATGAACTTACACTCTAGCAATACATGAGACCAATCCTGGACCTTATCGGTATCTTTATTATTTTTTTTAAAAGATCTTATTTATTTATTTTGTGAGAGAGAGCACGAGCAGAGAGGAGGGGGAGAGTGAGAGGGAGAAGGAGGCTCCCCGCTGAGCAGGGAGCTCGATGAGGAGCTAAATCCCAGGACCCCAGGACCCCAGGATCGTGACCTGAGCTGAAGGGAGACGCTTAACCAATTGAGCCAGCCAGGTGCCCCAGTATCGTTAATATTTGCCAATTTGTTGGTCTACAAATGCTATTTCTGCAGGATTTACATGAGGAAAAGTCCATTGCTTTACTGAGAGCTAGAAAGAAGGCTTGAGTATATGGGAAGTTTTAAACAAAGCAAAGCAATAAAATGGACAGCTGTGCACTGAACACCCAGCTTAAGAAATAGAACATTACCAATCTTTCTGAAGCCCCTGGGGTCCTCCTTCCTAGTTCATAATGCTCTGCTTCCTCCACAGAAGTGATCACTGTCTCAAATTTTGTGTTTATTTCTTTGTTCTTTATTATACTTATCCTACATAGACAAGTGATATAGTGCTTGGTTTGGCATGTTTTGAACTTTATATTCATGATATTCTCTATATTCTCTAGCTTTTTTTTTTTAATTAGTTAATTAATTTAATTAACTAATTAAATTAGTTATATTCCCTATATTCAAATGTGGGGCTTAAACTCATGACCCTGAGATCGAGACTAGCTTGGTCTTCCAATTGAGCTAGCCAGGTGCCCCTTCTATAGCCTGCTTTTAAACTTACCACTAATTTGGAGATTCATTCATGTTGATACATGAAGTTGTAATTCAGTTATGTTCACAGATGAATACTAGTTCATCGTACTAAAAGGCCAGACTTTATTTATCCATTTTGTTGTCAGCCGATCATCTGGGCTATTGCCCAGATGCTGCTGTGAGCATACATCTGCTTGTTTCCTTTTTACACTTCTTTTTTTTAATTTTAATGTTTTATTTATTTTAAAAATATTTTATTTATTTATTTGACACAGAGGGAGAACAGAGTGAGAGAGGGACCACAAGCAGGAGGAGTCGGGGAGGGAGTAGCAGGCTTCCCACTGAGCTAGGAGCCCAATGTGGGGCTTGATCCCAGGACCCTGGGATCGTGACCTGAGCTGAAGGCAGACACTTAACAACTGAGCCACCCAGGCACCCCCCTCTTCTTTTTAAAAATTTAAATATTTATTTATTTATTTTAGAGAGAGGGAGAGAGAGGAGAGAGAGCATGAGCGGGAGGGGCAGAGGAAGAGGGAGAGATAATCTCAAGCAGACTCTGTGCTGAGCGCAGAGTCTTAATGGTCTGATGCAGTCTGATGCAGGGCTTAATCTCACAATCCCCAGATCATGACCTGAGCGGAAACCAAGAGTCAGACACTTAACTAACTGTACCACCTAGGCACCTCTCCTTTTTACTACTGGTGCTACTACTTCTACAGCCCGAGCCCGAGCCCGAGCCCGAGCCCGAGCCCGAGCCCGAGCCCGAGCCCGAACCCGAGGCCGAGGCCGAGCCCGGGAGCGCCGAGCCCGGTTGGGGTGAGTGAATGCGGAGGGGGCAAGAGCCCCTGAAAAGGCAAGCGGGCCTGAGGGGTAAGGGACGAGGCGATCCGAGATACCCTTCTCCGGGGTACAGGTGCTGCACTGAAGAGAGGAGGAGGGGAGCTGAAGCTAGGGTGGGGAGTACTGGTTAAGAGCTGGCTCCTACTCAGGTACCAGAGACAAGTGGCTGGGAACGTGCCAGGTGAGGGGCACCTGAGGCTAACGCTACTCTGAGGACACGAAAGCGTTTCAGCGCCTGGTTATCTCTGGAGGTCAGACGCCGGTCCTAGGGGCAAGAATTTCTGTTGGAGACCGCGGTGTTAGGGGGGAGTAGTTAGTGTCAGTTGAACAGGGGGAACAACTACCTGGGGTTCAGAGACGGAAGCGGGAAGGCGTCCAGAGGTGCTATTTCCCTCAGGTTTTCCTCCTGGCTGCCGTTCTGAGGTGGCGCTGGCACCTCCTTTCAGGCTTTGAGAGGTGTGAGGTGTGTTTTGCTCTAACCCTTCACCTACAGATGGAGATACTGAGGGACAAAACAAGAAGGCACCCCCATCTCTTTGCTAGGTGTGCAACTGTTTAAGCCTTCAGTTTCTGTCAGCCTTTGCTTTAATGCCTAGGAGATTTTTTTCCTTCTTCCTCTTGAGAGAGTGCTCGCCAAGAGAGGGGTATGAGGAAGCATAGATCCCTAGGCTTACAGAATATGTAGAAATACTTTCTAACGAGGCTTCTGGCTGGGGCTAATGTCGGACCCTCTCCCCAAGCACACATAGTTTATTCTGTGGTTCTAGATGGGGCCATTGGATGCAGTTTAGGAGCCTAACCCATTCCCTTGATGCCTCCCAGAAGATCCCTTATTACTCCATGAAACCCCACAGGGCGTCCCTGAGTCCAGGACCATGATGATTGTCATACTGTCAGTAGGCACCAGGGGTGTGGGAAATAGGACTCCTTAGGAGACCATAAGACTAGGGGAATTAGCACCTCTGGGACTCCACACTGGATGAGAGCTGCATGTTGCGGCCCAGACAAGGCTTCTGAGGCAGATTTCCTTGCCTTAGGCAGGTAAGGGAACCAGAGCCAGTCTTAGCTTGGCCCCTTTGATGCCCTGCCTGAGGAAAGTTGTTGTAATTGGGAAATAATTAGCAACCGCTATGTTGTCCATAGGCTGCCTACATGTGCCTCTGCACCTCTTCTTTTATCCTTGATATTTCGAGTCGGGGGCTGGCTTAGGGGACTGCTAATCCAGAGAATTGCCCTGACCCTAAGAGGATTCTGGCTTTCTAGAACCCTTTCTTATTTCCCAAGGCTGACCCGCATGCTATCAGCCCTGTGGGAGGAGAGGAGAAGGTAGGGTTGTTTCTCTTGGTTGTTGCAGGGGAGGGGAGAACTAAGGGCCAGGGAGTGGGCCAAGGCAAGTGTGGGATGAGGAATGCAGCTTCCGGAACTTGAGAGGGAGGAGTGGGGGACACAAAGTCTTCCTATCACATACTGGCCTGTCACTCACCAGGTTCTTTGTGCATCTGTTTCTCCCTGTTCCCTCTCCACTCTCTGCCTCCTTCACAGTCTTGGCATCTAGACTGGGCAGTCCATGCCAATGGTTTTGTCCCCTGCCGCCTCTGTGGTGTGGAGTTTCTCTGGTCTACTTTATGAGCTGCCAGTGGAGTCTCTCTGGCCCTCCCCTTCCCCTTGCCTCTCAAACCAGTCCAGCCAGTTTGCAGGGCCCAGTTCACCATTGTGTTTTTTTCCTCCACTGGCCAAGCTGCTGTAGCCTGGCTCTCAGGTTTCTGCTTTTTCAGTGGACTGGGTCAGGAGTCCACTTGGGGCCGGTTCTTTTTGATCCATGGGGAACCTTCTTATCTTTGTAACTCTTTCTGAGAAAATAACCAATCCATCAAGGTCACTGAGCTGTCCTTTTCTATTTTGGCCATTTATTTCTCTTGTTCCCTCTGAGGGGAGTCTAATCTCTATAACTCTCTTTCTTCCATTTTCTAAATCGGCCAGTTACGTAGCATCTAACATATTGCCTGGCCCTGTATATGTCAGTTCTTCCTCTACACACCCCAAACTACCCCACCCCCACTTCCTGCCAGAAGTTCAGAGACTGTCACTCCTAGTTGGAAGCCAGATGCTTATGGCTGGGTGAGGTGACGGAATTGGGGCAGGGTAGGCTAATAAGTAACTGAGGGAGAAGTGGCTGTCTGGTACAGGTGCAGCGTATCCTCCCTCTCCTTACAGGCAGGAATGGAGAGGCAGACAGATGAAGTTGAATTAACCTGTGGCCTGGGCTCTTCCCAGAATACAGTTGATAAGAAATGCCCTGGGCACATGCTGAGGAGGGAAAAGCAGGGGCAGGCTTTGAGAGCGAAACCTGTGTACTCCCTGTTTCCTGGCACCAGATTGCTGTTTACCTGCCTCTGGGGCTTACGCAAGGCCTTGGAGCTGCTTGGCTCCCCTAGCCACGCCCCACTGTCCTCTGTAACTAAAGGTGGATAGGTTTCGGGTTTTCCATGTTGAATCATTTAGAGCTCTGCTTTCTGACCCACCACCCCAAAGATCACGTCAATCCTGCTTGCCCCTGACCCACTGTCCCAGGACTAACAGTCCGTTGAAATTAGGGAGTCATTGGGACTTGGGGGCACGTTCAGCACTGCCTCTGAACAAGTTGGTGCTCTTGGGTGGGTGAGGGACGGTGCACTCTGCTGGGCCTAGTCTGGGAGCTCCTCGATCTGGATCTGGAAGATCAGTTGATGTACTGACAGAGTAGAACTGTGATAATGAATAAATCATGGGACTTCTGAGAGCTGGCAGTCTAGGCACATCTGGCTCCAAAATTAAGACTGAATGGGGCAGGGAGAGGTCTTGTTATGAGGGCACATGAGAAATGGCTGTGAGGGGGATCATTGGGTAAATCTCCCCACTGCTATTCGAGAGTGCCTTGGTTCAGGATACAAACTTAAACACATATTTATTGATACATACTGTGTCACCAGGTCCTGGAGGCCTGGAGTCAGCTGAGAGCCATGTCCTTTGCCCTCCAGGAGTGTGTCATCTAGTGGGGGAGACAGACAGGAAGCAAATCACTCTGATAAATATATAAAAATAAACAGGGGTGTCTGGCTGGCTCAGTTGGTACAGCATGCAACTCTTAATCTCGGGGCTGTAAATTTGAGCCCCACATTGGGTGTAGAGATTACTTAAAAACAAAATCTTTAAAAAATAATAAACTGAGGTAGATTTATTGAAGGACAACTATAGAACATATAACATTGTTCTTTTCTTTTTTTTTTTTTAAGATTTTATTTATTCATTTGACAGAGATCACAAGTAGGCAGAGAGGCAGGCAGAGAGAGAGAGGGGAAGCAGGCTCCCTGCTGAGCAGAGAGCCCGATGCAGGGCTCAATCCCAGGACCCTGGGATCACAACCTGAGCCTAAGGCAGAGGCTTTAACCCACTGAGCCACCCAGGCACCCCATATAACATGGTTCTGATCTAGTTTGTGGGAGGGGGTGGTTGGGAAGGGCTCTGAGGAAGTGACATCCTTCTGTGAAGCATGTGGAGCCAGGAGGGGCCTGTTAGAAGGAGTGCATGTATGCAGGGTGAATTTATTATCAGCTTTGTGACAGGCATAGGTGCTGCTAGCTATGTTTCATGTCTTGTCATTTTCCCTCTTTTTTTTTTTTTTTAAAGATTTTATTTATTTGTAAGAGAGAAAGTGAGTGAGTGGGAGGGAGAGGGAGAGAGAATCTGAAGCAGACACCGTGCGGAGCACAGAGGCCAACATGGATCTGGAGCCCCACAACCATGAGATCAAGTTGAAACCAAGAGTCAGATGCTTAACTGACTGAGCCACCTAGGCGCCCCTATTTTCCCTTTTTTTTTTTTTTTAAGATTTTATTTATTTGACAGAGACAGACACAGCCAGAGAGGGAATATGAGCAGGGGGAGTGGGAGAAGTAGGCTTCCTGCCGAACAGGGAGCCTGATGTGGGGCTCGATCCCTGGACCCTGGGAGCATGACCTGAGATGAAGGCAGACGCTTAACGACTAAGCCACGCAGGGGCCCTTCCCTCTTTTTATTAAAAAAAAAAAAAAAAAAAAAAAAAAAAAAAAAGAAAAAAAAAAAGAAAAAGGAACCTAAGTAAATTACATGCAAGAATCTGAAATGTAGAACATGATAACATTTTTATAGCTGTATACACTTGTAATTATTATTGTCTAATTTTTACAAGTATTTCCTCAGGAGGTATTATCATTATACCTATTTACTGATGAGGAAATTGAGGCTCAGAACAGTTGTGATTTGCTCAAGGTTATATACATTCAGTGAAGAGGAGGGCTAGGTTCTTTTTTTACTGGATGAGTGGTTTGAATAACCTTTGCCTTGTAGCTTCTTTCCTGATCCCATTTCTTACTTGAATTCTAACAAAGGACCCTGCCGATTTAATATCCTTTTGTTTGGAGTATCTGAGGTTGGTTAAAGTCCTCCCCAATGCCGGAATGGAAGAAGGACAGGGGTCCTTTAGTTCAGGGTGGACTTGGGAGGTCTTAATGAAACTCTTGAGATTCTGTGGTAAAAGCTTGTGTGGACTGTTTCTTGGGGGGGGGGGGGGGGGTAGGTGCATTACTTCATTCCCTCAAATGGAGTCTGAGAACCTTTGCCAATAAGGGCTCCTCCCTCCAGTTCCTTTCCCTGGAAGGGAAGGGCTGGGAATGTTAGGAATGTTCTTCCCACCAAGCCCTTTCTCACCTGCTGCTAGGCCACTCCCTTTCCCTCTCACCCTCGTTTTCTGGACTTCTAGCAAGACTACAGTCCCTGAAGGGGGCCTTGCCAGCTTTCCCAGAGCTCCACTGGAAGATTGAGCTGGGTATGTTTTTGTGTCTGTCTGGCTCTTCAGATACTCCTCCTCCAGTTTGGTACTAGGCTGTGGTGGAGATTAGTTGTAGGGCTGCAGAAACTGGAGTTGTTATTTGCTTCAAGGAGAAACTGCCCTCCCCAGTTCCTGGAGCCAGAGCACACCTGGAATATATTCCATTTGCCCACTCTAATCTTAGGCTGATGGGGACCAGAGGAGTTGGCCTATGGGTTGTCCTGGCTCTGGTCCTCAGGTGGGACAAGTCTGCCTATCCTAGGGCCCTTGGAATGGACATTCTTAAATGTTATTTAAATCTTTTTTTTTTTTTAAGATTTTATTTATTTATTTGACAGAGACCACAAGTAGGCAGAGAGGCAGGCAGAGAAAGAGGAGGAAGCAGGCTCCCTGCTGAGCAGAGAGCCTGATGTGGGGCTCGATCCCAGGACCCTGGGATCATGACCTGATCCGAAGGCAGAGGCTTTAACCCACTGAGCCACCCAGGCGCCCTGCTTAAATCTTTTTTTTTTTTTTGAATAAGCAATACATCTACATGGTTCCAAATTTAAAAGGGACAAAGGATACACAGTAGAAAGCTAGTTACTCTCCCATCCTTGTCCTCAGCCCCCAGGTCTTCCAACCCAGAGGCTTCACTGCTATCATCCCAGAAATAGGATGGCATATCTTGTGTGTAGGGGGGTAGTTTTGTGTATCTTAAATGAACTCTGGGAGTAGAGGGCCCCTTTTCTCCATTGGGATAAAGGTATCTGTTAGGCAGGGTTTGGGATCTGCCTTCATTGGGGTTGGAGGAGGCACACCATGCTATAGGCGTATGTGTGAAGATCAAGCAAAATTGTTGAACTCTTGACAAAGCCAGGCTCCCTAAGACTATATTAGAGGAAATGGATTCTTCTAAGTCAGTGGGTCTCAAAACCTGGAATCTGGACCAGCAGTGTCAGTATCTTCTGGGAACTTGATAGAAATTCAGATCCAGACCTACTGAATCAGAAACTCTGGGGACAGAGTCCAGTAGATACTTTTCAGATAAAATAGGAGAACCACTATTCTGTGTAGAAGGAACGACAAAATAATAAGCCACACAAAAGCCGGACAGGTGGAGGTTTCTGGGTTTCTGCTTCCAGTCTCTCAGCTTTAACTGTTTTCTTGATTTTCTAGGACCCCCTCCCATTCATGGAGCAGGCATCCACCATGGCTGAGCCCCGGGGCCCTGTAGACCATGGAGTCCAGATTCGCTTCATTACAGAGCCAGTGGGTGATGCAGAGATGGGCACCCTACGTCGTGGTGGGCGACGTCCAGCTAAGGATGCAAGAGCCAATACCTATGGGGTTGCTGTGCGTGTGCAGGGCATTGCTGGACAGCCCTTTGTAGTGCTCAACAGTGGGGAGCAAGGTGGTGACTCCTTTGGAGTCCAGATCAAGGGGTCCAACAACATAGGGGCTCCGGGAGCGCTGAGCTCTGACTCGGAATTCCCTGAGAGCTCCTACTCTCATGCCAAGGAATTTCCTGCCCGCTCACAGGGCAGCATGTCTGATGAGGAGCCTGGGGCCCACTGGAATGGAAGGCTACTCAGATCCCAGTCCCAGGCCTCACTGACAGGCACTGCCCCTGTGAGTCCGAGCACCAGGAGCACTAGCCTTCTGGAGCTGGCCCCCCAGGGAGCTTCCCCAGGGAGCACCATTGACACTGCACCCCTGTCTTCAGTGGACTCACTCATCAACAAGTTTGACGGTCACCATGGAGGGCAGGCCCGGGGGCGGACTGGCCGGCGCATGCGTACTCTGCCCCCTGAACAACGCAAGCGGAGCCAAAGCCTGGACAACCGGCTCCCACGGGATACCGTTGAGGAACGGGAGCGTCGGTCCCCCAACCACTGGACTCCTAACACAAAGCATGACAGCCACATGGGCAGCTCTAGGCAGTTGACCCAGAGCCAGAGCTCTCTTGGTGACTTTAGTCATTCCCATCAGACCCAGGACTGGGTTCTGCAGAGTTTTGAGGAGCCACGGGGGAGAGCCCAGGATCCTGGCATACTGCAGGTCAGACCCCACTCCTCTGTGGCTTCCGATCCCCAGCCCAGCAGCCCCGGGACCCCTTGCTGATTCAATAACTTAAGGCAGAAGGTTTCTACTTTTGTCCTCCACTTTACCCATCTTCTAGATAGATGATATTCACATGTACGAGATGCTTCCATGGAAGTGGAACTGATGTGAAATCAGCCTTCACAAGCATGAGAGTCACTTTTTACTGCCTGGCCATGGACTGTGCCTCAGTCACTAGCATTTGCTAGGTCTGCAGCGTCCGTAAGGCAGGCCAGGTAATATGACCAGCTTCCAGTGCTCTGGTCAAAACTCCCATCTCTGTCTCCCACTCAGGAGTGTAAGTGAGTAGGGCAGTAGCTTCTTGGAGACAACATTAAGCCTGTTCATTTATAAGTTCTAATACATTAACTGTCAGTAGTAACAGCTTACCACAGGGCTCACAGCTAGTTGAGATCTGCTTGTCAAGGAGAATCTGGCTTGCAGCAATAGTGAGAGGTGTACCCTGCTTGGACCTCTCCTGGGCCTGCTGCTCAGGCCTCCGCAGTGTTGCCTCTTTGTGAGGCCTGTTTGGCATGCTGGGAGGGCCTCGTCTCCCACCTGCTGCTTATGCACCATCTGAACCCCACAAAATGCCACTGGCTTCATTTTCCTGTTTCTCTGGGTTTATGTTTTGCAGTTCAAATCAACCCCAGATCTTCTCCGAGACCAGCAGGAGACAGCACCACCAGGCAGTGTGGACCATGTGAAGGCCACCATCTACAGCATCCTGAGGGAGGGGTAAGTGGGGGCCCTCCCAGCAGCGCAGTCAGACACCTCCCCTCTTTTCCTTCTGGCTTCCTTCCCCATCTTCCCTGTCCTTAGCTCTTCCTTCTCTCATCTCTGTTACCTCTTCCCTCTCTTAGCCTTTGCTTCTGCCCTTTTATCCTCCAGAAGCTCAGAAAGCGAAACGTCTGTGAGGAGGAAGGTCAGTTTGGTGCTGGAACAGATGCAGCCTCTGGTGGTGAGTGACCACCTCCCAGTGGGACCAGGAGGCAGGGTTAGGGCCTATGGGGCCTGGATCTGGATGTTGACCCATTCCTTCCTGCCCTGTTTCTGGCAGATGACTTCTCCTGTGTCTGCTAAGGCCCTGGCTGGGCAGAGCGAGCTCACCCGAAAAGTGGAGGAGCTGCAGCAAAAGCTGGATGACGAGGTGAAGGTGAGGGGAGACTAGAGGTGCAGGAGGCACATGGGGCACGGGAGAAACAGTGCTTGGGTTGCTCTTCCATGTGATCAAATGAGCACTCATATGTTCTGTGACACAGGAGATGAGTATGTGCTGGTCCCCACAAGGACTTCTGGGCTTCCCTGGAGCTTAGGGAGAAGAGCACAGTCATCAGAGCTCTGACTACCTTCCATTCATTTCCTTTGGAAGTTCTTATCCTGGCTTTGCTGCTCACCGGGATTACTTACCTCAGTTTTTTTCACTGTCATTATGATGATGGCAATACGAGTAGCTGTCATTTATTGAGTGTACACTCTCTCTCTCTCTCTCTGTGTATATATATATATATATATATATATATTTGAGAGAGAAAGCATGAATGGGGGGAGGGGCAGAGAGGGAGGGAAAGGGACAAGCAGACTCCTGTGGAGTGTGGAGCCTGGATCCCAGGACCCTAAGATCATGACTGGAACCAAAGTCTGATGCTTAACCAGCTGAGCCACCTAGGCGCTCCTATTGAGTATACTTCTTGTAATAGGTACTGTCCTGGATAATACATAATAATTATAGTGATCTTATAAAGTAGATATTGTGGACCTTTTTGTGGTAAGGAAACTGAAGATCAGCCAGGTTAAGTGAATTGCTCAAGGTACTAAGTAACAGAGATGGAATTTAAAAATTCAGGTCAGCCTTATGTGAAAGTCTGTGTAATCCCTTTAAAAAAAAATATTGTGGGGCACCTGCGTGGCTCAGTAGGTTAAGTGTGAGACTCTTGATTACAGCTCAGGTTGTGATCTCAGGGTTGTGGGATCGAGACTCGTGTCAGGCTCTGTGCTTGTCATGGAGCCTGCTTGGGATTCTCCCTCTGCCCTTTCCCCCACCCCACATTCTCTCTCTCTCAAAAAAAAAAAAAAAAAAAATTTAAAAAGTTTTAAAAAATATTGCTCCCACCTCTAACAGTATTGCCTTGCATGTAGTTAGTAAGTATTGGATTGTAACTCCCCTTATTTCCTGGAAAGCAGTATAGTATACTGGTTAAGTGGTCAGCTGTGGAATCAAACTGAGTTCAAATCCTGGTAACTGTTGGCTGCGTAACTGACTTCGGGCATGTTCTTTACATGTTCTAAGCTGCTGTTTCCTTAACTATAAAGTGGGGATAATAATTGTACTATCTTATTTATCTATGGCTGTGTAACAAATTACGTCAAAACTCAGCAGTTTCAGTCATCTCCTGGTGTCTTGAGGGCCCAGAGTCTGGAAGCACCTTAGCTGGGTAGTTCAGGGTCTGTTAGGAGTTTCCAGTCAAGGTGTTGGCTGGGGCTCTAGTCAGAAGACAGTGGTTATTGGCTGGAGAACTCACTTCCTTGATGTGTGGACCTCTTCCTGGGGCTTCTTGAGTGTCTGCACAGTATGGCATCTACCTTCCCCCACAATGATCCAAGAGAGAAGGTAAGGAGGAAGCTGCGGTGCCTTTTTAGGATGAGTTGCAGGATGCATCATTGCATCCTTTTTCTGTTTGTTAGAAGAGTGTTCTTAAGGGTGTCTGGGTGGCTCATTAGTTAAGCGTCTGCTTTCAGCTCAGGTCATGATCCCAGAGTCCTGGGATTGAGCCCTGCATCAGGCTCCCTGCTCAACGGGATCCCTGCTTCTCCTCCTCTCATTCCCCCTGCTTGTGTTCCCTCTCTCGCTTTCTCTCTCTGCCAAATAAATAAATAAAATCCTGAAAAAAAATTAATTAAAAAATAAAGAGGGGAGAAACTTCACCTTTTGAAAGGAATGTCAGACAATTAGTGGACATACTTTATACCATCCATCACAAGTCCCAAGGCTCGTTAGGAGAATTAAATGCAGATAATAAACACAGGGTCTGTAGTACAGTGCCTGTCATGTAGTAAGTCAGTAAATGTTAGACATTTGCATTACTCCTGGTCCTCTGAGAGGCTTTCCCTTCTCTCCAGCTGCTTTACTCTCCCTGCCTTTTCCAGAAGCGACAAAAGCTAGAGCCATCCCAGGTTGGTCTGGAGCAGCAGCTGGAGGAGAAGGAAAAAGAGTGCAGCCGGCTGCAGCAGCTGCTGGAGAGGAAGAAGGGGGAGGCCCAGCAGAGCACCAAAGAGTGAGTGCAGCTGATGGTGCACACATGGGGCTGCTTGGGGACGGAGGCCAGAGTTGGAGGTGTCCCCTGGGTGGGAGAGACAGAGAATCTAGATATCTAGAAGCTATAAGGGGCAGACAGAGATAGTTTAAAGATAGGACCTTTCTCTTTGCTTTCTCTGTCGGTAATGGTGATTGTGCCTGAGTTGGGTTACCTGGCTTTGCCTCTCTACTTCAGGCTCTAAATCTGTAAAATGGGTTAATAATAGTACCTACCTCACAGGACTGTTCATTTAGTAGATGTTTTTGCAATGAATACTGTTTGGCAGGCACTGATCTAGATTTCTGGGGTATACTAGTGAACCATTGAGATAAGGAGCGCTGCTGTCCAGAAGCATAGTTTCTTGTGTGTGTAGGGGGGGAGGTTGGGGAGACAGACAGTAAATAGTGAGCATATTAGATAAGTAAATCTGTAGCATTTGAGAAGGCGATTAATGGAGTAGGTCAAAGTAGATTGGGGGGCCTGGTGGTGGAGGAGCCAGTTTGTGTATTAAATAAAGTGGTCAGGGGGCACCTTGGGGTTCAGTTAAGTGTCTGCCTTCAGCTCAGGTCATGATCCCAGGGTCCTGGGATCAATCCCTGTATCAGGCTCCTTGCTCAGTGCAGAGCCTGTTTGTCCTACAAGTGAGGAAATGCTTGTGCTCTCTCTCTCTCTCTCTCCCTCCCTCTCAAATAAATAAATAAAATCTTTTAAAAAGAAACAAAGTGGTCAGGGGAGGCCTCATTTAGATTTGAACAAAGAAGGAGGTTTAAATGAATTAATATATGTAAAGGGTTTAGAAAACTGCTTGACACCCAGTGCTTGATGATATTATTTTTTATTAATTATTAGGCTCCAGAACATGAAGCTCCTTGTGGATCAGGGTGAAAGGGTAAGACATGGGCTGGAGACCCAAGTGATGGAGCTGCAGGACAAGCTGAAACAGGCCCAGGGATCAGAGTCTGCTAAGGAGGTGCTAAGAAAGGTAGGGAGGAGGATGGCTCCTACAGCCTCTGTTTCCTTTCAGCTAGAACACCCTCAGATCTGTTCACCTCCAATTTCCCCACAGTATGGGCAGAAGATAGCTGATTATGGGTACCCCTTAGTGTGCTTTCAGACAGGTTCAGTGGTCAGATGGGGGGTAGAGCCCAGAAGGGTGGGCATCCTAGAGAGCAGAGAGCACCGGGTACTGAGCCTGACAGGTTTAAGCTGCTCAATAAATATTTTTGATTGACCAAATGAATGGACAGGCAGAGTCACCTCTTTACTTCTGTCTTCCTTTCCCCAGGACCTGTCAGAGACCCGGCAGCTTCTGGAAGAGGTGTTGGAGGGGAAACAGCGGATAGAGGAGCAGCTGAGACTGCGGGAGCGGGAGCTGACAGCCCTGAAGGGGGCCCTGAAGGAGGAGGTGGCCTCCCGTGACCAGGAGTTGGAAAGCGTCCGGCAGCAGTACCAGCGAGATGCAGAACAGCTTCGCCAGAGTATGCAGGATGCCACCCAGGCATGTGACCAGAGCAGGGACTGCTGGAAGAGGACAGCCCCTCACCCCCAGAAGGGGCTGCCTTGAGGTCTCTTGGTATTTGGGGACTTTCCATGTCATAACTGGAACTCCCTCTGAAAGACAAATGTGAGATGTAATGAAAACCTTGGCCAGGAAACCTACAAGGGCAGAGTGAGGAAATGTAGGCCAGGAGTACCATGAGGGTGTGTGACCAAAGTCCCATGGGGAAATAAATGGAGGAGGCATCCTGTCAGCGACAGCGGGGGTGGGGGGACACTCTGACCTGGGGAGACTTTGTGCTAACATCACACCAGGCACCCTGAGTTCTCACAGTGTGTCACCAGTGTGTTGCCCTCTGGTCCTGAGCCTCCCCTTCCACATGCTTAGACTTTGATCTGAAGCGAGTTCTTCCCTCTGAGCCTCCTGTCCCCCAATTGTCTCCTTCCCTAGGACCATGCTGCCTTAGAGGTGGAGAGGCAGAAGATGTCAACCCTGGTGCGGGAGCTGCAGAGGGAGCTGGAGGAGACCTCAGAGGAGACAGGGCATTGGCAGAGCATGTTCCAAAAGAACAAGGAGGAGCTTAGAGCCACCAAGCAGGAGTAAGGAATTTGTCTGTCAGCAATGCTTATCTGTGTTTCCTATATCCTGCTGCTTTTCTACCCATGCTGTGCCCTTTACTCTGCTGAGAGTGGGTGCCCAGCCTGTTGGCTTCTGAGGAGGTGGTTTGCATTGTCCCACTAACCTTTCACAGGCAGGTGGGCTGACCTTGTTCCCTTTTCCTTTGCATTCACCTGGCTGGGCTCAGACTCCTGCAGCTGCGGATGGAGAAGGAGGAGATGGAAGAGGAGCTTGGGGAGAAGATGGATGTCTTACAGAGGGAGTTAGGGCAGGCCCGGGCTGGTGCTGCAGATACTCGCCAAATGGAGGAGCTCAAGAAGGTACTTGGAGGGGCACCTGGCTGGGACTTGATCTCAGGGTTGTGAGTTTGAGCCCCATGCTGGGTGTAGAGATTACTTAAAAAAAGAAAAGAAAAAAAAAGGTACTTGGAGTTGGGGTGTGGAAGAGCAGGTTGGGGTGATGGGCACTGACCTCACCTACCCATGAGGATCTCCAGACTAGTGGCTGCCTCTTCTGTGCTTGGTTTTCAGGACCCACCTTCCTGCTCAGCCAGCTCTTTCCCCTACACACTCTCTGATGCAGTTGGGCTGTTCTCATTGAGTGTACAGGTTTCCAGTGGGAAGGACTCCTACTTGGGTTCAAGCCAGAGGCTGCTGGCTGCCTCCCAAGAGACCTCAGGGGAAGCAGCATTTAGATGGATTTGTGAAACTCCAGGGTCATTTTTGAAGCTTCAAATTTGGTCCGCACAGGGAGAGTTGCTCTGTCTGGAGGGGGTGGGGCAATGGGGAGTAGGGCAGGGGGATGGACTCATTAACTATATCTATGAAACCAACATTTACAGTTAGAATGGCAGTTTATTAACTTGTAACATGAAATGTCATCAGACAGACTGGAATATTTGCAGTGGCATGGCCAGCTGACCTACTGGGAAGCCAGATGGTATAGTGAAGGCTGCTCAGAGTATAGAATCTAGACACAGGGATTTTATCATGCATGGATATTTTATAAATGATAAGGTCATCAGATTGAAGCGAATACAGATAATTTCTTCATATTCCTGGTATTAGTTTTTGGAGGACAAGAAAGCATCTAATTTGGATGATTTAGAAACTTAGAAAATATTTTGTTAGTATAGGGAACTGGCATTTATGGCCTCCTAAGGATCCTTCTAGGTTTATAGTTCTTTGAGTCACTATGCTGGATATGTAGTTGGTGCTCATTTAACAAGTATTAATTAATCATTGCTTGTTTATCATTCCTTTGCCATAAGCTGCCTAATTATAATCAAGGCAGTCATATTTATTAAATGAGTAAAGAAGTATAGCTCTAAGTGATGATTTTCCAGATAAACAAAAGTCTGAGCTTACACAAAATACTTGGAGAAAAACATAATGAACGTTAACCAAGTGTACTTTTAGTGATTGTAAATGAAAAGTGCTCTTAAGTTTTTACTATGTTAGTATGAAGTTAAATTATCAAGAATGTCTGAAGTCTGTTTGCTATATTAGTGGACATTCCTCTGGACAATCTCAGTTGACTATCATAGGAGATAAAGCTGAAAAGCTAAGAAGAAGTAACTAGTGCTTGATTTATCTCATATATGAAGTGTATTTTATCAAGTACCCACTCAGACAACATATGCATTAGGAAAACAGACCCCATCCAGTATAGATCACACGCTGTGCTGTTTTTTTCTTTGCAGTTAGTTTTGTTATTTTATACCGAAAACTCAAAGTATATTATATAACCTTTCAGCCTAATTATGGTATTTTCTGAATTTCAGAAATAGCTGATAGCTAAAGAACGATAGCACGAGAGTTCATATCTCAAAATTTTATTTATTTATTTATTTATTTTTTTAAGATTTTTTTTTTTTTTTAATTTATTTGACAGACAGAGATCACAAGTAGGCAGAGAGGCAGGCAGAGAGAGAGAGGTGGAGGCAGGCTCCCTGCGGAGCAGAGAGCCCCATGGGGGCTCGATCCCAGGACCCTGGGATCATGACCTGAGCCGAAGGCAGAGGCTTAACCCACTGAGCCACCCAGGCGCCCCAAAATTTTATTTATTTTTGATTTTATTTATTTATTAGAGAGAATACAAGGCAGAGCAGTAGGCAAAAGGAGAGGGAGAAGCAGGCTCCCCACGGAGCAGGGAGCCCGATGTGGGGCTCGATCCCATAACCCTGGAATCATGACCTGAGCCGAAGGCAGATGCTCCACCAACTGAGCCACCTGGGCACCCCCTCAAATTGGGGCTCAAACTCACAGCCCTGAGATCAAGAGTTGCATGCTCTACCTACTGAGTCATGCAGGCTCCCCAGTATTTTAATTAAAAAAAAAAAAATAAGAGCAGCACCACTATTTATTGTGTAATATGTTTTGGTTTTCAACATATTTTATTTTTGAAATAGCCAATCCTGTTTTATCCACACCCTCATCTACTCTCACTTAATGTGATTTGATTTTGTGTGTGTGTGTAGATTTATTTCACATACCATAGAATTTACCCTTTCTAAGTGTATGACTTAGTGGGGTTTTTTGCTTATTTGTTTTTAAAGATTTTATTCATTTATTTGACAGAGAGCACAGTCAGCGGCAGGCAGAGGGAGAAGCAGTCTCCCCACTGAGCAAGGAGCCCGATGTGGGAGTAGATCCCAGGACCCTGGGATCATGACCTGTTGCAAAGGCAGACACCCAACTGGCTGAGCCACCCAGGAATCCCTTTGTGGTTTTTAGTATATACACAAAGTTATATGTCCATCATCACTATCTAATTAGAGAACATTTTCATCACCCCAAAAAAGAACCCCATATCCATTAGCAGTCACTTTCCCCAGCCCTGGGTAACCACTAATCTACTTTCTGTCTCTATGCATTTGCCTATTCTGCACAATTTCATATAACTTGAGTCATAATATACGACCTTGTATGTCTGGTTTCTTTCACCTAGCATAATCTTTTTGTAGGTTTACTGATGTTGTAACATGTATCAGTACTTTTTATAGCTGAATAATACTCTATATAGATACATCACATTTTTTTTTCTGTTCACCAATGGGTGGACGTTTGGGTCATTTCTGTTTTAGCCATCGTGAGTAATGCTGTAATGAACATTCACGTGAACATGTTTTTTGGGAACATGTTTTCAGTACTCTTGATTATATACCACGGAATGGAATTCATATGGTCATTCTATGGTTAACTTTTTGAGAAACTATCAGACCCCTTGCCCAAGTAGCCACAAAGATCTTTCATTGCCCCCGCAAAACATGAGAGTTCCAGTTGCTGCACAGTCTGATATCCCAGGCCACCCCTGTGCCCTGTCACTGTCCCCCTTCCCTTCCAGGAGCTGCGCCAGACCCAGTGGGAACTTAAGGAACTGAGAGAAGAGCAGCAGAGCCAGGAGGTGGCTGGGCACCACCGGGAGCAGGAGTTGGAGAAGCAGCTGAAGGTTGAGTCTGATCGAGGTCGGGGGTTGGAACAGCAGAACCTCCAGCTACAAAAGATCGTCCAGCAACTGAGACAGGACTGTGAAGAGGCTTCCAAGGCAAGGGGAGTGGGCACAGGGCTTAGGAAGTGGAGGCTGAGGGGTCTGGAGGGCAGAGGAGCCAGAGGGCATGGAAAATTACCTATCATGGGTATGTACAGACCAGATCCTTGGTCCTAGGTGTGTGGTGAAAAGTAGCTAGGATTGGGCAGCGGGGAGGCAGGGCTGCAGCATGGCTCTGTAGGGGTGGGATTCGCAGAGGCACTACCACTATTTAGGTCCAGTTCTCATGGATGGTCTTCCAGGTGGCTCTCCTGGGGGTGGCTAGGGACTTGGAGCCCTGGGGTCTGAGCTACCACTCCCTGAACTGGCCGCAGGCTCAGGCGGCAGCAGAGGCAGAGGTGGCAGTGCTGGGGCAGCGGCGGGCAGCCATGGAAACCACACTTCGGGAGACCCAGGAGGAGAATGACGAGTTCCGACGGAGCATCCTGGGTCTGGAGCAGCAGCTGAAGGAGGCCCGGGGCCTGGCGGAAGGTGGGGAAGTGGCGGAGGCAAGGCTTCGGGGCAAGGTGCAGCGGCTAGAGGTCAGTGCTTCTGCCCACGTCGTTGGCTCCCTGTCCGCCCCCACCCCCCGGCCCTCTCTCCTCTTGTCCCTGGCTGAACACTTCAGCTAAATCCTCAGCTATCAGTTTCATTTTATGCCGAGTGTGCTTCTGTTGGCCTTCCCAGTCCAGTGTTACACTTGGCTTTATTTCCTGGAGCATGCTTTGCTGTGGATGTCTTGACCCTTGCACTGGTACTTTTGTCTCTTATCTCCCACCTTGTGCTTGTTCTCTGTGTCCTGATTTCTTTGCTGCTTCCCTTGAGCCTGTTTTCACTGCCCACCTTTTTCATAAATCACTCTTCTTCCCTCCCATCTATTCCCTTCCAAATGGCCTATGTCTTCCCTCTCCCAGGCTGAGAAACAGCGGCTGGATGAGGCCCTGAATGCAGCTCAGGAAGAGTCGGGGAGCCTGGCAGCTGCCAAGCGGGCACTGGAGGCCCGGCTGGAGGAGGCCCAGCGGGGGCTGGCCCGCTTGGGGCAGGAGCAGCAGGCACTGAACCGGGCTTTAGAGGAGGAGGGGAAGCAGCGGGAGGCGCTCCGGCGGGGCAAGGCTGAGCTGGAGGAGCAGAAGCGCTTGCTGGACAAGACTGTTTGCCAGCTGAACAAAGAGGTGGGGCATGGGATGTCCTGAACTCTCAGGAAGAGTCCCAGCTCTTAATGGAAGCTTGCCTGGGGGGCGAGGGGTCGGGAAGGGGTCAGAATGTGTGGTGTTTGCTTGCCTCAAGTTCACTGCTGGGGAGGCCAAGGCCAAATCTTGAGAGAGCGGTGTCCTTCCTACTGCTCCTCAGTGTTCATGTCCTCCCTCCACATCCCATTCCATGTGGTCTTGGTCCTTGGAGAATGTCTCCTGGGATTCTCTTAAGACATCTGTAAGATCTGAATGTAAGAATCTTCATTAGTAGAATTTTCTGTTTGGGGTAGGGAAAGGAAAGTTCCATCATCTCTCCCTAGCTGACTTTAAGACCTAAACATAGGAATTTTTGTGGGTGGAATTTTATATTTGGGGGAGGGCAAGAAGAAAGGAAAAATAAATTGCATTTTTGTAGGTAAGATCGTCCCTGTAATCTCTTACTTTATAAAGCTAGAGCAAACACATATTTTGTCACTTCTAAAGTGCACATTGCGTCATCTCTGAAGTTGACTTGGCATCTTGTAACTGATGGTATGTTACAGGTCAGTTGGCAGGTTTTTCCTTCTTAGTGGTATATCTTACGATCTATTGGCATCTTGGGTTTGTTGAAATGTGATCATTTAAGGTTTACTTGGTATCAGACACTTTTACAAGTACTTTGTATCATTAATGTAATTCTCACAATAACCTTGTGATGTAGGTACCATTATTTCCCCATTTTATAGATGGGGAACTGAGACCTAGAGAGGATAAGTAACTTGTCTGTGATCACACAGCTAGTAAGTGGTAGAACCAGGATTTGAGCCCAGGCAATCTGTATATTACTACTAGCCATACTATAGGGACCTAGGCCCAGGGAGAGCAAGGGAGGGCTGCTTTGGCAGTAAGGAGAATCTGGGGAGTCTTGGCTCAGAGGAGGGCCAGAGGTATGGTGCTGAAAAGGCTCTTTTCTCTTCCTCTAAGTTGGAGCAGATTGGGAATGACTCTAAGCAGGCCCTGCAGGAGCTGCAGGCCCAGCTGGAGGATTACAAGGAGAAGGCCCGGCGGGAGGTGGCGGATGCCCAGCGCCAGGCCAAGGAGTGGGCCAGTGAGGCTGAGAAGAACTCAGGGGGGCTGAGCCGGCTTCAGGATGAGGTAGGAGGAGAAATGGCAGGGGGTGGGAACCTGCCCAATGTCCTTGGTTTGAAGGTCATTGCCTCTTTTTTTTTTTTTTTTAAGATTTTATTTATTTGAGAGAGAGTATAAATAAAATCTTAAAAAAAAAAAAATCACAGTACCAAAAGAACCTCAACACTGCAAGGTTATTGGAAACGTAGTATCAAAACAGAGGCATGTCTTGAAATATGATAGCTAGTTTTATTTTATTTTTTAAAGATGATAGCTAGTTTTAATACTTCACAATCTTTTACTGTAACAATTTGTTATAATTTTCTGTTCTGCGATTACATTAAACCCTTTTTGTTTTGTTAAAAAAAAAAGTCCCAGTACCCTACCTGGGTCCCATATCGCTTAAATCACAACTCCTAGGGCTGGGGCCCAGGATCAATTGTCTAAAAATGACTTAACTGATACTAATTTGTGTAGGGCATTTTAAAACAATAAAGAAAATGGACTAAGCTCCTTTCTGCCTGATAGATAGGATGCTGCCTGATTCCTGAATTGTTAAAGAAAGCTAACTAGATCTTCAAAGAGAAGAAAAGGGACTAAAAGTTGGCCTGCTTTTTATTACCACCAGGCTCTGGCAATTCTAAAGAATGTCAGTGATGTGACGTTTTTCCCCACGGGGCGGACTGCTCTCGCCCCTCTGCTCCCACCTTACTTCTCCAAGCTGTTGCATTTTCCCTCCTGCCTAGACCCAGAGGCTACGGCAGGCCCTGCAGGCGTCTCAGGCTGACCGGGACACAGCCCGGCTGGACAAAGAGCTGCTGGCCCAGCGATTGCAAGGGCTGGAGCAAGAGGCAGAGAGCAAAAAGCGTTCCCAGGATGACAGGACCCGGCAACTCAAGGGTCTTGAGGTGACGGTGTGAGGGTGGCAGGGAGGGGGAGGGGTGTCCAGGTCCTGGCACAGGTGGGACTTCCTTGGGGGAAAGTAGCCAGGACACACCAAGCCCCCTTTCTCTGCTGGGTATTGAAAGCTGGTGGCCCACAGCTGATGGGTTTTGTTTGAGTGCAGTGTTTTAAATGACTGAGTTAATTGCCAGTGTTTAGAAATTTATACATGTCACTTATATCTTACCGATTTCTGGCTCCTTTTGTACATGTGGAAAATATGTTCACCCTGAGCTTCTAATCCCGAGTTGTCTGCATGGCAATAGTTGGCTGGAACTGAGCAGTGGCATCTCCCCTTTAGAGTGAATAGTGGTCTTCAGTTTGCTATATTTGGCAACAATAATAAAAACAGTGACAAGGGACGCCTGGGTGGCTCAGTCAGTTGGGCGTCTGCCTTTGGCTCGGGTCCTGGGATTGAGTCCTGCATCTGGCTCCCTGCTCAGCGGGGAGGCTGCTGCTCCCTCTCCTGCTCCCTTGGAGCAACAACAACAACAGTAACAAAAAACAGTGACAATAGCAGCAGCAAACACATATTATGCCATGTGCTGGGCACTGAAGACTCATTTAATCCTGAGAAAAAACCTGTGGGATAGGTTCTCCATTTTATAGATGAGGAAAACAGACCCACAGAGAGGTTAAGCAACTTGGCCATGGCCCTTCTGCTAGGAAGTGGTAGATCTGACTCCATCCCAGCTTTGGCTTGGACACTTTGGTTTCTGTCTGTTATCCCATTAGGGAAATCGGGCTGCCCCACTGAGGAATCGATTCGGGGGTTTGTCATCCTGCCAAGGGCCAAGACTAGAGCAGGCGCCACCACCCTCTCCCCTCAATGCCACGCCTGGTCAGCAGGGGGTGCTAGCTCCGTGGTGGCTCTGGGCAGGGGCGAAGACAGCTGGTTGTGGGGACATGGGAAACAGCAAGGTCTGTGGAGGCTGGGCTTTGGGAGGGTCCTGGTGGGGGTTTAGCATTCTGGTGTCCAGCATGTGGGGCAGAATGAACCTGTTGCTTCTGTGCCACAGGAGAAAGTCTCAAGGCTGGAAGCGGAGTTAGATGAGGAGAGGAGCACCGTGGAGCTGCTGACAGAACGCATGAATCGTGGCCGGGACCAGGTACCCCCTTCCTTAGCTCTCAGCCCTCTCAAGAACACCTCTGCCCACCCATGTTTCATAATCTGGGGAATTCTGGCTGTTGAATCTGTGCGTGGCTGGTGCTACTTCAGGGTCTCCTCTCCTTTAGGATGGGTGGAAAGGAGCCAGGGATCTGAGTGGAAGAAGGAATCCTGATGGCCTGGGATCCTCTCTGACCTGAGTCCAGGCTGCTTCCATTCAGAGGGGATGCTGGTTCCTGGCGAGATGGAGGCAGCCCTGTTTAAATTCTGTGGCTCCTCCCATTTGAAAAGGCTGTGATTTCTTAGTTACCTAAGAATTGTGGGGATTCATAGAGCATCCTACAGTTTTCTCTGCCTCACATGGTTCACCTGCTGGTTCATTGTTAGCCCTACCCAAATCTTATCCTCTCATCCATCTCCACTAGGTGGACCAGCTGAGGGCAGAGCTCATGCAGGAGAGGTCCGCTCGACAGGACCTGGAGTGTGACAAAATCTCCCTGGAGAGACAGGTAAGCAGGGGAGTAAGGAGTCTTGGGGATAGACACCAGGAGGCAGGTAGAATGACCACAGGAGGGATCAGAAGTGGAGAGTGACCACGGAGACTTTCTGTCCCTCTCAGAACAAGGACTTGAAGAGCCGCTTGGCTAGCTCAGAAGGCTTCCAGAAACCCAGCGCCAGCATCTCTCAGCTTGAATCCCAGAATCGGGAGTTGCAGGAGCGGCTGCAAACTGAAGAGAGGTGATGTGAGCCCATCTTCCCTCTTTCCTTCTGGGCTCTTCTCTGTCTTGCATGTCAGACATGGCCACCCTAACCTGATCTTCAGGGGCAACTTTTCTCTTGGTAAAGAGCAGAGGGAGCTGTAGGACTTCTGAAACTTATGAAACTTCTGAAATGTGAATGACCTATTATGCCCCTAGATCTTCCATAGTGTGACATGACTGAGAGGAAGGAGTTCATGGAGGCTGGAGGGAGCCAAATAGGGTTTTCTCTGGAAATGGCTACAGCCACAGACACCCCCCTACCATACCCTCCTAGGGAGAAGACTGTTCTGCAGTCTACCAACCGAAAACTGGAACGGAGGGTTAAAGAGCTGTCCATCCAAATCGATGATGAGCGGCAGCATGTCAATGACCAGAAGGACCAGGTAAGGACGGGAACCAGGGACAGGAAGTCATATGGTAAGCATTTACTGTGTGTTTGCATGAGGGCAAAGGGAGGCCCCATCTCATAGGTCTTCCCAGCTTCATGTAGGGATGGAGACTAGACTGGAGGCCCTGGATTAAAACAATCATAGTAAGCACATGCATTGAGTGTCTGTGATGTGCTAGGTTCTCATTCTGTTGTACATGTGTGAGCTCGTTTCATCCCCAAAACAAGCCTGTGACGTTAGGGAACTTGCCTATGGTCATGACATTTTTCTAGGGCAGCGATTCCTTGTCAGAATTGGGTCCCAGTCCATGGTCGCAGCAGATGCTTTTCTAATGTGGGGACTTTGTATTCTGCCCAGCTAAGCCTGAGGGTGAAGGCTTTGAAGCGGCAGGTGGATGAAGCAGAAGAGGAGATTGAACGACTCGATGGCCTGAGGAAGAAGGCCCAGCGTGAGCTGGAAGAGCAGCATGAGGTCAATGAACAGCTCCAGGCCCGGATCAAAACCCTAGAAAAGGACTCCTGGTATGGGCTGCTTTTCTTTCCCCCTCTTCTGAACCCCGGGAATGGGTTCTCCTGAACTGAATAGGGAGGAGGATCTCTAAGATGGGACCTCTGCAGTCACTCCTTTCTGGCTGAAAGACTGTATGGTTATTCTTTAGCTCAGCCCACTGTCTATATATACCCCATCTCCCCAGATCTCACATAGGTGGGGGAGCTTGTACCTTGAGGCCTTAGAAAAGCTGGGAGTTTCCTTAGCATGAAAAGCATGGTTGTCTCAGTCTGTCTCCCTCCCTTACAAGTATTCCTCTCTCTTAGGCGCAAAGCTTCCCACTCAGCTGCTGAGTCAACCCAGCATGAAGGGCTGAGCTCAGATGAGGAATATGACAGCGTCTACGACCCTTCTTCCATTGCATCACTGCTTACGGAAAGCAACCTGCAGACCAGCTCTTGTTAGCTTGGGTCCACGAGGGACCAGAGACCACACTTGCAGCCTGCCCTGGCCAGGCCTGCACTGCCCTGCCAAGCCTCGAATTCCTCATTCCTGGAGGGGGAACCCAATTATTAAGCCCTAAGAACAGGAAGGGTATGTGTGATGGTGATAAAAAAGGCATTGGCACTAAGCCGGTGAACAGGCTTTCCCTTTCCTCTGGAGGAGTGGGTATTTTAGGCCAACTGAGCCCTTCCCTTAAGTCTTTTTCTTCCCTCACAGCAATAGGATGGTCACCATAGAGGCTGAGGAGGATTGAGCATGTTAGGAAGGGATAGACATTGCCACGTATATAAAGCTTTATTTCTTTAGCCCTTAACCCTCAGGCTCAGGGAAATACCTTTGTGATTTTTGCTCCCATGACTCCTGCAGTATGTTTTCCTCCCACTCTGGAGCAGGGTGAAGGGAACATTATGGATAATAGACACACTGGGGTGGCTGTATCCAGCTCATGGATGCTCCTCTTTGCACAGTCATGGGACCCATATGGTAGTCCCCACCCCTCTCCACTCCTTTATATTTTGTCTTCCTCAAGCCAGTGGATCCAAGGGATCTGTTCTCCCCTTCCTGTCTTCATCATCCTACCTTCCTTTCCTTTTGGTGCCTTAGACAGGGTGAGGAAATAAGGATGTTCTTCTTGCCTTCTATACCTGCACATGCATACCTCTCCAAGGACCAACCTTTCCCCCACCAGGGCCCTCAGCTTCCCCGGCTGCCCCAGTCTAGAGAGTTATTGGCTCATTTACTGATGAGCCCTTGCGGGAGGGACTTTGGTAGGACTGTGATAAGGTTGTGGGGCTTGGTTCTGCTCAGGGTTTCCATGTTTCCTCCTGTCTTTCTGTGACTATGGATGTGTTTGTAAGGGACTTGCATCTGGGAACCCTGATAACTGTCTGCATGAGTTTGAAAAGCAGAGGTCTTTCTCGTGGCTTCTCTGACCCAGATGTGCCCAACCTCAGTAGGGAATCAGGGGATCCTCATTATCTCAGGAGCTTGGACCTGACACAGGGCTTCCTGCCTAGGGCTAAAGATGGACTCTTTGTAGAAATGGGTAGAGGCAATGGAAGATTTATTCCCCTCTTGGGTTTTGGGAAGAGCCAAGCCCTGGTAGGGAGGAGGTAAGCCTGCTTATTTCCTGAGCAGGTTCTGTAAGGAGCCTAGGGGAAGAAGAAAGCTGTTTTCACCAATGACTTGTAATTTCATGATTTTTTTTTTTAAATCTTCTATTCTGCAAGTTAGAGATTTTCTCCCAAACCAACCCAGCCTTGATTTTATTTTAAATTAAACATTAAAATTATATATCTATACTGAAATCCTTGACTTCTCATTCTTTTTCCTGGCTTATTTGGAGGTCTGTTTTATGCAGAAACCATTTTAACTAGAGAACTTAGAGGCTGAAGCTGGGGTTTTCTTTATCTCACTTTTTAGAGGCTCTTTACAGCAGATTAGATGGACCCTGGGGAACGACGTGTAAGTGTTTATAGCACCTGCATTCTCTCCTAAACAACCTTCTGGGAATAGAAAGGCCAGTAAATGCTGTATCTGAGGGTTAAAGGAGACAGACCAGAACTGGGTTTTATTCCTTTGGGGCACAGGGATGTCCCCAGCATTCACCTCCCATGTACAAAGACATTTCATTCCCATCTGGTATGGGACCCAGTCCCTACCTGGGGAAGTAGAAGAATTTCTGTCATTCCTGCTCTTTTTTTTTTTTTTTAAAGATTTTATTTATTTATTTGACAGAGATCACAAGTAGGCAGAGAGAGAGGAGGAAGCAGGCTCCCTGCAGAGCAGAGAGCCCAATGTGGCGCTCGATCCCTTGACCCTGGGATCATGACCTGATCCAAAGGCAGAGGCTTTAACCCACTGAGCCACCCAGGCACCCCTGTCATTCCTGCTCTTGTGTTGCCTTGATGAGGGAGCTCGCTGTTCATCAGAGCCATTGTCAGATTCAGGGACACTGCCCACTCAAGAGTGGGCCAGACCTCCTGCCTGCTTTCTAGGTGGACCATAGCCCCATGGAGTCCCCAACTTGCAGCAAAAAGCCAGGCTGTTAGAAACTCCATCCTTGGGTGATCCTCTCCTGAGGGCCCTTAAAATGGTAATCTGGGTTTGGGGAGCAGATGCCATTGGAGAAGTTGAGGCTCATCTTTCCTCAAGAATATAAAATCCTTTTAAGGCAACATGTCCCGCCTCTCCCAACCATATAAGGGCAGCTTTGGTATAATAGTTTCTACAAAACAAGCCCCACCCAGATCCAAGCTGGCTTTGACTTTGGCCTGTTTCCTGCCAGGGCAGGGCACCTGCCAGACTGGCTTAGGCCAGTCTGAGTGAGTTGGCTTCTGGTGCCTGCATTTCTACCATGCTCAGTTCCACAAAGGTGGCCTACATAGGGAGAGGAGAACGTATGGAAGCTTTTTTCCAACTCATCCTCTAAGGGGCAGGTAGGGTGATTCTCTTCCACCAACACTGACCTTGGAGTTGAAAAGGGAACAACAGCAAGATTAACGAAGAATGTTTGAGACGCTACAACACACACTGGACAAAATTTGGGTTAAGCAGCCTCAGATAGCCTCCGAGCCCCACCTTTAGGTAAATCTGAGCTAGCGCAGATGGGCGTGTCCTGATGGTTTCGGTCACGCCCATCCTGCTCTTTCGCTCACATTGGCGAGCGGAATCTTTGGGGCATGTTCAATCGGCAGTCACCGCCCCCCGACGCGCCTATAACAAGGGGGCTGTTCCGCGCGCGCCGGCCTAGTAGGCGCAGGCCGGCAGGGCGGAGGTTAGTCCTCCGCGCTGCGACCCCCGCGGAAATAAGATGAACGGGACACAGAACTGGTGTACCTTGGTGGACGTGCACCCGGAGGGGCAGGCCGCGGTAAGAGAGAGTGGCCCACCGCCTCCCCCGCCCGGTATTCTCGGTTTCCCGTTCGGTCCCTCCCGTGCCCCTCGCTGAGTTTGCTGACATCACCTGGGGCCGGCTTGGGGCCGGCTGGGTGCCGCGGGCCCCTCGCCGCACTTCTCTTTCTCTTTTTCTACCGCCGCGTGGCTGGCAGTGGGGGTCTTGGGGAGTCGCGGCAGGAAGGCTGTTCCGGGACTCGGGGCGTCCCTGCCCTCTGGAAGGACACTGCGGCTCTTGCCCGGGACCCCCGCGAATATCCGGGGCGCGCTACGCAGGCGTCCTGTGGGCAGTAGATTGCGTCGTGGGAGAAACGAGCTCCTGGAACGGGGTCTTTGCGCTCTTTGTACTTTGAGTCCCCGACGGGGGGAGATTAGCCTTTTCTGTGGGTCCTGGTGTTCTCAGAGGCCCTTCAGATAACTTAATGGTGCTCTGGGTGATCGGTAAGAAGACAGGGTAGAGAGTCAAATCCCAGGGCTTGGACCAAAGGGTGGGGCGGTAGGACTCTAGGTACGTCGACATTGGCCAGGAAATCCACCTTTCGCTGGGAGGGATAGGGCTGTCTGCTTGGGGGACACCTCTCTGCTCGGATTTCTTCTTCCCCTTGCAGTCCTCCTGCCTCCCCTTCCCCCATCGGCCAGCCGGTAGCTTCCTGGGACGGTTTCTTCACTTCGTTTCCGGGTCCAGCTACCAAGCCCTGGGCAAGTGGATGAAGGAGATGCCAGAACCTAGGCTGGAAAGGGAAGGAAGTGACCCACGCGAGAGCTTCCGGACGAAGTGAGGTTGGGGGAGATAGGGGCGTTCTCCAGCGCTAATACATCTGCTCTGTTTCCCTCACTCCCTGGCCCCCTGTCCTTGTTCTCCCTACCGCAGGTGACCGACCATATGATTTTTTCTCTCCAGAGGCAGAGGAAGGTAACTTGTGGCTGAATGTTTCTAGGCTTTGCTGGGGAACTTGACCCAGAAAGGGTGTGTACTGTTTCATGGATTTTCAAGCTGTTGTGGATGAGCGTGAAATGGGAGTCAAGATGATGGGGAGTTTGTATCCCTCCATTTCCCCTCCCTCCACTCTGTATCTGATTCCCTTTCTGGGTTCCAGTCTCAGCATGTTCCCTGGGGGAGCTAAGCCAGCTGCACCTGGATTATGGCTCTTCAAAATTACTCAAAATAACTCATAGAATCGTTTCTCATTTCAAGTTTAGGGTACAGATAATCACTTAATTTGTTCACAGTCCCTTCTCCATTTCTGTCCGGTCTGTGAGTCTTTCTTTCTTTCTTTTTTTAAAGATTTTATTTATTTATTTGACAGAGAGAAAGATCACAAGTAGGCAGAGAGGCAGGCAGAGAGAGAAGAGGAAGCAGGCTCCCTGCTGAGCAGAGCCCAATGCAGGGCTTGATCCCAGGACCCTGAGATCATGACCTGAGCCGAAGGCAGAGGCTTAACCCACTGAGCCACCCAGGCGCCCTCTGTGAGTCTTTCTGCCCACATTACAGGTCTTGCTACTGCCCAACCCTCCACTCCCCCAGCAGTGCAACTCTGAAGATAATAAAGAAATCCATCCTCTATTATGTCAGCCCTAAGACCTACTATGTGCTCTTACTGTCTTGGAATGGTTGAGGCAGGAAAAAGGGTATGAGGAAAATAAAGGAGAGGGGTGTTGGGCTTCTTTTTGTTTGCTGTAAAAAAGAGATCCGGAAAGATCTTAAGACCAATGTATTGGTACTGTTGAGAATGATTTGACACACTCTTCTGTCCCTTGATATTTTGTTGCTTGCCTCGTGAGGGAGAAAGAGTCCGTAGAATAGTGAGCAAGGAATTCAGTCAGTATACAACCATGGATTAGTTTAAACCTAATCAGAGATCTCTAGAACAAGGGAAAACAGAAATTCCTTTTATTCCTTCTTCATAGGCTAGACTTTAGAGGTATTTTACTTCAAAGATGTGAATGAAATAAGCATTGCTGGAATCTGTTCTTGGAGACATTCCTGAGCTGTTCAGGAGCGGGGAGGAAATGGAAAACAATCAATCAGTCAGGAGATAGGATTTGTCCCTGGATTCCTCTCCTCTGAGCCAGCCTGAAGATCGACTTTATGGCTCTGGACAGTCCCCAGGAAGCTGTAGAATATTCACACCACCGAGTGAGTGCTCAGTGCTTGCTCAAAGTGAGTGAATGAATATGCAAATGAACAGATGTTCCTCCTTGGTGTCAGGGGTATAGACAATTTAACCTGCTCCTGCATGCTAGTGAGGATCCTGGGACTCTGTTGGTGTTTCCCTACCAGGCAGGCTGAGTGAGTTGGTGCATCACACTTGGACGTGGAAATACAGCTAATACCTCTTTGGTTTTTTATTGTTAGAGGCAGATGCAGCAGGTAGGGTGAGCCAATGTTTTTCATACTGCAGATCATGACTACAGCGGGTCTGAAGTCAACTTAGTGGGTTCGAGCCCTAGTATTAGAAAAGAAATGGATTCTGATTACATGGCATTTTGGACTAGGCAAAACTGGGGGGACAACGAAGAGATCAATGGCTGCCAGGAGTTTTGAGGTTAGAGGGAAAAGAAATAGAGCGCAGAGGATTTTTTTTTTCCCTAACCCACAAAATGTACATTATTTACTTTACTTGAGTGAACTCTAAGGGGATCCAGGGGCTTTGGGTGATTAAGATGTGTCAGTGTATGTTCATTCTTGGTAACAAATGTGCCATTCTGGTGAGTGAGGTAGGTAATGGAGGAAGCTATGCCTGTGTGGGGGTAGGGAGTATATGAGGAATCTCTGTACCTTCCTGTAGATTTTGTTGTAAATCTAAAACTGCTCTAAACAAAATAAAGTCTTCAAAACAAAAGAAATAGAATTAGCACTATCAGAGTATTAGGGTGGACATTTTTAGCAAAGATGTGGTTTCAGTTAAATATATATATACATAGTATATGTTTGTGTGCGTGTGTGCGCTTATTAGATCTTGAGGTAAATCTTTTAGGTCAGAGGAGTCTGCAAGCTACTGTAGTAAATTATACTGACAGATGGAAGCACAAAGTAACCTCAAACATTTTTATTAGACATTCCATTAAGTTCCTTTGGTTATAAGCAGCATAGAGGGACTCTAGCTAACTTAAGCAGAAGAGGAATTTATTAGAAGGAAATGGGCAATCAGAATTTAAGGGAAAGCTTAAAAAGTGTGGACCAAGGCTGTTTGCATTGGCAACACATGTACTAAAATTGAATGGATACGGAGAAGATTGGCATGGCCCCTGTGCCAGGGTGGCACTCAAAGTTGTGAAGCCTTCCCTGTTTTTCAGTGTTGCTATAATAGCAGTGTGTGGTGACAGATGGTAGTTACACTTTTGGTGAGCATAGCATAACCACAGAGTTGTCAAGGCATTAAGTGGTACTCTTGAGACTAATGGAACATTGTGTCAGCTGTACTTGGAGGGTCTTGGATCTGGCTAAGTGGAAGGGACTAATGGAGGGTTTCTACATCTGGGTGAATTGGTTCCCAGTGTTTTTTGCCATTCTGTCCAAGATTCTAAGGAGAGGGTTTCATGGGCCCCTCACCCCCCTTGGCCAGGGCAATACGGTGTTCCCTGATGGACAGGCCCACCAGATTCTCCTGTAAAGGAGGGAGAGTGTGCAAAGCAAAACCCAAGTGCTGTTACTGGTAGAGGAAGATGGAAGCTGTGTGGTAAAAGCAACAGAAGTTTACTATGTTAGCCTCCAGTTTGAATGATCTGTTTCTTTCTTTTTCTTTTAAAAAAAAAAATTTTTTTTTTTTTATTAAGTAGGCTCCACATTGTATCCAACGTGGCCTTGAACTCGTTGACCCTGAGATCAAGAGTTGCATGTTCCACCTGCTGAGCCAGCCAGGCACAGGCACTCCTCCTTTCCTTCCTTCCTTAGATTTTATTTATTTATTTTGAGAGAGAGAGAGCATGAGCGAGTGGAGGCAGAGGTAAAGGGAGAGAGAATCTCAAGCAGACTCCGTGCTTAGTGCAGAGCCAAACATGGGGCTCAATCCCAGGACCCTGAGAGCATAACCTGAGACGAAGTCAGATGCTTAATTGACTGAGCCACCCAGGCGCCCCTCTCTCGTTTTTCCTTCCTTCCTTCCTTCCTTCCTTCCTTCCTTCCTTCCTTCCTTCCTCTCTTTCTTTCTTAAAGATTTTATTTATGTGAGAGAGAGAGAGAGAGCACTCAAGGCTGAGCAAGCGGGGAGGGCAGAGGGAGAAGCTGGCTTCGTGGTGAGCTTGGGGCCTAATGTGGGGCTCGATCCCAAGAGCCTGAGATCATGACCTGAGCTGAAGTCAGACACTTAACCAACTGAGATACCCAGGTGCCCCTCTTTTTTCTTTATAAATCATTTTTTAATCAAATATATGTGCATGATTTTTAAAAGACTAATATTATCAAAAGACTTTTTAAGAGAAAGTAGCAAGAAGTTTCCTACCCCAATCCCTGCCCCATGGGAGAGACCACTTTCAGCTTTTGGCACTTTTGTCAGGTGTTACTCCCATGTTTCTAAATAATATGCTTAGAGTGATTCTTCTTGACTTAATCAGTTTCAGACAACTATTGACTTCCTGCTGTAGGAATTACAGGAAAGTTTATACTCCCACCCCTTACATACTCTATTTCCCTTCTCCCATCCTCCCAGTGTATTTACATCACAATTTTGGGCTAAACTCTGATTTCTGTTAATAGCATTGTGGTTAAGAGCCTGGTCCTGGGCCTCTGACTCTACAGTGGGGTTGTAGTCAGGGCTTTGAAGTTGGCTTCGCCCAAGATCATTTCAGTAAATTACTTAATCTTTTCCATCTCAGTTTCCTCATCTGTAAAACAGGGATATTAATTGCACCCTTCTAAGGTTGTTGTGAGTATTAAATAAAATAATGTATGTGAAGGGGCGCCTGGGTGGCTCAGTGGGTTAAAGCCTCTGCCTTCGGCTCAGGTCGTGATCCCAGGCTCCTGGGATAGAGTCCTGGATCCCCCCACCTCCAACCCCTGCCTGCCTCTCTATCTACTTGTGATCTCTGTCAATAAAAACATAAAATCTTAAAAAAAAAAAATGTATGTGAAACATTAAGCCCCAGGCCTGGACCATGGTAAGTGCTCAGGTGCTAGCTGTTATTTTCTGTTTGCTCTGCCTACTGGCTTAGATGAGATAAGACTGTTTCAGCCTCTCGTGAGACCCCTGCCCAAGGGGTGGAGGAAGAGTCTGGGAACTCTCTGGTCTGGTCGAGGTGTGCTTCTTTTCATTATGTTCACATTTATGCTTCTCTGTTCCTTTCCCCTTGCCTCTGCCAGTGGAAGGTCTCGAGGAGGAGATGGGGTCCTTAGTTGGCCTAGAGTAACCTTTGCCAGCACCAGCTCAGCCAGGATGGGTCTTGGAGGAGTGATGGTCAGGGATCGTATTTTGGTATCCTGCTCTAGGCCCCTTTTCTCTTCCTGCTTTTTCTGACTCATGGCGGAAGTAGCTGATGTCCCATGATGCTCTGGACTCTTTGGTAAGGTGATTGCCTTTAAGTAATCTATCAACATTACCCTTCCTCAGAATATTTATACTTTATTCATCTCTAATTTTAAAGAAATATTTTATTTATTTGTTTTAGAGAGAAAGAGAGAGAATGAAAGAGAGAACATGAGAGGGGAGAGGTCAGAGGGAGAAGCAGACTCCCTGGTGAGCCGGTAGTCCGCAGGACTCCATCCTGGGACTCCAGGATCATGACCTGAGCCTAAGGCAGTTGCTTAACCAACTGGGCTACTCAGGCGCCTCTCTAATTTTTTTTGTCTTGATCAGTCTTGGCCAGAGAGTTTCTCTAAACAACACCTGGGTGGATTTGGAATTTTTTCATCAGCTACAGCCTGAACCTTTGTCTTTACCCTGGAATAGGTGTTATTCCTTTAGGATCTCAGAAGCTGAATTAGTTTAATATCAAGTCTTTCCTGAATTCCATTCCTTTAAAATTTTGCGGGGTGAGGTGGTGCCTGGGTGGCTCAGTCATTTAAGTGCCTGCCTTCCGCTCAGGTCCATCATCCCTAGGTCCTGGGATTGAGCCCCACATTGGACTCCCTGGTAGGGAGCCTTCTTCTCCCTTTCCCTGCCTGCCCCTCACTCATGCTCTCTTTCGCAAATAAATAAAATCTTTTAAAAAATTTAAAAAAAATTTTTTTTAAGATTTTATTTATTTATTTGACAGTGAGAGAGAGACAGCGAATGCAGGAACATGAGCAGGGGAAGTGGGAGAGGGAAAGCAGGTCCCCTCCCCCCGCCCAGCAGGGAGCCAGTTGTAACAGGGCTGCATCCCAGGACGCTGGGATCTTGACCTGAGCCGAAGGCAGACGCTTAACGACTGAGCCATCCAGGTGCCCCCCAAATTTTTCTTAACTAAAGCTATGATTTATTGAAGGTTTACTCTGGGCCTAATTTTTCTGTAACTACTTTAATGAGCTATAATTCATAGACTGCACAAGTAACCCATTTAAAATGTATAATTCAGTGGCTTTTAGTGTCCTCACTGAGTTGTGTAGTTATCAACACAATCAATTGTAGAACATTTTGTCTAGCTGTAAAGAAATCCTGATCCATTAGCAGTCACTCCCCATTTTCTCTTAACTGCTCCCCCGCACCCCAGCCCTAGGCAACTACTGGTTTCTTTCTCTGAGATTTCCTGTTCTAGGTATTTTATGTAAATGTAATCATTTAATATGTGATCCTTTGTGACTGGCTTCTTTCAATTAGCATAATGTCCTTATGGTTGATCCATGTTGCAACATGAATTGGGATTTCATTCTATTTTATTTTATTTTATTTTATTTTAAGATTTGAGAGAGAACGAGAGAGCACAAGTGGAGGGGGAGGGGCAGGGGCAGAGGGAGAGGTATAAGCAGGCTATCTGCTGAGCAGGGAGTAGGACTGACTGACATGGGGCTTGTTCCCAAGTCTGGTATCATGACCTGAGCTGAAGGCAGATGCTTAAGCGACTGAGCCACCCAGATACCCCTGTACATCATTCCTTTTTAAACCTCAATGATATTCTATTGTGTGGATATATTATCACATATGCTTGTCGGGGATAAGTGTTCATGGACATTTGGGTAGTTTCTGTTTTTCGTCTATTATGAATAATGCTGCTGTGAACATTGACTTATATTTTAATTTCTTTAATTTCTTTTGGAGAGACACACCTAGGAGTGGATTTTGAAAGAGGATTCATTGATACTTACTCCAAAGGAATGAATGCATTCAAAATGGTGAGAGCCCTGCCTGTGTGACACCTGGGGTAGGGAAGAAACTCCTGGGCAGAGGGATTTTTCAAGTTTGGTGACTGCCTGCCTGTTCCTTCCACTCAAGCTCAGCCCGTAAATTCCTCCTCACACCATTCCAGCTCCCCCATTCATTGCCAGATTCTTACTTTCTAGTGCACTACAACTGATGTCTCCAAGCCTGCCAGGGATTTGGGAAATCCTGGGCTCTGCCAGAGGATCTGGGATTAGGAGGCTTACCCAATCACCTGGCATTTGGCGCCAGCGTTGGCCATATTTTTCTGGGGTGGGGGATGGGGTGTTCACTCAGATGGTTTCAGTTCCAGACACATTGCTCAGAGCAGGTGAGGGAGCTTCCCCGCCTGCCTGTAATTATGGTACATGCCTCTTTGGGTCACAATGCAGAGTCTTGTGAAATCCTTTTTTGTTTCTTAGGGGTGGGGAGGTTTAGTTAGGGGAATAGGTATGTACCAGGGAAGTTGGTGGCCTAGATTTAAGCCTGGCCAGCAGGGGCAGGAAGAGGAGAAAAAAATACAGGGTCTGATGGAGATGGGTGGATGAAGGAAGAAAAAGGAAAGGATCTTCTAGGGTCTGGGGCCACAAAAGCAAAAAATGACAAAATGACAAGAGGGAGGAGGGGGCACTGCCCCTCCATCCCAGGCTGGCTGGGTACCTGGCAGGTTTCCTAGAGAGTGGCTAGCTCAGCAAAAGGGTGTCTCCTTCACATTCGAGAGCATTCAGGAGCCCCCCTCTTCCTTGTACACATTCACTATTAGGCCTCTTCTGCCCTGGCGGATGCCTGTGCCAGGTCTCCAGGTGATGAGAAAGACTGCCCCATTTCGAGTGCCACCCCGAATCATTTTTCTCATTTCACCTCCCAATCACCCCGGTCAGCCCTCTGCATAGTGCTTGTCCAGCCCATGCCTCTGGGCAGGTAGCCAGACAAAAAGCAGACACCTGTTTTGTTGGCTAATCTGTGGGGAGGAGAGGAATAATTCTTTGTGTCATACTTAACAAAGGGCCATCTCTGGAGAGGCCAGAATGAAGGCTGTCCAAAACCTGAGAGTGGGGTGGCAGCCAAGAGAGGGTAAGCCTCAACCACCTCATCTGGCCTTGTGCTGGCCTCTTGGGAGCCAGTGTTTCAAGGAGCTGGCTATTCCCATTTCTCAGAAGGGGAAACTTGAGGTGGCTGTCGCAGCTGTTTGAGAGACCACGTACGTTTTGGGCAGGAGAGGGGATAGGACTGAGGGACAGAGTGATTGGAGGAATGAGTTACAGAGTGAATAATTAGGGATGCTGGTTTCCAGCTCAGGGACTATCTCTACTGCCCTTACCTCCTAGGAAGAGCCTTGATCCTCACCTGCCGCCCATGCTCACGGTCCCCATAGCAGCCTGGGGAGTGCGAGCAAGGGAAACATAATTTCCCATAGATCTGTCCCCTATCACGTGATCCCAGGGTGTGAGAACCTCTGGGGCCTCCCTCTTTATCTCCCTATCATTTGTCCACAGCGTCTTGATCTCTAACCCCTCAGCTATGTGTTTATTCCCTCCCCGCTCTCAGGAGTGATTCACAGCTGGAGATTTGTTTGAACAGAAGCGAGAGGCTGCCTGTAATTTGGACATGGCTGGGCTTCTCCCCAAGAATGTTTATGAGGTTAGAGGCTGCTTACCTTATGATTAGCTGCTACTTTTTCCCTAGAGAAGATTCTACTTCTTATCTTGCCTTTCAGGGAGGAGTCTCCAGTGGGACTTCCCTGCTAGACATTTTGGGGTATTCCTAAAGTTCGCTGGAACCTTCTCCTAGCCCTGAGATGAGTCCAGCTCCAGAAAATAGCTAATGGCACCAAGCCTGGGTTTCCCTCCTTAGCTCTGGGCTGGAGTGTAGGTTGAGGTTCATGGCCTTGCAGACTGGATTCTCTGGTTCTGGAGGCTGAGGTGGCACAGAACCCTAGATTTGTTCACATGCTTCATTTAGACAATTTGGCTCACCCACCCTCCTCCCTGTGTCTTCCTAGAGCTCCTTGGGAAAGTAATGCTGTCTCACCTTTGTGAAGTGATTTATGGTTTGCCAAGCATTTTCACGCTATCCTATCATCTCTACCTGTCCTGCCTTAAATGTAGGCAAGGTACTATTATCACTACCATTTTGCAGATAGAAAAAGGCCCTGAGAGATAAAGTGATTGCTCAAGTGTTAATAGTTGTCGGTTTGACTCAGACCCCACCTCCAGCTCCAGCACTTTTCCTTGCCTTCTCTTAATTTATGTGTTGCACTAGACCAGTGCTGCACAAACACATTTTCTGTTCCTCAAGTTTAAAACACTGTAGAAGCATGGACTGAAAGTCCCTTTACTCCTTTGTCCTCCTCTTGTTTAATGTGTATACATTCAGTGCCTTTCCCATTCGCTTACATTCTAGAAATACCCTGTGGCATGGTGGCTGGGAACACAGACTCTAGAGCCACAGGACCTGGGTTTGAATCCTGGCTCTGACCTTTGCTAGTTATATGGCCTGGGGCAAGATACTTAACGTCTGGGCTTTGGTTTTCTCCTCTATAAAATAAGCATGTTGATAATAACATTTGCCATATAATATTATTATGAGTATTAAATGAGTTAATATATTTAAAGCACTTAGCACAGAGCCCAGTAGGGCTCAGCACATAGTATTTGTTATATATAGGAATTGGCAATCACTATGAACATATGTGTGTGTGTATATATATATGTACTTAAATAAATAGGAAGTCATTTTTTTATGACTTAGTGCCTTGCTTTTTTCCTGCTTATCTTGGAGATCATTTTCTGTTAAATAAATAAAAGTTTATTTACCAGCAGTGTAATATCCCACAGTGTGGATGATACCATACCTGCACCTACTGGAAGGTAGTTCTGCTGTTCCCAGTTTGTAACTACTGTAAACAGTACTGCTGTCAACAGTTTTATACTGTATCTTTGGGATTTTCATAGGGCATCTTCCTAAAAGTGGAATTACTGGGTCAAAAGGTTTATGAAATATGCAAATACTTTTTATTAATATTGCCAAATTAACTTCCCAAGATCCTTGTATGAACTTACACTCTAGCAATACATGAGACCAATCCTGGACCTTATCGGTATCTTTATTATTTTTTTTAAAAGATCTTATTTATTTATTTTGTGAGAGAGAGCACGAGCAGAGAGGAGGGGGAGAGTGAGAGGGAGAAGGAGGCTCCCCGCTGAGCAGGGAGCTCGATGAGGAGCTAAATCCCAGGACCCCAGGACCCCAGGATCGTGACCTGAGCTGAAGGGAGACGCTTAACCAATTGAGCCAGCCAGGTGCCCCAGTATCGTTAATATTTGCCAATTTGTTGGTCTACAAATGCTATTTCTGCAGGATTTACATGAGGAAAAGTCCATTGCTTTACTGAGAGCTAGAAAGAAGGCTTGAGTATATGGGAAGTTTTAAACAAAGCAAAGCAATAAAATGGACAGCTGTGCACTGAACACCCAGCTTAAGAAATAGAACATTACCAATCTTTCTGAAGCCCCTGGGGTCCTCCTTCCTAGTTCATAATGCTCTGCTTCCTCCACAGAAGTGATCACTGTCTCAAATTTTGTGTTTATTTCTTTGTTCTTTATTATACTTATCCTACATAGACAAGTGATATAGTGCTTGGTTTGGCATGTTTTGAACTTTATATTCATGATATTCTCTATATTCTCTAGCTTTTTTTTTTTAATTAGTTAATTAATTTAATTAACTAATTAAATTAGTTATATTCCCTATATTCAAATGTGGGGCTTAAACTCATGACCCTGAGATCGAGACTAGCTTGGTCTTCCAATTGAGCTAGCCAGGTGCCCCTTCTATAGCCTGCTTTTAAACTTACCACTAATTTGGAGATTCATTCATGTTGATACATGAAGTTGTAATTCAGTTATGTTCACAGATGAATACTAGTTCATCGTACTAAAAGGCCAGACTTTATTTATCCATTTTGTTGTCAGCCGATCATCTGGGCTATTGCCCAGATGCTGCTGTGAGCATACATCTGCTTGTTTCCTTTTTACACTTCTTTTTTTTAATTTTAATGTTTTATTTATTTTAAAAATATTTTATTTATTTATTTGACACAGAGGGAGAACAGAGTGAGAGAGGGACCACAAGCAGGAGGAGTCGGGGAGGGAGTAGCAGGCTTCCCACTGAGCTAGGAGCCCAATGTGGGGCTTGATCCCAGGACCCTGGGATCGTGACCTGAGCTGAAGGCAGACACTTAACAACTGAGCCACCCAGGCACCCCCCTCTTCTTTTTAAAAATTTAAATATTTATTTATTTATTTTAGAGAGAGGGAGAGAGAGGAGAGAGAGCATGAGCGGGAGGGGCAGAGGAAGAGGGAGAGATAATCTCAAGCAGACTCTGTGCTGAGCGCAGAGTCTTAATGGTCTGATGCAGTCTGATGCAGGGCTTAATCTCACAATCCCCACATCATGACCTGAGCGGAAACCAAGAGTCAGACACTTAACTAACTGTACCACCTAGGCACCTCTCCTTTTTACTACTGGTGCTACTACTTCTACTACTATTACTATTCGTTGTTGTTGTTCTTTTTTTTTTTTTTTTAAAGATTTTATTTATTTATTTGACAGAGAGAGATCACAAGTAGGCAGAGAGGCAGGCAGAGAGAGAGAAGGAAGCAGGCTCTCTGCCGAGCAAAGAGCCTGATATGGGGCTCGATCCCAGGATCCAGAGATCATGACCTGAGCTGAAGGCAGAGGCTTAACCCACTGAGCCACCCAGGGGCCCCTGTTGTTCTTTCTTAAAAAAGATTTAATTTATTTATTTGAGAGTGGGAGAGAGAGAGCGAGCATGAGTGGGAGGGGCAGAAGGAGAGGGAGAGAGATTCCCAAGCAGACTCTAAGGGCTGAGTGCAGAGCCTGACATGGGGCTTCATCTCAGGACCCTGAGATCACCTGAGAAACCCAGCATTAGAGGCTTACCTGACTGAACCACCCAGGCACCCCTACACTTCTTAAATTTACAATTTAATGAAATTCTCCCCAAGATGATAACTCCTTATTTTTTTATAGCATTTCCCTAATTACTGGTGAGGTTGAGCATCTTTCATATATTTTTAACTTTTACATTAAAAATTTTTCCAATAATAGATTTTATTTAACCCAATATATGCAAAGATTATCATTCCAAGTGATCAGTATAAAAAGAAATTGTTCAATTTTTTTGTACTGTGTCTTTGTACAGAATATCTCTATTTGGACTGGCCACATTCCAAGTGGTCGATAGCCACATGTGGCTAATGGCTACCACATTGGGCAACATAGTTCTTGATAGTGAATGACTTGACTTAACTGACCCAACTCCCTATATTCAGACCAAACCTGTCCTTTATCTATCAATCCATATGACCCTTCTGTCTACCAACTGATTTATTTATACATTAAACTTTAAATTTTATTATATCATTTTTTTAAAAAGATTTTATTTATTTATTTGACAGAGAGAGACACAGCGAGAGAGGGAGCACAAGCAAAGGGAGTGGGAGAGGGAGAAGCAGACCTCCTGCTGAGCAGGGAGCCCGATGTGGGACTCGATCCCAGGACGCTGGGATCATGACCTGAGCCGAAGGCAGCCGCTTAACCAACTGAGCCACCCAGGCGTCCCTATATCATTATTTTTAATTGAATTATAATTGACGCACAATGTGACATTAGTTTTAAGTGTACAACAGAGTAATTCAACAAGTCTGTATGTTATGCTGTGCTCACAAGTGTAGCTACCTTCTTTCTCCATGCAGAGTATCTTTTCATTAGTCTATTAGCTACTTATATTTCTTCTTAGAGTTACCTTTCTTAGACTTTGCTCATTATTTTTGTTTCCCCTCTTTTTGTGTTTGCTTTTTCCAGTGTTTCCTATTGCTTCACTACACTGAGAAGTTTGTTTCTCAAAAGAGAGGGAATTGGGGAGATCCTCTGTCTCATCATCTGGAATTGATGCAATGTGTATTTTTTGAGAACCTACTTAGGTCAGACACTGTGCTAAATAAGCTTATGACTTTACTGGGGGAGATGCATAAATAAGTAGTTATAAGGGGGATCGTTGTTACAGTGTACGATATGTATGCAGTGAGTGCAGAGAGCAGGCTCTGACTGAGGAGTGCTGGGGTGAGACCCATGGAGCAGGGATGCCTGAGCTGAGAATTCTCCAAAGAGGAAAGGGAGGGGAAGGGTCCCAGAAAGAGAAAGCAACATGTGCATTCATGGGGAGGTGAGACACATAGTGCATTACAGGACTCATCAGCTGTAAGAGATTTGGGTTTGGTTGCCTTCCTACTATTAGATCGGGAAAGTTTGGAATAGAGTATAGGGTACAAGTAGGGTAGTGGGAGGAGTCCAGACATTATGTGGTATAGATAATATACCACATAATAAGCCTAATTCTGAGGGGACTTTAATGCCTTTGGTTTGGTTGCCTTCCTACTATCAGATCGGGAAAGTTTGGGATAGAGTGTAGGGTACAAGTAGGATGGTAGGAGGAGTCAAGACATTATGTGGTATAGATAATATACCACATAATAAGCCTAATTCTGAGGGGACTTTAATGCCATGGGGAATTTTAATTTTTTTAGGAGATTTTATTTAACAATAACATACATACAGAAAAGTGCATGTGCCATAAACGTACAGTCAGTTAATTTCACAAGCTGGACATATTCTTCGACCCAGCATCTAGAGGAAGAAACAAATCATTAGCACCACAGAAACCCCTGCTTCTAGTCATTATCCCCTTCTAGTCAGTACATTCCCCCATCTTCCACAAGTAACCACTATCGTGACTTTTAAAGTATATATTAGTTTTGCTTGTTTTTATACTTTTTATGTAAGTGGAATTGTATAGTATACTTCTGTGTCAGAATTCTTTTACTTGGGGAGCTGGGTGACTCAGTCGTTAAGCGTCTGCCTTCAGCTTAGGTTGTGGTCCCAGGGTCCTGGGATCATCCCACATTGGGCTCCCTGCTTAGCAGGGAGCCTGCTTCTCCCTTTGCCTGCTGCTCTGCCTGGTTGTGCTCACACTTTGTCTCTGACAAATGAATAAATAAAATCTTTAAAAATGGGGTTTTAGGGGCACCTGGCTTAGTTGGAAGAGCATGTGACTCTTGATCCCAGGGTTGGGGGTGTAGAGATTACTTAAAAATAAAATATTTAGCGGCCCCTGGGTAGTAGAGTTGGTTAAGTGTCTGACTTTTGGTTTCAGCTCAGGTTATGATTGATCCCCGTGTTAGGCTCTATGTTCAGCATGGGGTCTGCTTGAGATTCTCTTGTCTCCCTGCTCTCTCTCTCTCTCTCTCAAATAAATAAATAAAATCTTTAAAAAATAAAATAAAATCTTTAGGGGGTGCCTGGGGGATGCAGTCGGTTAAGGGGCTGACTCTTGGTTTTTGACTCAGGTTGTGATCTCAGGGTTGTGAGAAGGAGCCCCATGTTGGATTCTGTGCTCAGCAGAGTCTGCTTAATACTCTCTCTGTCCCCCCTCCACATGCTCGTTCTTTCTAAAAATAAATAATTCTGGAAAAAATAAAATCTTTTAAAAAAGAAGAAAAATAAATAAAAATAAAGAGGCATCTGGGTAGCTCAGTCAGTAATCATCTACTTTCAGCTCAGGTCATGATCTCTGGGTCCTGGGATTGAGTCCTGCATTGGGCTTTCTGCTTAGCAGGGAGTCTGCTTCTTTCTCTCTCTCTCTCTCTCTCTCAAATAAATAAAGTCTTAAAAATTTTTTTTGGTTTTATGTATGTATGTATGTATTTAAATAATCTGTACATCAGACTTTCGACCCTGAGATTAAGAGTCACATGCTCTACCAATTACGCCAGCCAGGTGCCCCTATCCTTTATATTCTGGAACATTTGGATAAATTCTAATTTTTGGCTATTAGGAGAAATGCTACTGTGAACAATCTAGTATCATTTTTTTTTTAAAAGATTTTATTTATTTATTTGACAGAGAGAGATCACAGTAGACAGAGGCAGGCAGAGAGATAGAGAGGGAAGCAGGCTCCCTGCTGAGCAGAGAGCCCGATGCGGGACTCAATCCCAGGACCCTGAGATCATGACCTGAGCCGAAGGCAGTGGCTTAACCCACTGAGCCACCCAGGCGCCCCTAGTCATTTTTTATGGGTAGAATTTTTTTGTTTTTAGGGGGAACATAGGTATACATTTCTGTTGAGTAGATAAATTGGATTAGAATTACTATGTTACAGGGTTTGCAAATGTTCATCTTTGGTAGATGTTTCCAAGGAGATTATGGTAACGAGCAGTCTCACCATCGGTATAGGAGAGTTCTGATTGTTCCATGGCCCCCAACACTTGTTTTTTTGTTTTCATTTGTAGTCATTCTGATGGGTATTCTGTAGTATTGTCTTGTGGTTAGTGTCTAGCTCTTTGATAATGATGACTAATGAGACTGAACCCTTTTCAGATGTTTATTGACCATTTGGATAACCTCTTTTGTGATGTGTCTTTTGAAGTCTTTTGCCCATTTTTCTGTTGGGCACCTGTTTTCTCTCCCTTTCTTTCCCTCCTTGCCCTTTCTCTTTCTTTAAATATACTTCTTATTCTGGAATATTAAGTTTTTAGGAAAGTTGCAAAGATATTACAGAGATTCTCATACAATCTTTGCTCAGTTTCCTCCAGTGTTAACACCTTACATAACCATGGTGCCTTTGTCATAATTAAGAAAATTAATGCTGATACAACATTGTTGTATCATTGTATGTATACATTGTAACATGTAATGTTATATATGTAACATAATGTTATATATGTATACATGTAACATTGTAATGTACAACAAAGTACAGGCTTTATTTGAACTTTGCCGGTTTTTCCACTAATATACTTTTTCTGATCCAGATCCAGTCCAGGAGGCCATGTTGTATTTAGTCTCTTTGTTTTATAGGAATTCTTAATATATTCTGAATATTCTTTGCCAGATAAATACAGAGTGAATAACTTCTCTGTGGATTATCATGTACTCTCTTTTGATTAACAAAAGTTCAAAACTTTAATACAGTCCAACTTATCAAATTTTTTATAGGGAAGTTTTTTTTTTCTTTTTACATTTAACTCTACAATCCAGGGACGCCTGGGTGGCTCAGTTGGGTAAGTGGCTGTCTTCAGCTCAGGTCATGATCCTGGGGTCCTGGGATCAAGTCCCGCATCAGGCTTCTTGCCCAGCAGGGAGCCTCCTTCTCCCTCTGTGTGCCATTTCCCCTGCTTGTGCTTGCTCTCTCTTTCTCTGACAAATAAATAAATACAGTCTTTAAAATAAATAAATAAATAAGCAATCCACTTGAAATTGATATTTGTGATATGGTGTGAGGTAGAAGTTAATATACGTCTTTTTCCAATGAGACACTTTTACTTTAGCTTATAAGCATATACTGTGGCAGGTATTTTGAAAAGGAGCATTACATCAAATTTTGAGGAACTGAAACTTTTGTTTATCTGCGTGTTTTAATCACTGTGTTTTCACTTAAGCATTATACTGTCCATCTTACCAACTAATAAGGGGGAGAATAAATCAATACATACAACAAATGAAAGCCAGTGTCAGTGTTCGAGCACAAGTCCAACTGTTCCAAAGGTGATTCTTTTTCTGCAAAGAAGAGAGAAAGCCAACTGGGCTTGAGGGGTAATGGACCAGGCAATAAATTTGGTGGTGATCTAGGTTCTGTTGTGTATCATCTCGTTCTAACTGTCAAAAGAAAACATATTTTCTGAAATAAAAAAATAAATATGTAAGAAATAAAAAGAACTTGACAGTAATCTACAAAAGTGGGGGCAAGGGAAGGAGCTTAGTTTGAATACCTAAGTTTATTTGGTTTAATCTATTCAGTGGCGTACTAGTGGCCACTAAAAGCCAATTTTGAAGAATGTTGAGTATGATGGAAATTAACGATGAAATATGAAAGGGAAAAAGCAAGTATATAACTTTGTACAGTAGTATGTTTTTAAAAAATGTGTAGAAAAATTATAAGGAATATGCTAACATTTTAATAGTGGCTATTTTGAGGTAGTAGGATTATAAGTACTTATTTTCTTCATTATAGTCTTCAATTTTTGTCCCTGAAAGTATTAATTAAATTTTTATTAGATAATTGTAGATTCACATGCAATTATAAGCAATAATAGAGATTCCCCATCCCATCTTGCAAAACTACAGCATGCTATCACAACCAGAATGTACTTCATACAGTCAAGATACAGCATATGTCCATCACCACAAAGACACTTCACATTGAAGCTCACACATACTTCCTTTCACCCATCTTCTCTTTACCTCCTGGCAACTACTAGTCAGTTCTTCATTTCTATAATTTTTTTCATTTCAATAACCTTAAATGAATGGAATCATACAGTATGTAACCTTTTGGGATTGGCTTCTTTCCCTTGCATAATTCTCCGGGAATTTACGTATGCATCAATAGGGATGTGTACAACAATAGGAAACAAACAATAATTTGTTCCCTTTTCTTGTTGAGTAGTAAGTAGTCCATGATATAGATACACCACAGTTTGTTGTCTGCATTGAAGGGTACCTGGTTTGTTTCTAGTTTTGTAGTATTACAGACAAAACTGCTATAAACACTAGCGTACATGTTTTTGTGTTAACGTAAGTCTTCATTTCTCCTGGATAGATGTCCAGGAGTACAACTGTTAGGTCATATGGTATTTGTATGGTTTAAAAAAATTTTTTTTTAAAGATTTTATTTATTTATTTGACAGATAGAGATTACAAGTAGGCAAAGAGGCAGGCAAAGAGAGAGGAGGAAGCAGGCTCCCTGCTGAGCAGAGAGCCCGTTGTGGGGCTCGATCCCAGATCCCTGGGATCATGACCTGAGCCAAAGGCAGAGGCTTTAACTCACTGAGCCACCCAGGCGCCCCAGTATTTGTATGGTTTTTAAAGAGACTGCCAACCTTTTTGTTCTGCCCCAAAGTGGCTGTCACTTTACATTCCTACCAGCAGTGTGTGAGGGATCCAATTTTTCCACATTGTCAGTACTTGGTGGTGTCACTGTTTTTTGTTTTGGCCATTCTGATAGGTGTATAATGGTATCTCACTGTGGTTTTGATTTGTATCACCTCAGTGACAGTGAACATCTTTTTATGTGCTTATTCACATCTATATATCTTCTAAAGTGAAATGTATTTTCGTGTCTTTTAGCCATATTCTAACAAAATAATAAGAAACAGAACTTTATGTTCATGAGAGATATTGGTCTGTAATGTTTGTTTTTCTTTCTTTGTATTTTTTCTCTTTCTATTATTTTTTTTTAAAGATTTTATTTATTTGAGAGAGAGAGAGCATGAGAGGGAAGAGGGCCAGAGGGAGAAGCAGACTCCATGCTGAGCAGGAAGCTGGATGCAAGACTCACCCCATCCTGGGACTCCAGGATTATGACCTGAGCCGAAGGCAGTTGCCTAACCAGCTGAGCCACCCAGGCGCCCCTACTTTCCTTTCTTTTAAAAAAAATTGTCTTTGGTCTTTTCTGTGTTAAATTTTATTCGTTTCTTCTCTTATCTTTATTATTTCCTTCCTCCTGCCTGTTTTGGGTTTAATTTGTTGTTCTTTATCTAAAAGTGAGAAGCTTACATTGTTGATTTGAGATTTTTTTCTTTTCTAATATATGCATTTATTTATTTTTTAGAGTAATCTATATGGCCAGTGTGGGGCTCAGACTCATGACCTTGACTGATCAAGAGTCGCGTGCTCAGTGCGCCTAGGTGCCTCAGTCAATTGAGCATTCAACTCTTCATTTCCACCTGAGTCATGATCTCTTGATAGTGAGATCAAGTCCAACATGGGACTCCTGCTCAGCAGGGAGCCTGCTTGAGATTATTTCCCTCTGTCCCTCCCCCTACTCCTGTGCTCTCTTCTCTTTCTCTCTCTCTCTAAAATAAATAAATCTTTAAAAAAAAGGAGAGAGAAAATTTCATGTCTACCAATTGAGCCAGCTAGGTGCCCCTTTAATGTATGCATTTAGTGTTAGGAATTTCCCTCTCAGACTGCTTTATTTATTTTTTTAAAGATTATTTATTTATTTATGAAAGAGAGAGCAGCGTGAGTGTGAGGGAGAAGTAGACTCCCCACTGAGTAGGGAGACCAATGCGGGACTCAATCCCAGGACCCTGGGATTATGACCCAAGCCAAAGGCAGATGCTTAACTGATCGAGCCACAGAACTGCTTTAGATATGTCCCACAAAGTTTGACATTTTGTGTTTTCATTTTTCTTAAGTTCAGTGATTTTTAAAATTTCTCTTGAGACTTCCTTTTTTTTTACATTAGTAAGTATGTACTGTTTTCTTTTTTTTATTTTTATTATTTATTTTTAAAAAAGATTTTATTTATTTATTTGACACAGAGAGAGAGATCACAAGTAGGCAGAGAGGCAGGCAGAGAGAGAGGGGGAAGCAGACTCCCCGCCAAGCAGAGAGGCCGATGTGGGACTCAGTCCCAGGACCCTGAGATCACAACCTGAGCTGAAGGCAGAGGCTTAACCCACTGAGCCACCCAGGTGCCCTATTTTTATTTTATTTATTTGAGAGCGAGAGAGTGACTGAACACAAGTGGGGGGAGGAACATAGGAAGAGGGAGGGAAAGAAGAAGCAGACTGCCTGTTGATTGTGCAGCTGGATATAGGGGTCAATCCCAGGACCCCAAGATAATAACCTGAGCTGAAGTCAGACACTCAACCACTCTTAAATGAGTGGTCTCCACTCAGGTGCCCTTGAGACTTCCTTTTTGACCAAAGAATTATTTAGGAGTATGTTGTTTAGTTTCCCAGTATTTAAAATTTTCATTTTTTCTTTCTGTTACTTCTAGTTTGATTCCACTGTGGTCAGATAACATGCTCTGTATTATTTCAGTTCTTTCAAGTTTGTTGGTTTGTTTTATGGCCAAATTATTGTATATCTTACTGTATGTTCTATAGGTACATACAAAGAATGTGTTACTCTGCTACTGAAGGGAATGTTCCATAACTGTTGATTAAATGGTGTTGGTTGGTGATGTTGAACTCTTATGTATCTTTGCTCATTTTGGCCTAGTTCTATTAATTGCTCAGAGAAGCATGTTGAAGTCTCCAACTATAATTGTGGGTTTGTGTATTTCTCCTTTTAGTTCTTTAGTTTTTTTTCTTCACATATTTTTCAGCTTAGTTGTTTGGTGCTTATCCATTTGGGATTGCTATGTTTTCTTTGTGTATTGACTCTTTTACATTATATGACCCTCTCTGTCTCTGATAATTCTCTTTGCTCTGACATTTACTTTATCTGATATTGATATAGCGACTCTTGCTTTCCTTTAATTAGTGTTTGCATGATATATCTATTCCCATCCTTTTGCTTTTAACTTGCCTATATGTTTATGTTTAAATGCTTTTTTTAGACAGCATGTATTGATTCATGTTTTTTAGTCAACTCTGCCAACCTTTTTTAATTGGTGTATGTAGACCACTTACATTTAATGTAATTATTGGCATGGTAAGTCTGCCATTTTATTTTTGTTTTCCATTCTCTGTTTTTCATTTATCTGTTTTATTTTCCCTGCCTTCCTGTGGGTTACTTGACAGCTTTTTAGGATTCCATTTTGATTCATTTGTTGTTTTTGAGTGTTATCTGTTTGTATAGACTTTTTAATGATTGCTCGAGGTATTACTCTTATATAATAATTTATATAATAAAACTTTTCACAGTATACCAGTGTGCCATTTTACCAGTTGAGTGAAGTATAGAAACCTTACCTTCCTTTACCTTCTCCCATTCATAATAAAATTAATTTAAATATTATCTCTATGTACTTTTGTTTTTTCTTTTTTATTTCTTTTTTTAAAGATTTTATTTATTTAGAGAGTGAGAGAGAGAGTGGAGAAGGGACAGAGGGAGAGGGAGATGGAGGATCTCAAGTAGATTCTCCTCTGAGTGTGGAGCTTGAGTGGGGCTCGATCTCACAACCCTGAGACGGTGACCTAAGCTGACATCAAGAGTTGGAAGCTCAGCCAGCTGAGTCACTGAGGTGGCCCCTCCTCTGAGTACATTTAGAACTGAATCAGACAGTGTCATAATTTTATCTTCAACCATGAAACGTATTTTAGAAAACCCAAGAGAAGAGGGGAAACCTATTGTATTTACGATGTTTTTGCTATCAATGTTGTTTTTATCTTCCTGATTTTCCAAACTTCCTTTTGTACTGTTTCCTTTATGTTTGAAGACCTTTTACAACTGTTCTTTTTTGTTTGTTTGTTTGTTTGGAGAGAGAGAAAGGGAGGGAGAGCTCTGGAGGCAGGGAAGGGCAGAGGGGAGAGGGACAGAATCCTAAACAGATTCTGTGCTGAGTGCAGAGTCTGTCATAGGATGCCGAGCCCACATAGGGCTGGATCCCAGAACCCCAGATCATGGCCTGAGCCAAAATGAAGAGTCAGCTGCTTAACTGACTGAGCCACCCAGATGTCCCACTTTTTTTTTTTTTTTAAGATTTTATCTATTTATTTATTTATTCATTCCAGAGAGAGAGCATGAGAGTGGGGGTGCAGAGGGGAGCAGAAGGAGAGGGACAAGCAGACTTCATGCTGAGAGCACAGAGCCCAATGTGGGACTTGATTTCACGATCCCGAGATCATGACCTGAGCCAAAATCATGAGTCAGACACTTAACTGACTGAGCCACCAGACTTCTCTACAGCCATTCTTTTAGTGTAGCTATATTGGTAAGAAATTCTCTCAGTTTTCCTTTACCTGAGAACATCTTGATTTCCCCCCTCATTCTTGAAGATTTTTTGGTCATAGGATTGTTGATTAAGAGATTTTTTCATTCCTTGAAACTAGTGTGCCATTTTCTCCTGGCCTTCCTGACTTCTGATGAAAAATCTGCTTTTTATTCAGGGTGTTTTCCCCTTATAAGTAAGGTATCTTTTTTTTTTTTTTTTCCTTCTGACTTGAAAAGATTTTTTCTTTGCCTTTAGTTATCAGAAGTTTAATTATGATGTGTCTTGGCATGATTTGCGGGTCCATCCTGTTTGGAATTTGCTCAGCTCCTTGAATCTGTGCGTTTATATCTTTTGTAAAATTCGGTAAGTTTTCAGCCATTATTTCTTTGAGTACTTTTGCAAGTTGCCTACTTTCTCCTGTCCACCTGGAATTCTGATAACATGTATGGGTGAGGTAACTTTTCATAGGCTCCCATCTAGCCTAGTTGTCTGTGCTCTTTCAATTAGAATGCCTGGGTTCATACAATAAACCAGACTTGATGATCTTCACTAGCTAATAATGACCTCTTTATTTTGGCTGAGGGATGCCCCAGGTTTCCTCAACTGCCTCCAGGTATGGAGAGGATATTATAGCCAAAGTGCCTATCTGTGTCCTGGGGAGAAAGAGTTGGCAGCCACTCTGGCTATTTTGAAATCATTTCCTCTTCTTTCTTGTGTAATGTTCTCTTGACCTAGATGTCATGGAGTACTTGTTTGCATTCAGAAAATACTTACCTGTGTAAAAGACTGTGGCAGACAGCAGCCCACAAGGAGTTAGCAGAAGGGGCAATTCCTCCTGGAACATGACTAACTGAGAGGCAGGTGCCATGGGAGGCCCTGTGATGCTGAGGGAGCTCGGGGAGGGGAGGGTATGTTTCCCACTGGAGGTAGGGAAGTGTCATGGAAGATGTGGCATTTCAGTGTGAACTCTTGAGGGCCTTGCGGATGTCCCATGTGAAGATGGGAAGAAAGGACATTTAAGGCGAATGGTGAAAGCAAAGTCACCAAGGTGGAAAAGCCCGGATGTATTGGACTGGGGGCAATGAGGAGCAGTAACAGAAGAAATGAGTTGACCCAGGCTCTGGAGGGCCTGAAATGTCCCCACTAAGGATCTAACTTGTATTTGGTAGGAATTAAGTGTTTTTGTAAAAGCAGCTACATTGCTAGGATTGGGAAGCCCTAAGAGCCATGTGGGAGTGTCTTCCATCTGTCCCAAATTTGGGTTCATTTCCAGAAGTAGGAGGAGGCTAATATTTGAGTACCTCTCTCTTATGTGGCAGAGAACAACCTCCATACACTTTCAGTTAATTTTCAGCAAAACCCCCTAGTAGTGTTGGAGGGTAGTGTTGCCATTTTATAACGAGAACACTGAGAATTAAGTATCTGACCACAGAGAGTGATTTCTTCTCTCCCAAATTCTCTTCCTTGCACAGGAAGGACTGTTCCCTGCCCAGAGAAGCTTCTCCCAGCTCCCTCCATGGAGCACATTCTTTCTTCCTCCTTTCCTTCCACCAGACATTTGGAATGTTAGGAAGGTTCCTTAAAACCATGTTAAGGGCAAGATGGCATTCATACTCCTGGACCTCAAGGTCACTGTTGTCCTTGGGTAGCTCAGCATCCATCTTCCCATCATTGCCTAAGGGAAGCATATACTCCCTTTTCATGCTCTCATGGTATCAAAGCTGGGAGGAACCTTAGAGATACTTAGTCCAACTCCTGATTTTTCTGGTGCAAGCCAGAGACCCAGCAAGGCTACATCTCCCATCCAGCTCTACACAGAATGCAGGTGACTGGCAGGGTTGGGTCCTCTCTGCTTTGCTGACCCTCTCTTTAATGTTATTTCCCCAGATCTCCACCACCTGCTTTTTCCTTTTACCATAGGATTTCCCTCTCCATGTGTTCTATTTGACCCACAGTTTGTGTTTTAAACCTTCTTTGAGTTAGGCAAGAAAACCTGCTTCTTCTTTTGAAATGAGACTCATCTGTAAATAGATATCTATTGTCTTGCCTTCTTTCATTTGGATAATTTCTGGATGCCTTGTAAAAGCAGGGGCTTAGGGCGCCTAGGTGGCTCGGTGGGTTAAGCCTCTGCCTTCTGCTCGGATCATGATCTCAGGGTCCTGGGATCAAGCCCCGCATCGGGCTATCTGCTCAGGAGAGCCTGCTTCCCCCTCTCTTTCTGCCTGCCTTTCTGCCTACTTGTGATTTCTCTCTCTGTCAAATAAACAAATAAAATCTTAAAAAAAAAAAAAAAAAGCAGGGGCTTGGGGGCGCCTGGGTGGCACGTCAGTTAAGCCTCTGACTCTTGGTTTTGGCTCACGTTGTGATCAGGTGGTGAGATTGAGCCCCGCATTGGGCTCCGCGCTTAGTGCTGAGTTTGCTTAGGTTCCTCTCTCCCTTTCCCTCTGCCCTCCAACTCTCAAATAAATAAGTAAATCTTAAAAAAAAGGAGGGGGAGGGTTTGGATTCAGCGTCTGTCCCATAGTTTGGTTCAGGAAGGGTATCTTAGGCTTGTAAAGTGCGTCGGTGGCTTCCTGGTTGGCTGTCAGGTGTGGGAACCTTGGATTGGGTGTGCTTTCTTTGAGGCTGGGAAAATGGCGGTGCGTGCAATGTGCTATAATCTGAGGATCAGGGTGGCTAGCCCCTCTGGAGCTCCATGGAGCAGCATGCTGGACAGTCTCTGGCGTGGCATCAAGAGCACGGTCAGAGGCCCCAGGGACATCCTGCCACCCAGGAGTGACTACTCTTAGGCAAGCTAATGTCCCCTTTCCAGACCTCAGCTTTTCTGTCCAGTGGTGCTGAGAAGGCCCACTCCACAGGGCTGGCAAAAGCGTCCCTGGGCCAGTCCCAGACGGTGAAGGTAAGGGGTTATTGTTGCTGTCATTGTCATTATTAGGGCAGCGTGGACATTCTCAGGCTGACTCTACAGAGAGAACTGACAGGAGATGAACTTGAACACTTAGCCCAGAAGGTAGGGAGGTTTCTGGCGGGGTGAGGCCTCTCCCTCAGCCAGTTCTCCTTCCTTGCTGCTGACTTCCCATGCCAGTGCTGCCGGGAGCCAACTCCGCTGCTGCTCAGGATCACCTTTCAGACACACCACCTGACCGCGGCGTTGCGCACGGCTTTGAGGCGAGGGGAGACCCCACTGAAAGTGAAACTAACCTGCAATTTCTGCTAATTTTCCTTGTCTGGTGTTGCTGCTGTGTGGCTTCTGGTAGAGGTTCTGAAGTGAATTTTATCGGGGAAATCAGACTAACCCTTTACATCTTCTGAGGAGCAGGTATTCTGCATTGGGCAAGGGGCACATGTTCCGGGCTTGTCATGATTTCTGAGCCATTTTTCTCTCTCTCTTTCTGGCAGGCGGGCAAGAAGACCTATGCCATGGTGTCTGGCTCCTCGACCAGTCATTCCCTGGCCTCAGAACTGGTGGAGTCCAATGACGGACATGAGGAGATCATTAAGGTAAGCTTAGTTCACCTGCACTCTCTCTCTCTCTCTCTCCTCTCTCTCCTTATAGGCCTGCGAGAGGGAGCAGCTGACTTTGCCACAGGGTTTGACTAGGAGGAACCAGACCTGGAATGCTAGTTCCTGGGTATTTTCCTGCAAAGATCTTAATTAGCACCAGGAGACCACAGTCAGTGTGTGGTGACTTTGGTGCAACCCAACCCCAGGCAAGAGAATGGATGAGAGGACCTTTCCAGGTGCCTATCCCACTATCCATATTTAGCTGCTGGAGGTTGTGAAGATAGGTGGGAGGTGTGTTTAGGGAACTTACTATTTTTTTTTTTAATAAAGCAATTTTTGTTTTTTCTTTTTAAAAAGCAGCTCTTTGCGGTATAATTCATATACCATACAATCGATTCAGTTAAAGTGTACAATTCAGGTTTTTAGTATGTTCACAGAATTGTGCGATCATCACCACTCTTAATTCCAGAACATTTTCGGTCACTCCTTTCTGCTTCTGGCAGTCACCAATCTATTTTCTCTGTCTCTGTGGATTTGCCTCTTCCAGGCAGATCACGTAAATGGAATCCTAGAACATGGGGCCTTTGTGTCTGCCTTCTTTCACTTAGCATAATATTTTCAAGATCCAGTCATGTCGTAACATATGTCAATACTTAATCCTTCTCATGGTTCAATAACAATCCCCTGAATGGATATATATCACATTTTGTTACCCACTCATCAGTTGATGAACATTTGGGTTGTTTCCACTGTCTGGCTGTTATGAATAATGCTGCTATGAATATTCAAGAGCAGGTTTTTATGTGGATGTTTTTGGTTTTCTTGGTACACACCTAGGAGTGGAATTGCTAGGTCATTTGGTAACTCTGTATTTAATCTTTTGAGGACCTACCAGACTTTTTCTCAAAACATTTGTTCCATTTTGTATTCCCACCAGCAAGGTAGGAGGGTTCCAGTTTCTTTGTATCTTTACTGATACTTGTTATTATCTGTCTTTTTAATTATAGCCATCCTATTGCACGTTAAGCCATGTCTTGTGGTTTTCATTTGCATTTCTCTGATGGCATGCTTCCATATGCTGATTGCCTATTTGTGTATCTTCTCCAGAGAAATATTTATCCAAATAGTTTGCCCATTTAAAAATTCAACTAGGAGGCACCTGGGTAGCTCAGTCGTTAAGTGTCTGCCTTTGGCTTAGGTCGTGATCTGGGATCCTGGGATTAAGCCCCACTTCAGGCTCCCCGTTCAGCAGGAAGCCTGCTTCTCCCTCTCCCACTCCCCCTGCTTGTGTTCTCTCTCTCTCACTGTCTCTCTCTGTCAAATAAATAAATAATCTTTAAAAAAAAAATTCAATTGTGGGGATGCTTGCTTGGCTCAGTCATTAAGGGTCCACTTTTGGGTCAGGTCATGATCCCAGGCTCCTGGGATGGAGCCCTGCATCAGGTTCCCTGCTAATGGGAGGCCTGCTTCTCCCTCTCCTACTCACCTGCTTGTGTTCCCTGTCTCGCTGTGTGTCTCTCTATGTCAAATAAATAAATAAAATATTTTTAAAAATTAAATAAATACAAATTCAGTTGTGTTTAAAGAGTTTATATGTAGGTACAAGTGATGATGTGGCCACACTTTCTCCATGGTGTTATCTTTGCTATATTTGAATTTTTAAATAGCAGTGAATAGTCCAAAAGACTTGTAATGATGATTAATTAAATTGGCCAAAAAGGGTTTGGATATATGAATATTATAAATAAAACATTGTCATATTTATTAAAAGAAGTCAATTGTGTTTTAATTTTCTAGATATAAGGGTTCCTTATATATTCTGGATACTAACTAGACCCTTATGATATATATGACTTGGAAATATCTAAAAAAATTTTCCCATTCTTTGTTTTGTTTTTTACTTTTTTTCTTTCTTTCTTTTTTTTTTTAAAGATTTTATTTATTTGACAGAGAGAGAGATCACAAGTAGACAGAGAGGCAGGAAGGCAGAGAGAGGGGGAAGCAGGCTTCCTGCTGAGCAGAGCTTGATCCCAGGACCCTGAGATCATGACCTGAGCTGAAGGCAGAGGCTTAACCCTCTGAGCCACCCAGGCACCCCTTGTTTTTTTTACTTTCGTAATGATGTCCTTTGAAACAAAAGTTTTTAATTTGATGAAATCCAATTTACGTATTTTTTTTCTCTTGTTGGGTTTTTGGTGACATATCTAAGAAGGTTTTGCCTAACCCAAGGTCACAAAGATTTATTCCTATATTTTCCTCAAAGAATTATAGTTTTAGCCCTTTTGAATAGGCCTATAATCCATTTTGGGTTAATTTTTGTGTATGGCGTAAGGAAGAGGTCCAATTTCATTCTTTTCCATGTGGATCTCCATTTATACCAACATCATTTGTTGGAAAGACTATTCTTTCCCCATTGAATTGTCTTGGCATCCTGTCAAAAATCAGTTTAGGATATTTTTATTGTGTTATTATTGTTTCTGGACTCTCAGTTGTATTCCACTGATTTATGGGTCTCCTAATGCCAATTCCACACTGACTTGATTACTGTAGCTTTGGTATTTTTGTTAACATTTTGTTAATACTGAGGCACCTGGGTGGCTCAGTCCATTAAGCGTCTGCCTTCAGCTCAGGTCTTAATCTCAAGGTCCTGGGATCAAACTCCGCATTGGGCTCCCTGCTTAGCAGAGAGTCTGCTTCTCCCTCTGCCTGATGCTCCCCCTGCTTGTGCTCACTCTCTCTCTCTCTGACAAATAAATATAATCTTTTTAAAAAATTGTTAATATTTATTAGTATTTTTAATTTTGTTATTTTTCAGGATTACTTTAGCTATTCAGAGTCCTTTGTATTTCCATATGAATTTTAGGATCAGTTTGTCAGTTTCTGCAAAGAAGCCAGCTTCGATTTTGATAAGAATTATGTTGAAAGTGTAGATCAATTTGGGGAGTATTCATCTGTTTTCTTTTTTTAATTCCATATATAAATGAAATTGTATGCTATTTGTCTTTCTCCAGTTGACTTATCTCACTTAGCATAATACCCTCTAGTTCCATCCACGTAGTATTTTTTCTTTTTGTTGCTATTGTAAATAGAGTTGTTTTTAAATTTCATTTCAGATTGTCCCTTGCTAGTGTCTAGAAATAGTTTTTTTTTTTTTTTTTCTTTTCGTATATTGATCTTATATCCTACAACCTTGCTACAACCTCTAATAGTTTTGGAGTGGATTTCTTGGCGTATTCTTTTTTTTTTTTTAACATTTTTGTTTTTTAATTAATTAATTAATTTATTTATTTATTTTAATTTGACAGACAGAGATCACAAGCAGGCAGAGAGGCAGGCAGAGAGAGAGGAGGAAGCAGGCTCCCCGCTGAGCAGAGAGCCCGATGAGGGGCTCCATCCCAGGACCCTGGGAACACAACCTGAGCCGAAGGCAGAGGCTTTAATCCACTGAGCCACCCAGGCACCCCTCCTTGGCGTATTCTATATAAATGATCACTTCATCTGCAGATGGAGATAGTTTTTCCTTTTTCTTTTCAATCTGAATGCCTTTAATTAATTTCTGTTTCTTATTCAAAGTCATTGCATGGCCCTTAGAGAAAGCCAAACCACCCCATAATTCTATCAATGTAGTCATTGTTGTTATTACTTTGTTGTGTATCCTCTCAGACATTTTCCTTCATGTGTGTATTTTTTCAAAAGTTAAATTGTATCGTATATATTCTGTCCTAGAATTTGCTTGCCCCCCCCAACAATGTAATGCTTTAAATGTTGGTTTGTAACATCATCTGTGTCCATAAATGTAAATGTCTGGTATTCTAATGGCTGCATAGTATACTATTATAGACATACCACAATTTAAGTAATCCCCCATTGTGGGACATTATGCCTATTTCCATTTTTGTAGTCATAAACAATATTTTGCTGAACATGTTACTACATTGTGGATGTCTTTTATAATACAGGTAATAAATATTTTCTTTATTGTGAAAGAGTCAAGCATGTATAGAGAAAAATGTGTAAATCTCTTTTTACAACTTCCTTTGCATAAATTTACATATATATATATGAGTGTTTATGCCAGTTTGGCTAAATTTATTTCCTTAGGATAAATTTCCAGAAGTAGATTGGGTAGGTCAAAGAGTCAGTATCGTTCTCAGCCCTCTGATTTCAGTGGTCAAATTGGCATGAGAAAGGCAGTCAGTTTACCTTCCCAGCAGCAGTGTATGAGCCTGCCCGTGTACCATGAACTCACCAGGGGGTTCCGTAACTGAGTGGTGCTGTTTTCCTTATTGCAGGTGTACCTGAAGGGGCGGTCTGGGGATAAGATGATCCATGAGAAGAATATCAAACAGCTAAAGAGTGAGGTGCAATACATCCAGGAGGTGGGCCCCCATCCCTCTGTGGGAACCTCCCATGTTTTTGACTCCCTTCTTTTGTAGGGTCTGGTTCTCTCCCATCTGCTCCCTTCATCCCCAAAATGCCACCAGGGCCCTTGGTGTCAGGTATCATTTCCTGCCCTTCCATCAGTCAGCCAATCCATTCACCAACAGTAGTTACCGACTACCATGTGCACAGCACTGTACTACCCCAGACATCATCTCTAAGACTGCCGGTCTTTTTTCCCCCGCTTTTCCTGACCCTCCCCTATAGCTCTTGTTGGCTCCTTGGCCCTTGTCATCATGTAATAACATATTACATGTTTCATGTGTTTGCCTTTCGCGTTGTGTGTCTCTGCAACAAAAATGTTCGCTCTGGCAGGCAGGGCTTCCTGTTTGTGTAGGAGGGACTTGCCTGGGGTCCCTCCTGCCCCCAGCCAGTGCTGAGGGCAGGACCTGGCTCACAGGAGGATGGGGCGGGGATGGACACAAAGCTGGGTGAGGTGGTATGCTCTCTTTCCTTTTCCCAAAGCTCAGGCTTCTTGCCCTCCCCTCCCAGGCCCGGAACTGCCTGCAGAAGCTCCGGGAGGACTTAAGTAGCAAGCTTGACAGAGATCCGGGAGATTCTCTCCGTGGACAGGAGATACAGGTAATAGGAAATGGTTGATGGTCGGATCCTCATGGAAGAGGTTGTTCCGGGCAGTCCCTTTTGCCAGTCGAGTCGTGGGTATGGAGTCTCCCACCACTGCCAGGAAAGGCGTGAATACAGGCAATATTGGCTTTCTCAGAGCACTCACGACCTTCGTAGTGCTCTCCAGCTGTTGGGCACTGGTGTTTACACCTATCAACCTATAAGAAGTATACATGTTCCCAAAGCAGTGTGTAAAAACAGAACTTATGTAAATAAAATTACCATTAAGTTATTGATGAAAACCTCTTCCCTGTGAGGATTCTGTGATCGATCTTTTTGCGACATGGAGTCTCATGAAGCAGACACTTGCCTATAAATGTAAACTTCTCATTAGTCGATCTTGCTTAACTGGGGTGGCACCATGGTGTGAATTGGAGGTCTTGGTCCTTGTGTGTTATTTGTGTATGTAGCTGTCTCTACCCAGGCACCAGAAGCTCCCTGAGGTTAGGGTTCATCCCACCCTGTGTCTCTGTAGCCCCACACTCAGCACAGGGTCAACAATGCAGAAGGTCATCAGTAAATGTCATACTGAACCTATTGGAGAGGTCTTCTTGAGATGGATGAGTAACCCTGGGATCTTGCTTTTTGGCTTTTCTAAAATTGGAGGCTAGAAGTGTGCTCAGGAGAACAGACCCGTCCCTTCCATTTCACCCTCATCCTCCTTTAGATGTTGAGTTGTATCTCCTTCATCTGTGTTTTGTTTGGGGAGTGGTGGGGGCTAGTCTTTCTCCAGCAGCCCCTGCCCTCATTCTCCTGAGGGAAACAGTGACCTGGAAGCTAATGGCAGCAAGGTTCCTCTCTGGCGTGAGCGTGGATGAGGCTTGTGTGGTGTTTCCCCCTAATTCATTTTGCTGCGACGGAAGGTAGGACTTTCACTGCCCGAGCTCACATCTGGCAGCTGGGAGGTGCTTTGTGAGGTGACTGAAGAGCCTGATGTGCCCAGAGACAGGCCCGAAAGTCCAGGGCCCTTGCTTGCACAGACCAGGAGTCATATGATGAATAATCAGGCTTTGGGCTGGAAGGGATTACAGCAAAGGCCGCTTTGCCTTCCGCTTTATGCTTCATCAAACCTTGTCAGGATCCCTGAGGGGCAATGGAAGCTCTTTGTTGGTGGCAGGCAGCTGCATGTATTCCCTGGGCTTCCAGGAGTCAGCCTGCATGTTGTTCTGTGTGCTGAAAGGTTTTAGCCTGGGGTTCCTCTCATCCTCCCCACAAGGCTAGATAGAGTATTCCCTTCCAAGGCCACACACGTTTCTCCACCGCCTGTCCTCTCCATTTTCCACAGAGCGCTCAAAGTCTTTTTCTCTTCCTGCCTGCCCTCCTACTCGCCTTCCTTCCTTTTCTTCTTTCTCTTCCTCCTCCACTTCCCCTTCCCCTTCTTTCTCTATCTTCTCCACCTCTTTCTTTTATACTGAGATTTGAGTTCTTTGGATATTAAATGTTTCAAAGTTGGTTGTTTGGGCTGTTTTAACTACTGATTTTATTTTCCTTTGAACAGGTAGTGTTAGAAAAGCCAAATGGATTAAATCCAAGCTCCACAACCCAGTATAGCGGCCCACCTGAGGTACGTAATAGGGAAAATGGTAACTACTTCACTGCCAAGAGGCAGGATAGCTTCCTCCCTGATCCCCTTGTTATCACTCTTCCTCTCTCACTAAAGGTAAGAGTAAAGTTTCTGTGAAAATCCAAGCAGAGAAACAATACAAACTGGAAATTCTCCTTGCCCAGTTCCACTCCTTTGAAGGATCCACTGTTAACAGATTGAAGTGGGTGGATCCTTTTAGAGCAGTGCTCTTGGCCTTTGCTGCTGATTAAAATGGCTCTGGGAGCTTTCAGGAGACAAGCCTGGTGTCAGCCACAGAGATTGTAATTTAATTGGTCTGAGACGTGGACTGGGCATTGGGACTTGAAAAATCTCTTCAGGGGGAGCCTGCTGGCTCAGAGGGTAGAGCATGCAACTTTAATTTAATTAATTTTCTTTTTTTATCTATCTATCTATCTATCTATCTATCTATCTATCTATCTATCTATTGAGGGGGGCTGTGGAGAGAGGGAGTGGGAGAGAGAATCTTAAGTAGGCTCCACAGTCAATGTGGAGCCTGACTTGGGGCTCGATCTCACAACCCTGAGATCATGACCTGATGGGAAATCAAGAGTTGGAGGCTTAACTGATTGAGCCCCTGAGGCACTCTGAGCATGCAACTTTTGATCTTGGGGTTGTGAGTTTGAGCCCCATGTGGGGTGTGGAGATTACTTAAGAATAAAATCTTAGAAAAAAGAGAATATATCTCGTTAGGGGATTCTAATGTCTAGCTAAAGCTGAATATGTTTTTCTTTTCTTTCTTTCTTTTTTTTGGCAATCTCTACATCCAATGTAGGGCTCAAATTTGCAACTCTAAGATCAAGAGTCTCATGCTCTTCTGACTGAGCCAGCCAGGCACCCCTCTAGTGTATTTTTCTATACATAGACCACCTTATCTAGATAACATATGCCTATTTGTTTGTATATAAATATATACATACATACCATTGACACATGTATAAATACATGTGTATAATATACACATACTTTGCACAGATTCAGGGTCATGATAAATACATTATTCCTTGCTTGCTTTTCAATTTTTTTTAAACCGTAGCTTCCATCAACGTAAAGTTTATTAAATTTATAGCCTTCTCTCTATGTTAGTACATGTAGATCTACCTCCTCCTTTTGAATAATGACATAGTGGTATTCCTTTCCATGGCTGTCCTTGTTTATTTATTTATTAAAATTCCAGTATGGTTAACATACAGTGTCACATTAATTTCAGGTATATAATATAGTGACTCAACAATCCTATGTATTGCCCAATGCTCATCCTGGCTATCCTTTTTGAAAAAAATTATCCCCAGCTTTATTGAGGTATAATTAAGAAATAAACATGGCTATCGTTGTTAGGAAAAAAAGGGGGCGGGGGCTTTGTTATTACCTTTTGTGATTATGTAATAAGATATGCTTATCATAGAAAATTTAGAAAATTCAGAAACAAACGTGAAAGAAGAAAAATATCATTTGAATCTACCCAGAGAAAAGCCAGTTTTTTTTTTTTATTAACATATAATGTATTATTTGTTTCAGGGGTATAGGTCTATGATTCATCAGTCTTACATAATTCACAGCACTCACCACAACACATACCCTCCCCAATGTCCATCACCCAGCCATCCCATCCCTCCCACCCTCTTCCCTACCAGCAATCCTCAGTTTGTTTCCTGAGATTAAGAGTCTTTTATGGTTTGTCTCCCTCTCTGGTTTCATCTTGTTTCATTTTTCCCTCCCTTCCCCTATGATCCTCTGCATTGTTTCTCAAATTCCTCATATCAGAGAGATTATATGATAATTGTCTTTCTCTGATTGACTTATTTCGCTTAGCATGATACCCTCTAGTTCCATCCATGTTGTTGCAAATGGCAAGATTTCATTTTTTTGGTGGCTACATAATATTCCATTGTATATGTATATATAGCAAATCTTCTTTATCCATTCATCTGAAAAACGACAGTTTTTTTTTGTTTTTTTTTTTTTTAAAGATTTTATTTATTTATTTGACAGACAGAGATCACAAGCAGGCAAAGAGGCAGGCAGAGAGAGAGGAAGGGAAGCAGGCTCCCTGCTGAGCAGAGAGCCCGACGCGGGGCTCGATTCCAGGACCCTGGGATCATGACCTGGGCCGAAGGCAGAGGCTTTAACCCACTGAGCCACCCAGGTGCCCCTGAAAAACGACAGTTTTAAATGCAAATGTGTGTTACAATATCGAGATTATACTGTATATAGCATTTCTTTCTGTTTGTTTCTTTTGTCTGGGTGGGCTTTTTTGTTTTGTTTTGTTGTTGGATTGTTTTTTTATGGCTCTGGAGTGCAGGTCTGAATCAAATCTACCCATCCATTAGGGCATATTATCATCTCTGGTCTCATAATAACCTTTTACTTTTTTTTTTTTTTTTTTGATTCTGCCTACCCTGCCAAAAAGTATACATTCTAATATATTCAATGTATGGCTTAGATATGTCTGTGTTTTCAATTTTCATAATGAATTTTGTTTTCCTTTTTATCCAACACCATGTTCTTAGGGTCTATCCACACTGCTGTACTTAAATCTGGTGTGTTTCTAACTCCTACATGCAGAGTTTTGTAACTAACTTTTTTCTCTTCATATTATACCATGAACATTTTCCATGTCATTAAATAGCCTTATTAGAACACCGTCTGAAATCAGCACATAGTGGTTTGCTCCAGGAGCTTTTAAATTGTTTTCACCTGCTCAGCAACTTAGGTATGGATCGAGGGCCATGAATTGGATAACTTCTTGATGGCTAGAGTTTGGCATGTTGTGATTCTAGCTGCTCACTCTAGATGTGCAGCTTGAATTTTTTTCCCTTCCCCTGAATCACCATAGTTGGTAACAGGTTATAATAACATCTGGTACTATTTGTTCAGCTTTTTCTCCTCACGAGCTCTAAGCCCTGCCGGATATTATCTTATATTTGAGTCAGCCTGTGAGGCAGGGCATGATAAGGCATCTTCTCGCTGCTTCACAAAGGCCCACTGGACTCAGTGATGGTGCAGCAACTAGGGCCCTGCGGTCCGCCTCCCAACTGAGAGCTCCGTGCTTCCTAAAGTGCAAGACAGGGAAAGATTTTTCTGTCAGACTTGCTGGGAGCTGGTAACTGGGGGCAAGACCCCACATGCCAGCACAGTGCTAACCACCAACCCACGACTGGGTGTGTCTGGGGAGAGACTTGTGGTAACCTCGATGAAGAATTGAATCAGATTCCTTGTAGTTGGTTGGGTGTTTTTGCTCTAAACCTGCCCGTCCATCAGTAACCCTTTGTGTGCTGGTCTCTGTGCTAGCTGCAGAGAAGACCAAAACTTGTGCCTTTGGGCACCCTCCTGGTGGGTGTGGCCCAGTCCCTGCCCTTGGGGTACTGTAGTCTAAAGGGGAACACGGTCTCCCCTCTCAGAGAACTCGTCTAATGGAAGCAGGACCTACAGGTGAGGATGGCATCAGCCTACCTGTTAATCCATTGATACCTGTATAAAAATTACTGGGTGTGTCCTAAAATCATCAGGTGAGTTGAGGCTAGTTGAGTTCCCCAGGATATGAAGAGTGTTTTCGTGTGAATAACTCAGTGGTCTGGACAAGAGGGCCCACCTGTGTGTTGCAGGGAACCTCCTCTTACACAAACACGGGGCCTTCACCTTCTTTTCCCTGCTCTGACTGTAGGTGGATGCCTACATAAGCGAAGATGCCGAGAGCTTGAGGAAGACTGTGCGGGACCTGCTTGTCAAGCTGCAGGAGGCTGAGCGGCAGCACCAGTCAGACCGAGTGGCTTTTGAGGTAAGATTCGGGGTCCGAGGAGAAAGTGCCCCAAGGGTTGGGCTGCTGAATATAGGCCATGACTTAGCATGGACTTCATGTCTTTCTGGCCATGTGCCAGCCCCTAGAGAGGCCAGGCTTTGAGGCCTGGGCACTTTTCTGTCTGCTTTTCGCATTCCTGGGCATTTATAGTTTTTGCTGTTCGAGTCCATGGTTTAAAGGTTGGCACTTGTTTCTCTGCTGAAGTTGAGTGGTAGTGCTGGTCTGGGATAGCGGGTAACTCAGGGGCCGTTACTCTTACCACAGTAAGAATTACTGGGCTCTAGGCAGCTCACAGGCAGGGACTGTTGCTGTCAAGGTCACCCATGTCTGGCATAACATCTGACGTAAAGTGGGTACCTCTTAAATGTGGACTGGATAAGTGGGTATAACAATATGGCTGTAGAAAGATCTGTGCCCATGGAGTCAGAGGACTTCTTGAAGTCAAGTCTTGATTTTATATGCAGAGCTTTGTGATTTGGAATGAGTATTTCAATTATTGTTACAAAAGTAATACTAAATTATTATGGAAGATTAAAAAAGTACAAAAGTCTGTTGAGAGTGAAAGCCCCCCACAATTTAAAAGTGTGTGAGGTCTGCCATACTTTCCAGAAAATTCTTTGAGTATAAAATGAGTTACATTGGGAAGACACTAGGCTTTTGCATGAGATTAACCATCTGTTATCTGCTATTGTTCATCCACGTGTAAAGAATTTCTGTGTCATAAATATGTAATGATAGGCTGTGCCCTTCCCAGGCATGCCAGGAGCTGGTGGTACGAAGACTGAATGCTTCTCTTCTGTGGGACTAAGAGAGAGAATTTTTAAGAGGGATATTGAGGGGGCAGAAGAAGGCACAGGGCTAATCAATTGCCTTTAGAGATGATCAGTTATTTGAGCAAGTAATTTAACCTAAGTATCAGTTCCAAGTTATGTAAAAAGGGGTCATTTTAAGTATACAAGTGTGGTATGTGAATTGAGAGGTAAGACACGTACGTACATATATTCCTCCATAGGATTTTAGAAACATAAGATAACCCTGTATTTTTCTTAGTGATCAATTTAGTTAAGCGGGTTTTGCTATCCTAAATAGCTTGGACTTCACATGATACTGTGAAAAGTTTGTTCTTGGAACAAAGTAGTTGTGCAGTAAAGGAGTTCGCCGCATCTGTTTCAGAACCCACAATTTGGATAAGTGGGTTGACAATGGATCATTTTGGTGATCAGCTGCTCCCTACCTTCTTGGCACTGACCAGACTCTGAATTTTGGAAAGAAATTTCTTTTTTTTTTTTTTTTTTTTTTTTTGGTAAAGATTTTATTTATTTAATGACAGAGAGACACACAGTGAGAGAGGGGACACAAGCAGGGGGAGTGGGAGAGGGAGAAGCAGGCTTTTTGCCAAGCAAGGAGCCCGATGCGGGGCTCGATCCCAGGCCCCTGGGATCATGACCTGAGCTGAAGGCAGATGCTTACACCACTGAGCCACCCAGGTGCCCTGGAAAGAAATTTCTACACTGAGGGGTGTTATGAAGCACTTGTTGGTTTGGGCCATCTGTGTGGGGGGTCTGCTAGCTCTGGGTCTCAGTGCTTGAACAAAAGGGTCCAGAGTGAAACCGTAAGGCCAGAAGGTCCCTGACGGCTGTAGCCACCTGCCCCAAGTTTCCCAGAAGGGGCTGGCCTTAATAAGCAGCCACTGCCTGCAGTCAGAGGTGCTGTTTCCGCTGTTGGGGTAGGTTGGCACACCCTCTCAGGATTAAGAGGCTCCTTCGGGGCATTGCTGACTAGAGCAACAGGGACAAATGTGGCAGAGGTGTATGTTTTTTTTCCTTTGTGATCCCACGGCAGAGTGAGGATCAGCCCATGACCCGTTAACGCTGTGCTCTGAGGACACACCAACCTGCGTGCAGTGTTAGGTACAGAAGTGAGAGCTTTTGTTTTTATGTTCCTGTCGATGGGGCTAGCCTGTTCCAGGCTAAAAAGGGACTTGTGGAGGCTTTTCTCCATCTTTCTAGTGAATGAAACTCTCTGATCTACATTTCTGTAAAGGGGGTAGCAAGGGCAAGATTGTCAATTACAGTGAAAATAACCTGCCAATGAGCATGGGTTTTCTGTTCCACCAGCAGCAGCCTGCTGTCAGGAAGGGTTCGCAGAGAGTTGGCTCTGCACAGGGCTGGTGTGCAGCATGGATGTGTCTCATCACATGTCCTCCTGGGCTTTGCTTTCTCTTGAGTCTGACTTTGGGAGGGGTCAGACAAACTGGTGACTTTGGTGTTCTGTTTTCCCAGGGCTGTGTGGACTTTTGAGAGGTTATATGGATTCTTCTGTAGCAACTGACTGGGGAGTCAGTGTGGGGTATCTGGGAAGAACTGAGATGAATAATGAAGTCATTGTGTTCTAGCATTGGCTCTGTTATTCCCTAGCTCTGTACCTTGGGTAAATCAGTTGACCTTTAGTTGCAAAAGGAGAGGATTAGACTAGATGAGTACCAATTCTTCTCATGACATTAGCGAGCAGTAACTGTGTGCTAGGTACCGGGCTGAGCTCTGGAAATATAATGGTTCTTGCTGGTGGCCCACTGGGGCATGCACACAAGTGACTGGGCAAAATCCCCTCAGTGCTCTAAGAAGGAAGGCCACACAATGGAAGGACTACTCACCAGGCATGGAGGCTTCTGGAAGAAAGGATATCTAAGCTGAGACCTGAAGTTGGCATGCGGGAGGAAGGGAGGCAAGTTCTTCCTTAATTTTTCATTCTAAAATTCTGCTTCTTTCTCTCCCAAATTGGCTGTCATCTTGGAAATGGAACAATTCTTCTTGGTGCCCTTCTAGGTGCTATTTTGTCCTTTTTATGCAGGCTGCGGTATTGCTTGATGTGAGGGTGAGGAAGTGGGAACACAGAAGGAAGGACATGGAGATATGCTCCCCTGGATTCTTTGTATTTGCATTTATAGGGAAGTCACAGCCCTGGGTTAATCTTGGGTGGCACTGGCCAACTGGGGGCGGGGGCAGAGGAGATATTGACAAAGTCTACCATCTGGAAAGCGCTAATGGGTTCCAGATGTCATTCTAAAGTAGAGCTGGATCAGGGGGCCTGGGTGGTGCAGTCAATTAAGTGTCTGACTTGGTTTCAGCTCAGGTCGTGATCTCAGGGTCATGAGATCGAGCCTGGTGTCCAGCCCTACACTCAGTGTGAAGTCTGCTTAAGACTCTCTCTCCCTCTCCTTCTGCCCCTCCCCACACCCCCACCCCTTGCATGTTCTCTCTCAAATAGATAAATAAATCTTTAAAAATTTTTTAAAAAATACAGCTTGATCAACTATGTGCCAGTGAACCCTGGAAGTGGAGATACCTGCTGGTTTCCCAAGTCATCCTAGAACCATGAATGGGAAAGAGGGGGGTGCCTCCCTTCCCCCATCACTGCGCCCTGGACCCTGGGTCCTGGGTTCTCTCCTAAGGTTTTTATCCACGTTTGCTCTTTCCCCTCCATCCCCTTCACCCATCTGCATCCTGTCTTAGGTCACACTCAGCCGGTACCAGAGAGAAGCAGAACAGAGTCAAGTGGCCCTTCAGAGAGCAGAGGACCGAGTGGAGCAGAAGGAGGCTGATGTCGGAGAGCTCCAGAAGCGCCTGCTAGGCATGCAAGTGGTAATAGTTGGAGTCCTGCCTTCAGGGCCTAACTCCTGCACTGGGGGAAGGAGGGGGTGGTCCTGGGAATAACTGAGACCACTGTAGTCTGCTTTTCTGAGCAGTACCAGTAAAACACACTTCACCGCTTCCTCAGCAAACACTTTCGAGAACCTTTTAGCCTTTAAGGAACAAGAGGTCTTTCTCTCTGCTAAGCTCAGCCCTTGCTAACTAGAGTTGAACCCATTTCCATTTCAGTTGGGTTCTTGTAGAGCTGCCCTTTATGGGTTTGTGAAGTGTGCTGAAAAGGAAAGAAAAAAAGAAAAGATGGGACTGCTCTTAAGGAACCACAGGGCCTGGTTTGCCAGGGACCGGCAGCCATAGCCGCCAGGTGGGCCTGGATAACACAGGGCCAAGCTCTCTGTCCAGGTAGCTGAGTGAGGCTGGGAAGTTTCTGTGTGCTGAGGGTGGGAAGGGTTATCCCTGATAGGGGAGGGTGCCTCAGCAAACCAGCTTGGTCTGCTGCTCTTTGGCAGCTATCCCAGGCCCAATAGGGGCTGAGCCCCAGCCCTCAGGCCCCTATCACCCCAAACACAGAAACCATTGCTACCTCCTTATCCTAGATTTTCTTCCCTTTGGCCCATCCAGGAGCATCAGGCCTTATTGGTGAAGGTCAGGGAGGGGGAAACAGCCCTGGAGGAACTTCGGAGCAAGAACACTGACTGTCAAACAGAGCGAGAAAAGTAAGGGCCCATGTTCCCCAGGGAAGCTGGGGTGAAGGGAGGGGAGGGCGTGCCACGCAGCCTGAAGCTCCAAGCCTGAAGGAGGAAGCTGGAGCTGATGTCAGATCTTCCAGCTCTGACTCACAGTGTGGCTCCTCTGGGTGGGGCCCTGCCCAGGGAGATACTGTTTGGGAGGCTGCCATCTTAGGGGAGTTCATTTTCCACGGAGTAGGAGCCTAAAGAAAAGGCTTCCACGGTGTTAGTGCCAAGGTCAAGTGGGAGCTGGTGAAGTTCCTGCTGTTCTGGCACATCATTCTACAGGCGTCATACGGGATGCACGTGTGGTAGTATTGCACCACAGTTTCCGCCCCTCAAAACAAAGGCCAACTGGAAATTATTTGAGGGCAAATCAAATAACTTCCTCACAAGTCATGCTTCGAAAAATACAATGAGCATCTTCATGAAGAGATTCAGAACTTCCTGTCCCTTGAAGCTACTCCAGCTGAGAACCAGGGTCGCTGGGATCCTTTCCGCTCCAAGATGTTCACAGATTCCCTCTGATCAGAGATCCCAGGTCCTACCAGTGAAACCTATAGAGCAAAGAATGGGCCATTTTGGACCTTTAAAGATTTGGAAATTTTTTATGCTGCTGGTAATTAATAAGTAAGACCTCAAATGGTAAATCAAAGTTAACATCAGTATCTTGGGCCTGCTCTCCATGGTGTGAGTTGGATCTTTTTAAATTCAACAGACATCACCTGGAGGGCCTTCTAAGGCATTTCAAGATGAACAGACATGATCTTTTTTCTTTTTTGTTTTAAAGAATTTATTTATGTATTTGATAAGAGATAGCGCATGAGAGAGCAGCACAAATGGGGGAGTGGGAGAAGCCGGCTCCCCAGGAGCATGAACAGCAGCCATAGCTGCCAGGTGGACCTGGATAACGCAGGGCCAAGCTGTCTGTCCAGGTAGCTGGATGAAGCTGGGAAGTTTCTGTGTGCTGCCAAAGAGCACACAGAAACATCCTACTCCATGGAAAATGAACTCCCCCAAGATGGGAGCCTCCCAAACAGCAGGGAGCCTGATGTGGGGCTCGATCCCATGGTCCTAAGATCATGACCTGAGCCAAAGGCGGATAGATGCTTAATGAACTGAGCCACCCAGGTGCCCCTACAGACACGATCCTTGCCTGCTTGGACCCCACAGTCCGTGGAGAGTATCTTCCCTCCTTCCGGATAACCTCAGTCTAGGCACGGGAAACGCAGACATTGTATCGTAGCCTCCTTTTGGGCTCAATGTCATCACGGAATTGTTTTAAATTACTCAGCACTCCTTTCCCAGCAGTGGTGCTTATGGGAACCATCTGACTGAGAGGAAGCATCAGGAGAAACAGAAAAGACCCAGATAATCCAAAACTGAGGCTTGGGAATGGCACGAAATGGCTGTGCACCAAAAATGTTAGTTTTCTTAGTAAAAGGAGACTGGTCAGTAGGGCACTGGAGAGTTGATGGTGGACACTCAGACTGTGTGAGGCTTAGGGAGGATGTCAGGGCTCAGAGTGCATTACACTCCACCCCAACCTCACCAGGAGCCCTGCCTTCCTGCTTCTTCAGGCAGGAGAGGAGAGAGATGGGTGCTAGCAGTCTGAACTCCTGGACACCCTGCCTGATCGCTGGACCTCTGGGGATCTTGGCCCAGTTGAGAAGATGCAGAGAATATATCAGTCTCTTGAAATCAGGAGATTCAGGAACACACTTGAATCTTATCTCCCTCTTGACACAGAGTCCTCTCCAACAGCTTGATGGCATTGGGTATCATACTCCCAGCTCCCACCCAAATCTTTCCAGGAATGAGGAGCTCATCACACCTGAGGCAGGGCATGTTCTGACAGCTTGAATGCTGAGAAAGTCTGTCCTGTGTTAGCATGAGGACTGATTCCCTGGACATCAACCTGTCGGTTCTAGTTGTACCTTCTAGAACTTTCCAGAATGACTTATCCATTCTTACCTCTCTGAGCGCAGTTCCCTTGTTCAGGCTAGCTGACCTCTAGCGAGGCTTCCACCACACTGTTCCAAGGTGTCCCAAGCAGCTCCTCCTTGTGGCAGACCACTGGGGCATCAGGCAGAGGGGATCATGGTCATGGATACCCCCCAAGCCCCAGGTTCTTTCCGTGACTGGGTAGAGAAGTGCATCTTTTCCCTCCTCACCTCAGCTTTCTGTTCTTCCTGCCCAGGGCTGCCAACCTGGAAAAGGAAGTGGCCGGGCTGCGGGAGAAGATCCACCACTTGGATGACATGCTAAAGAGCCAGCAGCGGAAAGTGCGGCAAATGATAGAGCAGGTAAGCTGCGCCCGCGTCACCCTGTGCCACCCACCCTCTCGGGAAGTCACTACGTGGGGTCCGGCCCTATTTTCCTGTCAAGTCTATGCCTTTGCTGTTCATGCTCCTGGGGAGCTTGGCTTATAGTCCTTATATTAACACATTTATGCGGCACCTGGGTGGCTCAGTTGGTTATGCGTCTGCCTTCAGCACAGGTCATGATTCTAGGGTCCGGGAATGGAGTCACAAGTTGGGCTCCCTGCTCCCGCTGACTCATTCTCTGAATTTCTCTTGCTCTCTCAAATAAATAAAAATTAAAATAAAGAACAAAAGAAAAAAAAACAAGAAAAACATTTATGGCTACCAGTTACTATGTTCGAGTGATTGGTATTTGCTTTTCTCCTGTCTTTCCCCTTTGGCTTTAGTCATTTGCCTTCTGCTGGGAAGGAAGGAAAAGGTTAGTCTCTCTTAAATGTTGAAGAACACTGGTAAATGAATAATGAAGTCACAATAAAGTCACTTATCTGGGTGCAGATTATCAACCTTTGACCCTCACAGCAGATTTTCTGCCTTCCCCCACCAAACTCAGGATATGGTGTTTTGCAGAATAGTCTTCAGAATTTAGAACACCCTAACTGGGAGGGCATATCTGCTGCCTGTCAGCTCCACAAGGACTAGGATTTTTCTGTTTTGTTCCCTGCTGTTTCCTGGTGTCTAGAACAGAGCCTGTCTCATAGTAAGCACTCGAGAAGTATTTCTTTTTTTTTCTTTTTTTTTTTAGATTTTTATTTATTTTAGAGAGAGGGAGCACAAGTGGAGGGGATGGATAGAGGGAGAGAGAGAAACAGGGTCCCCGCTGAGAAGGGAGTTCTATGTGGGGCTCTATCCCAGGACCCAAAGGCAGATGCCTAACCAACTGAGCCACCCAGGTACCCCAACAGTTACTTCTTTTTTTTTTTTTTTTTTTAAGATTTTATTTATTTATTTGAAAGAGAGACAGGCAGAGGGAGAGGAAGGGAAGCAGGCTCCCTGTTGAGCAGAGAGCCTGATGTGGGGCTCAATCCCAGGACCCTGGGATCATGACCTGAGCTGAAGGCAGAGGCTTTAACCCACTGAGCCACCCAGGCACCCCGCGACAGTTACTTCTTGAACGAATGAATGAACAATGTGTATTTCTCAACATTAAACGGAATGGGTTTTAAGCCATCCCTGATTTTGGAACGTCAGGATGGTGTTCTCACCACCCCTCCCCTCACACCTGGGATAATCAAGAGCTCAATATGGACTGAAAGGAGGCTTTTCTCGAAAAGCTAAGAAAGTCATGTAAGAGGTGCAAAAGTCTGCCTTTTGCTTCTGCTGGCTCCCCAACAGCGGGGGGAGGTTTGACAAGCATAATACTGAGTCATTTTAAAATGAACCCTATTGTCTCCCACATCTTTGCAGCTCCAGAATTCAAAAACTGTGGTCCAGTCAAAGGACAGCACTATCCAGGAGCTCAAGGAGAAAATCGCCTATCTGGAAGCAGAGGTGTGTGCACTGGGCAGCCCTGGGAAGGGAGCAGGCTCTTGAAGACAGGACTGTACATAGGGAGGGAGAGAGATTCTGGAGGGTGTCTGTCCTGCCTGGCTGCTGCTCTGAAGTGAGCATCTGGGATCATTGTTGTGGAGTCAGTGCTTTCTGGAACCCTTCAGGGAGTTATGGTGGTGAAACCTGTCCCCATTCTAAAGGGGCCCATCATCCCATGTCATGAGTTTAGCAAAAGAGGAGACGGCGAGCTGGGCTGTAAAGGGGGAGGCATTCCATAGGAGGTGGTGGCCTCGATCAGCTCATGAGTTTTTAGTCTAATTCCCCCCTTTTCTGAGAGCTGGGGAGGACAGCAGGGAACGATCAGTGTCACACAGAATTCTCAAAGGGAGGAAGCAGGAGTGAGAGCTGGAGGAAGAGGGTGGTCAGGCGTGGTGAAGATGAGGGAAGAGGGAAGAGGGTACCCTGGTGGTGGCACGCATGGCAGGGGTAGTGGGGACCACAGCACAGACAGAGGTGCAGAGACAATGTCACAGCTGGCCGACTCTGACCCCACAACCTGTATTACAGAATTTAGAGATGCATGACCGAATGGAACACCTGATAGAAAAGCAGATCAGTCATGGCCATTTTAGCACCCAGACCTGGACCAAGACTGAAAACCTGGGCAGGTAAGTGGGCGTGCCCATGGTGGGGCCTGGGTGAGGAATATGGGAGGAGGGACAGAGCTGTGGGAAGGAAAGCTTTAGTGCTGAGGCCAAGGACAAGGCTCTTTAAATCCTGCTTCTGCTGTCAGTGTCTAATCTGACCTGTTCTCCACCTGAACCATTTTCTAACCAGGTCGGAGTAGAGCCTGGTAGCACAGCCCCAGGGAGGCTCACAAAACAGCCTCTGGATGCAGATGGACCCCCTGAAATTGTTTGCAAAAATCTTGAAGGTGTAGCAAAGTGTGTATTTTTAGAGAGAGGCCCTTTTTTTTCCAAGAGACTCACAGAAAGGTCCCAGATTTTGAAAAAAATCAAGAATCACCGCTAGACCCGCTTCTCAGCTGTTGAACTGCTCCGTTTTTCCGCCACCCCTATTCCTCAGATAGCAGCACCCCCCCCCCTTCTCTTCTCTTAGACACTGCTGAAAGTTACGGTTCTGAAGTCTGAGAACCAAGAACTCAGCTGGCACTGACGTGTGGAACCCGGGGCCGGGTGGGGGGCCAGACACGGGAGGTGGCTGCGTGTGGGGCAGGCGACAAGCAGCACTCAGTGTTTGCCACTTTCTTTCAGCGTGAGGATATCCAAGCCCCCCAGCCCTAATAAGCCCATGCCTCTTATTCGAGTGGTGGAAACATGAGCAGAAGAGCTGGACGCTACTGTTGCCGCTGCTTCTCGCCTGCGGAGAAGCCGCCACCCCTGTAGGCTGCTCACCCCGACTTTGACTTCCTGACTGATCCCTGGCTACACTCAGGGCTGGGGGTCCATGTGCCCCACTGTTTCCAAGCTCCCGTCCCCTGTGTGCTGGGCAGACAGAGGATGCACACCCCTTCTGGACACTGCAGCCCTTGGAGGACGTTCACCCACCAGCGAGAGCCAGGGCAGTATCCTTATTCCTGTAGTTACTAGTTTTCTCTATAGTAGAGCCGCCCTTCTCTTGTAGGCTGGAGTTCAGCTGCCCCAGGATCCAGGCCCTCACTGGGTCGGGAGAGGTGGCAAGATTTCCCTCATCCAGAGAAGCTGGAGGCACCAAGGTCTGCAGCGAGGGGAGGGTGTCCGGGGAAGGGGGAATGAAGTTCCCTCCACAAACACAGCTCAGTTCTTCGCAACTCATTGTTTGTTTTTCCACTCACTCTGCCCTCAGCCCCTGCTGACCCAGGCCTCCTACAGACAGACCCAGGGCGACCTGTCATGGCCTGGGACAGAGTCAGTGAGCTGCAGCTTTGACTGGCCAGCCTTGTCTTCCTGTGAGAAGGAAATGTACATTCCGGGAGTAGCTTTTAGTGGAAAGGTTCTGTGGGACCACAGGGAGTAATGTGTGACTTCTCTCTGCTGGGGAGACTCCCAGCATCTTTTAGGGTTTTCCCCTAAGATGCAGTGCAAGGTACACCTCAGTCTTTTTGACTCAAGAGCCTAAAAACTATTTCACTGGGTTACATTGATCTCAGTGAAACTCTCATTGTATTTATTTTGCTAAGTTATTGGTGTTTTCCCTTACATCTCACGATTGATTTAATACTAGTTTTATAGCCTTCTCTTGTGGTGTTTGGATTTGCTCTGTGCTGGGAAAAATTGTGTTCCCACTGGACTTGTTGATTTCAGAAGTAAATCTTTCTCTCTTTTCCTTCTACCTGCTTCTTTCCCTTCCTCCTTCAAACCTGATCTGAACCTCAGGGCGGCAAGCATATTTGTCCTGAGGCTTTGGGGTCTGAGTGTGTGTTGTTTGAGGGAAAGGGGTGATCAGGACTCTTGGGGGAGGGATTGAGTTCTTCCCCTCAGCCCTCTGCACCCTCTGCTCCACAATCCATCTTTTTCCCTGGCTCTGAATGACCCTGACACTCATCGTGTTTTCTTTAGGGCTCTTCCTGCAGCCTCAAGGAGGAGATATGCATCAGAATGTGGTACTACTGTAGGGCACAGAAACATTCAAAGTTAACATGGGTTAAGTCTTTAGCTCCTCTTTGGCTCAAAACCAGAAGCCCGAATACCGTGTTTCTGTGTGCTGGGATTGGGTGGACAGGCTGGGGCTGTCCAGAGTGCCATGTTGGTATTCCTCATTCACTTTCCTCATTTGTAAAATGAGGGGGTCCGGATAATTCCCATGGGCCCTCCCAGTTCTGATGTTTTTTCCTGTGGCATAGTCTTTGTATGGCAAACTTAATAAAATATGTTAAATGTGTCTCTTTGAGCTGCTGGCCTATTCCCCTGCCCCACTCCACCACCCCCAACTTTTCTGGGAGGATGAAAAAACATGATTTTAGTGCCTGTTGAAGCTGGGCCCCCTGTTGTCCACATCTGGAAGGTACGGGCCAAGCAGCCCAAACGCTATAGGACTGTGGCATTCAGAGGAGTTAGAACGTTCCTCTGAAGCAGCTCAGCTTTGTGGGCTGGGTCTTCATTGTAGGAGATGGCCCCCAACTATGGCCCTATCTGAGGTGGTGGCTTTGTGGGAGCCCTACAGTTAGCCAATGTGTGTCCTCCTTGATGGGAGAGAAGAACTGGTCACAGCGGAGATTCTGTGTTCACTTAGAGATTCACCAATCAGCATGGGAGGAAGTGGGAACCACTCTAGGCCCTTTGTGGAAACGCCTAGCACTCTGGAAATGCTGACAGCAGCCGTTTAAGGATTCTGCGTTTGACTCTCTCTGGGCATCATTCAATTAGTCCACTGATCTTTTTCTTTCTCTCTGCCAAGAATGTAGTTGACTGCAGAGCCCCCTGGGGCATAGCCAAGTTTACACAAATCTTTCCTAGACCAAAGAAACTAGAAATGGAGCTGCCTTTATTCCCTGGCCCCTTCCCTCTCATTCCCCTTTCTCCTTCACTGGGAAGCCTGGAAATTTTTCTCTTAGGACATTTCTTCCCTTCTGCTTGTCAGCAAATTCACACCCAAGGTTTCAGAATGCACTGGAAACCTTCCATTACAGACCCAGGTCTGTGTTCTGACGGCCCAGGGTTCTCTTCTTTCTTTGGCAGTCTTGCTTGACCTGGGTCTATCTAGACTGTGCTTGTTCACAGAGTATGAAGAGGGTGGAAGCCGGGTGGGGTTGCCTGTGGCGCCAAGACTTGCAAAGCTGGAAGGCAGGAGTGAATGTACTGCCTTACAGGAAAGGGATGCTCTCACCCAGAGCCTCAAGGGTTTGGTGGGATGAGCAGAGACTTGGATTGGAAATAAAGAAGTGGTCTGGAGACTAGAACTGGGGCTCTGCGAAAGTCCTGGGACCAAACCGTGCCTTCCTATATATTTGCCCCTGTCTACTTGTCTCACCATTGAAAAGGAGCAGGGGCTTGCTCCCAAGGCTAAGGAGGAACAATGGGAAGAGAAAGCGGTGGGAAAGTGAAAGGTCATTTATGTCTTAGCAACCTTTCCAATGGAGAGCGAGAGAGGGGAGGAGGACATGGAGACCAGAGCCTGAGGAAGGGCGTGGTGAGCAAGCTGCTCCTTGATTTCAGCAATCTGTTTATTGCCTGTGTTAGGTCACTGGTAAGCCAACTCTTCTGTGCTGCCTGATGATTTTGTGGAGGGAAGATTGAATCTGCCCACCCGGGACCTTTGCCATGAAGGCCTGTTTCTTTGAGCTGGGTGCTGAGGGCTGCCCGGACACGCAGCCGTCAGCAACCAGTTTCCTACAAACCTGGAGCATCAGCCCCAACGTGGGAAAAGCAGCTTTGCAGGAGCACTCCTCGGCTCCCACATCCCTTCACGTGTACCCTTCTGCAAACAGAAAAAAGCCCAAGAGGGACATGGTATTGCAACCAAGAGGTGCATGGCAACTTCTGGAATTTTTATTTCTTTTAGTTTTTATTTAAGTTCCAGTTAATATACAGTGTAATAGTAGTTTCAGGCATACAATTTAATGATTCAACACTTGCACACAACACTGGATGTTCTGCATTTCTTAATCCCCATCACTTATTTAACCCATCTCCCCACCCACAGCAACTTTTTTTTTTTTTTTAAGATTTTGTTTACTTATTTGAGAGAGAGAGAGACAATGATAGTGAGAGAGAGCATGAGTGGGGAGGAGAGGGAGAAGCAGGCTCTGGGGGCTTGATCCCAGGACCCCAGGATCATGACCTAAGCCAGAGGCTGCCGCTTAACCGACAGAGCCACTTAGGCGCCCCTCGGCAATTTTTTTTTTTTTTTTTTTTTTTAACTAAATTTCTAAAGCCCGGGCTCCTGGGTGGCTTAGTATTAAGCCTCTGCCTTCAGCTGGACTCAGGTCATGGTCTCAGGGTCCTGGGATTGAGTCCCTCATCAGGCTCTCTGCTCAGCAGGGAGCCTGCTTCCTCCCTGCCCCCACCTGCCTCTCTGCCTGCTTGTGATCGCTGTCAAATAAATAAATAAATAAATAAATAAATAAATAAATAAATAAATAAATAAATTTCTAAAGCCCAAAGTTGGTTTGCGTATCTTCATCTCTATTTAAAAGAATCTTTCACTATGAAGTGTTCCAAGATTTACTCTGGAAAGATGCTCTTGATAAGATATGGCTTAAAACAACTTAATCTGACCAAGGAGGGCAGTGTCCCTTAGGGAACTGAAGCGGCCTCTCCTCTTTAATGAGCTCTTCAGGATGTGTTGCTGTTTTCTGTGGGGCTTTTAATAATCCCCTGGGCTCCCTCATTCCTCAGAGCCAAGCATCACAGAGCTTGGGCCTGAGCTTGTTCAAGCTCTGACCCAACAGCAGATGTTAGCCTAGGGCCCTTGGCCTCTTTTCCATGCTTCGATTTAGCACTCTGGCTTTACAAGGAGAAAGTGTGTCCTGTCTTCCCTGTCCCAGTTCTGAGCACCATGGCCTTGAAACTCAAAGTTGGAGACCTAAATAGTTCCTAGACCCTCCTCTAGGCTGAGGACAAAGGAGATGTTTCTTACAGGGAGTGATAGCTCTGCGTGCTCTGCAGGTTGGCAGTGAGACTGCTTTGAACTCTCAAATGTGTGTGGCCTTCCAGCCGCAACCTCTCTCCCGCTGGAGCCTCCTGGGACGTGGGACTGAGGGTGGACGGTGACAGGATAATGCAGTTCCTGACAAGGTCTTGGTCACCAACTTGTAGGCCACAGGATCTCAGACAGCTGAGGGAAAGAAGTCACTCATCCCCATCACTTAATCTGCTAGCTCAGTGCTGCTTACACACCTAGGCCTTTCTTCCCTCTCCCCGGTATTCTGGGTACTGTGTCTGCAGGAGTTTGGGGACCCTTATACCTCTTCTATGTGTCTCTGTGTTTGTGTGTGTGCTGCCTGCTATGGAAAACATTATTGGGGGGGGAAATCTAAAAAACTCTGTCGTTTAGGAAAACCTCTCTTTTCCACCTATGTTTCCTCTGTACTGCTTCCACAGGACACTTCACTTCTGAGGCTCCTGGTCACAGAATGGGTAGGCTTCCCCCTCTTCCCCACTGAGGACCCCTGCTGGGCATTCTGCAATTTAACCTCATTCTGTCACCATCTGCCCAGAGACACCAGCCTCTCCCTCAGGGTAAGTGCTCAACCCACAGGACTGCTCCCTGCGTCAGATGCCAATCACAAGTAGCAGCTCCCCAGGTTCCCACAACTTGTGTCTGACTTCGCTACAAATTGGAGGTTCCCACAACCCCGTCTTTAGCTTAGATTAATTTGCTACAGTGGATCGCAGAACTCAGGGAAACATCGAAGTTTACAGTTTATTACAGGACATGATAAAAGATACAGATGAACAGCCAGGTGAAGAGATACCGAAGGCGAGGTCTGGGAAGGTCCCAAGTGCAGAAGTCTCTGTCCCCGTGGAGCTGGAGATGGGGTTGATGCGTGCCACCCTCCACGTGCGCACATGTTTGCTGGCCTGAGAGCTCTTGGAGCCCCATATACTATTGGGTTTTTGGAGGCTTTCTCAAATGGGCATGGTCAGTTATTAACTCCCATTTCCAGGCCCTCCCTCTCTGAAGAATTGGGGATGAGGCTGCAAATGCCAAGCTTCTAATCACGGCTTGATCTTTCTGGGACCAGCTCTTGCCCAGGAGCTTGCCCAGAGTCACCTCACAAGAACAAAGATGCTCCCAGTGTTCTATCACTTAGGAATTCGCAAGGGTTACGGGAGCCCTGTGTTGGGAACCAAGGCCAAAAACCAAATATGAGAACAAGAAATGTTCCCAGTGCTCTTATCACTTAGGATATTACAAGGCTTTTAGGAACTCTGTGCCAGGAACTGAGAGCTGAAACCAATAAGTATATATATTTTTCTGTTATCTCTCAACTCGTCTGTAGTACAGACCTCTCTTCTTGGATCTATTGTAATCTCAGGGTCAGGAGGACAGAAATTGACTACCTTCCCAAATAGTGCTACCCCATTCTCTTTCTCTTTGTAAAAAGAGTCACTCTCTTCAGTGAGTCAGGCTGGAGACTTTGGGCTGTCTTTGACTCCTCTTTCCATTCCTTCATCCCTTGTGTCCAGTTGGTCAACATGTCCTGACGCTTCCTTGTTTGAGAAATCCCTCAGACTTGCCTCTTCTTGTGTCCACAGCCTTGTCTCAGTCAGCCTTAAAAGCTGGATTGCCTCAGAAGCCAGTGCCTTCTGGTTTCCTACCTTCTAGTCTAACCTATCCCAAGCCCATCCTCCTTACCACCATCATTTGAATCTTTCCCCAATACTAGGTTCATCCTATTAGCTGAAGTTTCATCCTTCAGCCAGGATGAAAAAAGACCGAGGGGAAACAGGTCAGTCTCCAAAGATGAAAATCTACCTGTAAGAGGAGGGGCAGGTTTACTCCATCTGGCTCCAGAGGGCAGAACTTGGGTCTGTGGGTGGTTTTGGTGGGAGACTGCCAAGAAACGAAAGAATGCATGGACAAGGAGAGAGTCAACTGGACTGTCCTGTCCAGTTGGCAAGTTTCCCTGCAGACACCAGTAATAGCCCAATTTGAAAACACTCTGAAATATAAAATACCTAGAAATTGGGACACCTGTGTGGTGCAGTTGATTCAGCATTGGACTCTTGGCTTCAGCTCCGGTCATGATCTCAGGGTTATGGGATCGGCCCCGCAATGTGCTCTGCGCTCAGCGGGGAGTCTGCTTGAGTTTCTCTTTCCCTCTCTGCCCCCTGCCCTGTGCTTGCTCACTCTCAAATAAATAAATCTTTAAAAAGATACCTGGCAATCGCCTTTATCGGAAATGTCAGTGAGCAACGTGAAGACAATGACCAAATTTTGTTGAGAAATATGGGAAAAATCAATGAAGGAAAACTTCCCTGACTGGCAAAGTTAAAATTGTAAAGATGTCAATTCTTTCTTAATTTATTTCAGGCTTTGTGTAATTACAGTGAAAATCCCAATAGAGTCCTTTTAGAATTGGCTATAATTATTTTAAAATTTATCTGGAAGAATAAATAGGGGAGATGGCAAAGAATATGTTGAACACAGAGCTTAACTGGGAAGAGTATTAGCCTTGGCAAATAGTAAAACATTATATAGCTTATACATCAATTTAACAGACTGGCGAGGCAAAAATAGACTCAATTTTATATAAGCCTTTTAAAAGAACCATGGGGGGGGGGGGCGCCTGGGTGGCTTGTGGGTTAAAGCCTCTGCCTTGGGCTCAGGTCATGATCCCAGGGATCCCAGGGTTCTGGGATCGAGCCCCACAGCAGGCTCTCTGCTCAGCAGGGAGCCTGCTTCCTCCTCTCTCTCTGCCTGCCTCTCTGCCTACTTGTGATCGCTGTCAAATAAATAAATAAATAATCTTTTTTTTTTTTTTTAAAGACATCTATTTACTTATTTGACAGAGAGAGAGAGAGAGAGAGAGAGAGATCACAAGTAGTCAGAGAGGCAGAGAGAGGAGGAAGCAGGCTCCCCGCCGAGCAGAGAGCCCGATGCGGGGCTCGATCCCAGGACCCTGAGACCATGACCTGAGCTGAAGGCAGAGGCTTTAACCCACTGAGCCACCCAGGTGCCCCAATAAATAAATAATCTTAAAAAAAAAAAAACCATGGGGGGCTCCTGGGTGGCCTAGTCAGCTGAGCATCTGCCTTCAGCTCTAGACCTAGTCACAGGGTCCTGAAATTGAGCCCCACATCGAGCTCCCTGCTTAGTGGAGAGCCAGCCTCACTCTCTGCCCCCTCTACCTTCTCTGCCTGCCCCTTCCCCTGCTTGTGCTCTCTTTCTCTCTGACAAAAAAATAAAATCTTTTTAAAAAATAACAAGAACAATGGGGAGAAAGGCATTTGAACAGTTGGTTAAAATTTGGGACATGGGAGCAGGTAGAGGACTCTATCCTTAAATAGTACAACTAAATAAATTCCAGGCAAATGAAATATTACAAGTTAACTGTAGGCAGAAATATAATTTAATAACTCTGAGAGGAGATCCATTTAGAATTTTAGTCCTCAAGGTCATGAAGGTATGTCAATTATACCTCAATAAAAAATTTTTAATTCACAAAAATGTGACTTCTGAATTAAACTGAAGGCCAAAAGAATGAGGAATTCTTAGTGACAAAGATGAAAAAAAAAAAGTCACATTTTTACTGATAAGCTCAAACAAAATGATCAAAATACTAAGATCCCCTTAGACCACTGGTCAATATGAGCATGGATAATTCCTACACATGTTTATTAAGCTCCCACTCTATGCAAGCCATGTAGCCTTGGTCCTAGGATTCCCCTAGGGTGACCAAGGGAGACAAGTGTGTCGAGGTGGAGAACGTGGGTTGCAAGTCCGATGGGCTTAAGCAATAAAGGGTCAGTCTTACGGTTCAGGTGACAGGAAAGTCAGAGACACTGTAGGCCCAGGCAAGTGTCCATAGAGTACTCTGAGGTCTCACTAAAGACCTGGGTTTGTTCTCTTTCTTCTCTCTGCACAAGAGGTTTGTTACAGTGCTTCTTGTAATAGTGTAAAATGAGAGACAACATGTGTCCAACAGCAGAGAAATGGGTCCGGCACATGAGAATGTGGCTTCCCTGGGATATTATGCATTCACTACAAATGGCCTTTATGAAGACTATGTCGCATCAGGGAACAGTGCTTAGAATGTTAAGTGACGAAAAGTAGGGCACAACATTTTAGGGACACTCATTACAGCTTTGCAAAAGAAAAAAATGTTTCTGAAAAGGCTAGAAATAAATACTCTGAACCACTCCCCATGCTTGTGCAATGTGGCTTGTTTTTCTGCTTGGTTTTTGCTAACTTGACCCTTCATTTTCCAAATTTCCTATGGCGTTCATTCTTTTCTCTCCAGCAAGGCTGCTTCCCACACTGCCTTTGGCTCATGCAGGGATCAGTCTTGTCTTTGTACATTTTCCGGTATTGGTTCCTTTACCTGGAATGCCTTCCTCTTTTGACCTATTAACCCGTTAGACATTTACTGATAATCAACACAAGGATATTTGTGGAATGCATGGAACACAGTGTACAAGAAAACACTTTGTGTAGAGCTTTACAGATGTTAGTTTTTATCATGAGGAAATAAAAAGGAAGGAGTGGGGAGGAAGAGAAAGACGCCTATTCTTTGCACAGTGGGCTAAGGGAGGTGCTAAGGGAGACTGGAAAAATCCAGAAGCTTACCATCTAGTCAGGTGGGTAGGGGAAAAACAACAACATGTGGAATGCTAACACGAGAGAGGCAAGTAGTGCTGTGAGAGAAGGGTGGGGAGGATGTGGGGTTAGAAGCAGACCCTGAAGGATTTGGGCAGGTAGGTCCCAGGAGAAAGGGCAAAAAGAAAGTCCAAGTGAGAAATAATCAGCCTGTGTGGGGGATAGTGGGCATAGCTGAAGAGTCCTGCTGGAGAAGTAGTGGCGGACTAGGAGGTGTGGGAGGCAGCTAGGGTGGGCTTGCCCCCAGAATCTGGACTCTAATCTTTACAATAACGGGTCTCCAACGGAGTTTTTAAAAAACTAGTGTGTAGGTTTCAGCGGAACAAGGGTCTTCCTTGTCTGTCCTGTTCAACACTGAATCCCTAGTGCATAGAAGCATGGTTCCTGGCACACAGTAGGTGCTCAATAAATGTCAGTTGAAGGGAAGTGGGAATGAAGGCTCATCCCAAAGAGGTAGATGACACAGACTGAAAAGGTCAAGGCTGGTGGCAGAGACACAAATTAACAGACTATTAGGGCACATCCAAGGCATGAAGTAATGAGAGACTGACCTGGGCTAATGGCCACGGAACTGGAAAGTAAGGGACTGCTGCGATAGTCATTTGGAAAGATGGGATAGGTCCTGGTGCCTGACCAACTGAATGCAGGACATGGGGAGAAAAAAATCAAAGATAACATCAAGGAAAGTCACTCATGCTTCAAGATGGCCTGGGTTCCTCTGCCAGGAAGGCTTCCCAGAATTCTCAAGCTGTGTGTTCCCTTTCTGAACTTAACACAAATAATCTGTATCACCCCATTTTAGGGTGCAACATTATAATCCAGACTTTGCAAGTGTTTGTTTCCTCAACTAGACTGCAAGCTTTTTATTTTATTTTAAAGATTTTATTTATTTGACAGAGGGAGACACAGCGAGAGGGAACACAAGCAGGGGAGAGAGAGAGGGAGAAGCAGGCTTCCCGTCAAGCAGAGAGCCTGATGCGGGGCTCGATCCCAGGATCTTGGGATCATGGCCTAAGCAGAAGGCAGACCCTTACATGACTGAGCCATTCAGGCACCCCTAGACTACAGGCTTTTAAAAGGTCAGGGCTATTTCCAAGCCCCTCAATGCCTGCCCTTACTACTGCTGCAAAGTAGATGCTCAGTAAGTCTTTAATGATTTAGAAGAGACCTGTGTTCTCCTCCATGCTGAAGAGGGTGCTTTACTTCTGTTTTCTTTTTTGTTCTCTTTTCTCTTTTTCTTTTTTAAAAATTATTTTCATCTTCTCTCTTAGTTGGTTCGAGGGAGTGAGGAGGCGGCCAATCCTGAGTACTAATGCATTCCCCATGGAAAAGTCAAGGGCCACTATTGGCATTGCCACCAGCAATGAGGAGTTTCATTCATTCATTAGTTCTTATATGGGCTTAGTCATAGGGGAATGGTGTAGCATAGAGCCGAAGCTCAGCATGGGCTTTGGATCTTGATTATAATCTTAGATCTTAGATCTGTCATTTACTGGCCATGCTGGCTTGGAACATTTATTTAATCTATCTTCTCTTTAATTTGCTCATCCATAAAATCAAAACGATAATGTCCACCTCACAACATCTACCGAGAGCTAACCATGTGCCAGGCACTGCCATTTGAGTCCCATTTTACAGATGAGGAAATGGATATGCAGAGAGGCTGACCATGCACAGGTAAGAAGTGTAGAACTGGGAGTGGGTCCTAGGCCATCCAATCCCATGGCTCCTGTGCTTGGGCTGCTTTTGAACCTCAGAGGTGTGGCCATGGTCCCCACAAAGCCATATGGAAGGATCATGTGCCACAGGTCTGGCACACAGCAGACACTGGATACGCTAATGTTGTTAACATTTTTGAGCATGTAACGTGTCAGAGGAATAGGCTTAGGCTCCGGGAGTGTGACCAGGAAGAGACACACTCCGCCTTCAGGTTGCTACCAGTTCGCTGCTGCCACTAGATAATTGTGGGCCCAGAGGCAAAGTAACAATCATGAACTCTCACTGCTGAAAGAAACCACAGAGCATAGAACTGCCTCATTTTACAGGTGAGAACACTGAGGCCCAAGTGGGGGTGGGGGGAGTCACTCAAGGTGGAAGCTTGGATGAGAATCCAGAACTCCTGCATTGGAGCACTGGGTCCTTGGCCTAAAGAAAGTGTCCAAAAAGGCAGGAGATGGTCCTTATCCAACGCCGGCATGCGTTTCCAAAGCAGCTTTCCTTGGGGAGCAGAAGATGGGGTTGGGGGTGTCACGGACAGACGGAGAGAAGCCCATCAGATCTTCTCTGCTTGCCTGGCTCACCAAGTCTTTAGTATCGTCCTGTCTTTCTAAACTTCAAATGGCAGCTCCCTCTTCCTGCCTTGTCTTCCAATGAGGATGGCCAAGTGACAGAATTTCTCTGATCCTTGGGTTCCTTCTCTTAAAAAAAAAAAAAAAAGCCAAAAAAGTGGGGGTGGACTAAGGTCTCTTTCAGCTCTAAAAGGGCGTGGGTCTTGTGGGGAATGCTTTCAGAGCACATTTACTCAGTAACCCTGAAAAACAGAAGGATTTTTTGTTTGCCAAGTGGAGGTTCTGCTATACTGCAGGTTGCAGCCACAAGAGGGCAGCAGGTCCTCGAGCCCCGGGGCAGATGGCCCGGGTGGGCCCCGCAGGAAGAGAAGCAGGCTCTCTCCAGGACCTTGCCTGGGGTCCCAGAGTTTTCCTGTTATAAATGCCAAACTCACTTCTTTAGCAAAAGGCAGCCAGCAAGCTTAGGGTGAGACGAGGGAGCAATTTTGCAAATTAAGTCTAGCACCAAAAAGATGAAAGACCAGGCCTAAAAAGAAATTGGATTCTAGGAAAGTAAATATTTTATGAAATATTGAAAATGTATCCCTGTCCTAGTTTAAGTTGCCTACAGCTCACATCATCAGAGGCAGAGCTTTGAGAAGAGCTGGGAGCATTTTACAGGCTGATAAAAAGTATGACAGGCTTAAAGGTGATTTTAAAAACTTATTTGTGAGATACCACCTCACAACAGTCAGAACGGCTAAAATTAACCAGTCAGGAAATGACAGATGCTGGCAAGGATTTGGAGAAAGGGGAACCCTCCTACACTGTTGGTGGGAATGCAAGCTGGTGCAGCTACTCTGGAAAACAGTATGGAGGTTCCTCAAAAAGTTGAAAATGGCGCTACCCTATGACCCAGCCATCGCACTACTAGGTATTTACCCTAAAGATACAAATGTAGTGATCCAAAGGGGCATGTGCACCTGAATGTTTATAGCAGCAATGCCCACAATAGCCAAACTATGGAAAGAGCCCAGATGTCCATTGACAGATGAATGGATAAAGAAGATGTGGCAGGGATGCCTGGGTGGCTCAGTGGGTTAAAGCCTCTGCCTTTGGCTCAGGTCATGATCCTAGGGTCCTGGATCAAGCCCCACATCCGGCTCTCTGCTCAGCAGGGAGCCTGCTTCCCTTCCTCTCTCTGCCTGCCTCTCTGCCTGCTTGTGATCTCTGTCTGTCAAATAAATAAATAAAAATCTTAAAAAAAAAAAAAAGGTGTGGCGCATACACACACACACACACTGGAAAACTATGCAGCCATCAAAAAACAAAGTCTTGCCATTTGCAACGAAGTGGATGGAACTGGAGGGTATTATGCTAAGCGAATTAAGTCAGTCAGAGAAAGACAATTATCATATGATCTCTCTGATATGAGGAATTTGAGAGGCAAGGTGGGGGGCTGTGGGGGGAAAGGAGGGAAAAATGAAACAAGATGGGACCTGGGAGGGAGACAAACCATAAGAGACTCTTAATCTCAGGAAACAAACTGAGGGCTGCTGGGGTAGGGGAGGGATGGCATGGCTGGCTTATGGACATTGGGGAGGGTATGTGCTATGGTGAGTGCTGTGAATCAATGATTCACAGACCTGTACCCCTGAAAAAAAAATACATTATGTTAATAAAATAGTATACCATAAAAAAATTACTTGAGGCTCATGTGTTAGATCAGTGTTTCCTAAAGCTACTTGAGAAGTTTCAGTTTATTTTGCTCATGTTTATTTTATTTTTTAAAGTTTTATTTATTTGAGAGGGAGAATGAGAGAGGGAGACAGGGAAAGAGCATGAGAGGGGTGAGGGTCAGAGGGAGAAGCAGACTCCCCGCTGAGCAGGGAGCCCTATGTGGGATTTGATCCAGAGACTCCAGGATCATGACCTGAGCCGAAGGCAGTCATATAACCAACTGAACCACCCAGGTGCCCTTTGCTCATGTTTAGTAGCCTTTCCTCAGGAAATAATTAGTTCTGGAAGTTTCCAAAGCTCTTTGGAAACTCAACCAAGACACCACTTTTTGTTGTTGTTGTTGTTGTTGTTGTTGAGAGAGAGGGTAAAATAACCCAAATTATCATGTGTCATTGAATGAAGAACACCAGCCTGGGCACATTAATGTGTGGATAGGAGAGGAAGCTTGGTGAGGATGTTGAGGACTGCTGCGTGTACTGGCTTGGCTGAACCTCTTCAGAGTTCCAGTCACCAATAATCACATTTCAGATCATCACAAAAGCCCAGAGTTTCCAGATGACCTTCCCATGGGCTTTTTCAAATATATAAAAAACCTTGATTCCTTGAGAAGACAGTTCCCATTGCAGATCACAATCTTGCAAAACTTCTACAACACCCACACAACAAAAACGTAAGGATATGAGCTTTATATAGAAAGAGAATCTTGCTTAATTATCAGTTGTAGAGCTAGAAATTCAATTTCTTTTTTCCCCTACCCCCAGGGCCATGAAGGGGTGATGATTGGGATTAAGCTGCCCACTGCCTTACTCAACCAGTCTCATTTTTGGACCTCTACTACCTTGTGAGGTTCCAAAACACACTGTGTGCCATTCCCCACCTCTCTGCTTTTGCATATGCTGTTCCTTCTGCCTGGCACTCTCTGCCCTGCCTTAGCCTTCTAACAAGCTTCTATTCAACCTTTAAAACCCCCACTGAAATGACACCGTTTGGTGAAGTCTTCCCCGACTCCACAGAGAATCGCCTACAGTTAATCAGTAGTTCCATAGCAGCTGGTACAAAACTTATCCCATTCTACAGAAATTGTTTGTTTTCATGTCTGTCTCTCCCCCGAGATCTGAGAATTCCTAAAGGGTAGGGCTGATGATTTATGTCTGTGTCCCCAGCCCTGGCCCAGTGCCTGGCACGTTGTGGATACTCAGCCAATGCCAGCTGACCAGAAATGGATTCTCTTTCCTGTAACCAGCAGAGTGTTTTGCAAGGTGACTGACCAGGATCACAGAACAAAATGAAACCATTCCTAAAGGGAGCCCTGGAGCTCTGCCTGGTATTAGGAACTAAATGCAGAAAACTGCTAACAGTCAATGTTCGTGCTTAGAAGGCACACAGCATTCAAAACTTAATGGAGCCCATTTGCCTAGAATCTATTTTAACAAGATTACATGTAAGGAGAGTTTCTCTGATCATGTGATTAAGCTCCGGAACATGAATTTGAGAGAGTGACGGGTACTCCCTATTGAAGAGCTGCATAATTTATGTATTTTGGAAAAGACTATTTGGAGTGAGTAGGTAAACATGAACAGAGACTTCTGATTGTAAGTTTATGTAACAGAATTGCTCAGCTCTGGGCACTGGACACGGGGTGGGGCTTCGGTAGCTTCCTGTGGAATGACGTGGCCCTCCGTGAATGGGTGTTGGGGTTGGATACATAACTGTCACTTCTCTGCACAGCTCCTCACAGCTTTGCCTCATCTGCAAACATCTGAGGGATTAGTAAATATTAGTAGATATGTGTTGTCGGTAAATAGACTGTGAGAACTGCCAGCACCTGCTGGTGCTAAGTCCTTGTGCTCCTTTCTGGCTCCGAGTCTTCCTCTCTGCCTCCTTGTCCCGCAGCCTCTTGGCATGGATGTGGGGAGATCCAGCTGTACCAAAAGAGGACTGGGAGACAAAGGAAGAAAGGGGGCAGGTAACCTTTAAGGGGAAAGGAAGTGGGTATCGTAGTTGGTTCCATTCTGTGCTGGGGGTTCCCTTGTAGGGCACTTTGGGGGGATGGAATTTCTTGAACTGCATGTCAATCAAAACAACAGCGGGTTTGAGAAAAGAGGGAAGGACGACACAGGAATGTGAAAGAAGTGATTGCTGAGGCTAGAAATGATTCTCACCCACAAATTAAAATGGGCAAAAGTTCAACATTAGGTTATCAGAGAGAACCATGAATTTATATTGTACATTTGTACCTTTTTCAAGTTTAGTGCAATTCCTTCACTGTATATCTTTTTTAAATCAAGATTTTATTTATTTGACACAGAGTGAGAGAGAAAAGGAGAAGCACACTCCCAGCTGAGCAGGGAGCCCGATGCGGGACTCGATCCCAGAACTCTGGGATCATGACCTGAGCCTAAGCAGACACTTAATTGACTGAGCCATCCAGGTGCCCCACTTTGTTGTATATCTTAAATAGTCTCACTATTTTATTAATTTTTTTTATTGTGATAAAATAGACATAACATAAAACTTACTATTCTAATGATTTTTAAGTGTATGATTCTATGGCAATAAGTATTATTTACATTGTTGTGCGATGGTCACCACCATCCACCTCCAGAACTTCATCTTCCCCAACTGAAACTCCATATCCATTAAACACGAACTCCCCATTTCCTCCTCCCCCAGCCACTGGCAACTACCATTCCACTTTCCATATAAACTTGAATACTCTAGGCATCATATAAGTGGAACCATACAATATTTGTTTTGTGACTGGCTGGTTTCACTTCGCATGTTTTTAAGATTCATCAATGTTGTAGCATTTGTCTCACTGGTTAATTGTTATTATTGGGGAGGGGAAGAGGCACAGGAAGAAAGAGGGAGAGAATCTTAAGCAGGCTTCATTCCCAGCACAGAGCCCCATTTGGGGCTCAATCTCACAACCCTGATAATCACGACCTCAGCCAAAATCAAGAGTCGGACGCTTGACTGACTGAGCCACCACTGTTTCATAAGTGTATCTTGCAAAATCCTTTTTTTTTTTTAAGATTTTATCTGAGAGAGAGGGAGAGTGAGCGAGCGTGTGCATGAATGGGGGGAGGGGAAAAGGGAGAGGGAGAAGCAGGTGCCCCCACACCCCGAAGCAGGGCTTGATCCCAGGACCCTGAGATCATGACCTGAGCTGAAGGCAGATGTTTAACTGATTGAGCCACCCAGGTGCCCCACAAAATCTTATTTCTTAAAGTATCTCCATGTGTAGATAAAGTAGACATCATCATCTCTAGTTTACAGTTGGAGAAACTGTTGAAGAGTTTGTTGAAGAGAAACTGTTGAAGAGTGAAGAGAAGATAAGTACATCAGATATGACTGGATGCTTTTCCAAATCTGTATCCCCCTATACTCTCTCCCTCACAACCTTCTTTCTTTTGTCAGAGCCCCAATTTTGTTCTCATATTACTGGCAAGCTATGCCAGGGAATACTCTTAGCTCCATGAGTAAATCTTGATTAGTTTGACTCAATCACAGTAATTTCTGTTCTTTTGCTAATGACTGGTTTAGATGATACACTTTTGGCCAAGAGACATAAGAGAAAGCTGAAGGAAGACCTTTAGAAAGAGTTTCTTTACTTTTACAAATAGACACAAGAAGAAACATCCTAGTTTCTGCTTCTCAAAGTGGTCACCTGTGTGGGTGATGCTCGGAGCTCGGCAGCCATCTTGTCACTATGGGAGGAGTTAGCAAATGTTGACATGGCAGAGGAGAGAGATGGAAGGAATGTGATCCTTGGTGATATGAATAAGCTGCTGAGTTAATCAACACTGGAACTCCCCCACCTTGATCTTGATACTTATGTGAGATCATAAATTTCCTTACTGTTTAAAGCGCTTTTAAATTTTCTGTATTTACAACTAAAAAAATACTCAATGATTTTGAAGGATAACAGCTAAGCAGGAATGTAGAAGATGCAAGTCTCACTCCCCTTTTCCACTGGATGATGCTAATGCCTCAGGACTGGTCTTTTGCTATGCGATCTCCCAACCTGTTGTATTATTTCTGAACTGTTGGTTGTGGGAAGTAATTTTTGGCAAAAAGGACCTGTGGAAGATTAAGTTCAATTTTGAGGAAAAAGTTGGAGGCACCAGAGAAAACGACGAGAGACACAGAGTGACAACTGCCTAGGGCATTACAACTGGAAGGATGGTGAAAAATGTTATTTGGGAACGATCTGCTGAAACATAACAGTCAAGTCTGATGAGAAGGGCTAGATGGAAAAAAGCCAGCAAGTAAGGCTATAAGAGCCAGGGAGCTTTTCTTTCCCATGGGAAGCCCAGCAAATCTTGGAGAGGTGGTATGTAGCAAATGGGAGACAAGGGCATGACATGAAGATGGCTGGGGAAGGGCTTTGAGACACCAGAACTATAGGGTGCTGCTAGAGAAGTAACATAATTATAACTACATACTAAGCTGACTCCAATGCTCACTTAAGCCTGTGATAGATTCTATTAGCTACTTTTTATAGTTCACCCAGAAGCTTTCTTTTGGCATGTGACCTGGGTATGTGATCCAGGTTCGGACAATCATATTTCTTCATTGTCCAGGCAAGTTGAATTGGTCCAGGTAATGTGCACATGAAAGGGCCAAAGTCCTTCCTGAAAAATAATACATGGATTTTGAGAAAAATAAGGTGTTTTTTGCTAATAGATAAAGAGAACCAGAGATGAACAAAAATGAAAGGCAGATGAAAAAGAATTAGGTGGCCCCAGGTTCTCTGTGTCTGACACTTAAAAGGCCTTGGTTTCTATAGTGCTTGGTTTAAATCAAAGAGCCAGTGATACCTGGGTAGCTCAGTTGGTTAAGCATCTGTCTTTGGCTCAAGTCATGATCCTGAAGTCCTGGGATTGAGTCCCACATTGGGGTCCTTAATTGGTGGGGAGCTTGCTTCTCCCTCTCCCTGCTGCTCCCTCTGCTTATGCTCTCTCTATGTAAATAAATAAAATCTTGGGGCGCCTGGGTGGCTCAGTGGGTTAAAGCCTCTGCCTTCTGCTCAGGTCATGATCTCAGGGTCCTGGGATCGAGCCCTGCATTGGGCTCTCTGCTCAGCGGGGAGCCTGTTTCCCTCTCTCTCTCTGCCTGCTTCTCTGCCTACTTGTGATCTGTCTGTCAAATAGATAAATAAGCTCTTTAAAAATGAATGAATAAATAAATAAATAAAATCTTAAAAAGAATCAAGGAGCCATCCCAATGTGGCAGGTTATATTTTTCAGAAATGGCCACTGTGCTATATCCCACTCTGATTATGTTGCAAAATTGACACTCTTCTCATCTAGGGTTGTGTCTGTGTCCCTTCCCATTGTACCTGTGCAGACCTCTGTGACCACCAGGACAAAACAATATGGTGCGGTGATGTCATGTGACTTTCAATGCTGAGTCATAAAAATCTCATGCACCGGAACCTTTGATTTTGGAGCTTTGACACCAAGCTTTAAGAAGCCAAGAAGAAGAAACCACATGAAGAGGCTATGCATGGGGGTCAGGCCATCAGATCAGCTCCAGCTGAAGTCCCAGCAGACAGCCAGTCTCAATTGCCAGGAGTAAGACATGCCCAGATGACTTCAGCCACCAGTCACCCTGAGCTTTTGAGTCCTCCCAGCTGAGGCCCCAGGCACTGTGGGACAGAAACCAGTCATCTCTATGTGTCCTATCTGAATTCCTGACATACAGTCCATAAGCATAATAAAATGATGGTTTCAGGCCACTAAGTTTGGGGATGGTTCATTATATAGCTACAGTTAACATGAATACCCAGTGTCCTTCTCAGTTATGTGAACCAATACATTCTCTTTTTTGCTTAAGCTAGTTTGGATTAAGTTTCTGTCACTTGCAGCTATAAGAAATTTGATTCACGTACCCCTTAGTCTGTAGGTATTATTCACTCTTGCAAATCAGTTATTCAATTTACAAAAAAAATAAATAATAAATAATTTTCATGTGGTCTTCATGGAGAAAGTACAGAAAAAATAGTGAGAAGGATAGAAGACTCAGAATTAGGAAAAGGGGCTAAGAAAAGGGCCCTCTTTTTGCTTTCTTCAACCTGTGAGTCCATGGGTAATGATATACCTTACTGCCTCATTTAAGCCATTTAATTTTTTTTTTTTCACTAGTGTTGAGTTCTGGCCACTGATCAGCTGAGTGTCCTTTGACAAGTTATGACACGTTGCTGGGTCTATTTCTTTTTTTAGAGAGTTGTAGTGGAGGAGCTATTTCTTCATCAGCAAAATGAGGGAGTGGGGCTAGATGTGATATTATTATTGAATATGTATAATTAAAATAATAGATGTCCATTATTTTATATATATTAGTGATAACTGTGTTATTATGTTAGGTGTTTTCCCCATATCACTCATTTTACTCCTATACAGCAGCTGTTATTAGACACTTTCTGGTCCTTTTCTGGACTGAGATTTCATCAATACTCCTTCTCTTGTGCCCCTCACTCTCTTACCTCGTTGAGGACATGTCATGTGTGACAAGTTCCTGGTTTTCCAGAAACTTATGTTCAGATTAGAAAAGTAAAGCTGGACTAGACATTAAATTATTATGGTCTAAACTGAGGGGCACGCCACAAATACGATAGGAGTAACATTTGTTATCTGCTGCCATGTAATAGATGACCACAAATTTAGCAGTTTAGAACAACACACATGTATTATTTCATAGTTTTTGTGGGTCAGGGGTCTGGATTCAGCTTAACTGGATCCTCTGTAGGGTCTCACAAGCCTGCAATCAAGGTTTTGGGCAGGCTATGTTCCTTAGTGGAGCCCAGGATCCCCTTCCAAGCTTCTGTGGTCATTGGTGGAACTTCTTAGAGGCACTGGACTGAGGGCCACCATCTTCTTGCTGTCAGATAGGGACAAGTCTCCAAAGTCTCCGTTCCTAGAGGCTCCTGCAGCTCCCTGCCATGGGCCTTCTCCACAGGCACATCAGAACATGGAGGCTTTCTTTCTCAGAGCCAGCAGGAGACTCCTTCATCCTAGTCGGCTAAGAAGTGTTATACAATGGAACTGTAAGTATGGGAGTGACACACATCACCTTTGCCACATTCTGCTGGGCAGAAGAAAGTCACAAGTCCTGCCCACAGGCAAGGGGAGGAGATTACACAAGAGTGTGACTCACTGGGAGGTGGTGGTGGTGGGGTGTCCCAGGAAGGTGTGTTTGCCACAGGAATTTAGGAAAAAAAGGTAAGTCAGAGTGAACTGGACTCCCTCAAGGGAGGCTTTATGGAGGGACTTAAGCTAGAGTTTAAAGGAGGAGTAGAATTTAGACCCCCAAAGAGGGAAAGAGAAGAGGCAGACTATCTAGGATCAAAGGACCATACACATATGAGCAAAAGTGTGAAGGTGGGGTTCTCTCTTAAGTTAATGCCACAAAAAAACCCAATGGAAACCTGCTGACTTCTTACATAACAAAGGACAGGAGGATCTTTTTTTCTTTTCTTTTCTTTCTTTCTTTCTTTCTTTCTTTCTTCTTTCTTTCTTTCTTTTTCTTTCTTCCTTTACTTATTTGAGAGAGAGAGAGAGAGAATGAGCACGGAGGAGGGGCAGAAGGAGAAGCAGACTCCCCAGTGAGCAAGGAGCAACTCCAGGATCAAGACCTGAGCCAAAGGCAGACACTTAACCCATTGAGCTGCCAAGGTGCCCCTTTTTTCTTTTTCCCCCAAAGATTTATTTATTTATTTGGGAGAGAGCTGTGGAGGGGGGTGGGGCGGCACAGAGGGAGAGGGAGAGGGAGAGAGTCTTAATCAGACTCAGGCTGAGCACAGAGCCCCAGGCAGGGCTCCATCTCATGACCCTAAGATCAAGATGTGAGCCAAAATAAAGAGTGGGACGCATAATTGATTTAGGCTCCTAGGAGCCCCAGAACATTTTTTTCTCTTTAACCAAAAGGAAGCTGGGTATTAAAGAGAGTCCTGGCTGTGGTGTCAGAAAATTTGGGTTCATGGTTCAGTTCTGCTATAAACCAGTAGTATGATTGGGGCCTGCTGGTTAGCTGAGCCTACTAGTTTCCTATGGATGCTTCTATTTATGTTACTATCGTGAGGACTTTGTAAGCTCTTGGGTGGGAAGTGCTCTATAAACTTTCTGGGTCCCATTTCCAAAGGCAGCTTCAGCGAGTTCCAAGATCCCACTCTCTCCAAGGCCATCTCTCTCTGGGAATCCTCTTTCTCAGTCATCACCTAAATGGCCAGGGGGAGGCACTCTCTAGGTTCTGGCCTTGGCACTCCTAATCACTTTGTTATCTGCTCTGCCTGGTGTGCTCCTCCATCACCACCCACCACCCTGAGCCCACGCTCATCAATCCATGCTGGGGCCAGACCCCTTCCCCAGTGCCAGACTCACGAATCCAACCAATCCAACCTGGATTTCCCAGAAACCCCTCATATCTTTCTCATATCCAGAACTAAACTCATTGCCCTCCCTGCAAGCCTCCTCCTCTTCCTCCTGGTCTTGGGAAATCACACCACCAAGTCTCACCTCTTGGGACATTCTTTCCTGCCCTGGCCTCAAACCTGAGCTCCAAGTGATGCCAAGTCCTGTCTGCCCAGTGTGACCCTCCAGTCACCACAGCCCAAGCTTCCCTCTTGTCAGTTCTCACGGGAATCAGGGCACCTGGTTCTCAACAGATCCTCCTGGCTCAGTTTGTTCTCCACACTTCCTGCTGGATGAACTTTCTTTAATAATTTAATTTAATAATATGTCTGCTCTGCTTTAAAGCATTCAGAGGCCCCTAAATACTTGGGAATGAAATTCAAACTCCTGGACATGATTTTCAATGTCTGAAATCCTCTCCTATGTGATTCTTGCCCACGTCCCCTTGCCTCTGCTCTAGTCCTACTGAACTGCAGTCCGTTCTCACATGGCACCATATTCTTTCAAGTCTCTGGGTTTGAATGCGCTGCTTCTCTTGTCAGAAATACCTGACCACACCATCCTTCTCTGCCTTGCCAGCCCTTCTTATCCAGAATTACCCAGCTTAGCTGTTCCATTTTCAAGGCCTCTCCTAGGGGCACTCTTGCCAGCTTGTGCAAGCCTCTATCACAGCTCTTGTTACTCCACAGACCCAAAACCTGGGTTGTAACTGTTTTTTTCTTTTGCTCTCTTCCTAGTTGTGAGTTCTCGAGAGCAGTAATGGTGTCTTAGTTTATTTTGATGCTCTGATCACCTTTTCTTCCAATCTGATCCTTTCTACATATTTTATGTAGTTATATTTTGAATAGGTAACACATTCATCTGCTTAAACATTCAGATGTTACAAAAAGCTATATAATGAAAAGTCTCCCTTCAACTGCTGTCCCACTCCAGTGGTCTAATTGCCCTCCCCAGAGGCAATCAACATTTTCAGTTTCTTGTGAATACTTCCAGGGATATAAATATTTCTAGACATAAAAACATATCTATGGTTCCCCTTTTATACAAAAATGTTATCATGTTCTACAGACTATTCTGTGCCTTGTTTTCACTTATGTACTGTATCCAGGAGATCATTTCATTTCAGCACATAAAGAGCCTCCTTATTCTTTATTTTTGGTTTTCCATTGCGGTTGTACCCTAAGTTAATGAACATTGGGTTATTTTCATTCTTTTGCAAATACAGATAATACTGCAATGACTCTCTTCACAAAAATGTCACTTCACACACAAGTGTAACAGTAGAATGAATTCCTAGAAGTGGGGCTGCCAGATCAAGGCGTACGTGCATTTGTGAGTTTCACCATGTCATACGGCCCTTCATGGAGTTTGCAGATAACATCTTCTTTATCTTTGTATCCCTACCACCACTGCAAAGTCTAGAACAGAGCAGGCATTCAGTACATTTTTTTTTTTTTGGTCAAATAAACAAATGAAAAAATAGCTCTTTCAGTGGAAGCTCCCGTTTTCCTTTCTTTGATGTCTAGTGGATAAATTCCTGCCCATTTAGAGCTCAATTCAAACCAAATGACTGTAGAGTATTATTGTAGAGCAAAATTCTTATTATTCCAACTTGTACTATTTTCCCTATTTGTGCAATTGACACACTTCTTCATCAGGTTGGTTATAAAATAAGGTCATACTAACTTCTATGTTCTAATATAATAGCTGAATCCTCATCCCACATTTTGTGAGATGTCTTTTTTTTTTTTAAAGATTTTATTTATTTATTTGACAGAGAGAGATCACAAGTAGATGGAGAGGCAGGCAGAGAGAGAGAGAGAGAGAGAGAGAGGGAAGCAGGCTCCCCGCCAAGCAGAGAGCCCAATGCGGGACTCGATCCCAGGACCCTGAGATCATGACCTGAGCCGAAGGCAGCGGCCCAACCCACTGAGCCACCCAGGTGCCCCATTTTGTGAGATGTCTTAATTATTCTACTACTCTCTTCCCCCACATCCTGAGCAATTGCTAGAAGCCCATACACAGTCCACAAATTCTTTCAGGTGGTTGCTTGTTGCTTTTATAAGTCATCAGACCTCTCTCTGCAACGTAACTTTTACTGTCTTTTTTTTTTTTTAAAGATTTTATTTATTTATTTAGTTGAGAGACAGAGAGAGTGTGGGGCAGGGGAGAGGCAAAGCCGAAGAGAGAATCTGAAGCACACTCTGCGCTGAGTACGGAGCCCAACCTGAGGCTCGATCGAAGGACCTCGAGATCATGACCTCAGCTGAAACCCAGAGTCAGACACTCGACGGACTGAGCCACCCAGGTTCCCTGCTTTTCTTTTCTTTTTTACACTGTGAATCCCTGTAGCTCCTCCTGGATTGTTTACTAGCTCTATGGATTCTCTATGCCTGTTTATTCATCTATAAGTAGGGCACATTATAGGATTGTGAAGATTAAATAAAATTATAGATGTAAAGTGCTTAGAACAGTGTTGGGCACATAGTAATGTTGAGAGAAACAGTTCTTTATGGGTCTCTCATGCTTCTACCCATCTTCCTGGGTATGCCAAAAGTGCAAGACCCTGACTGCTCTTCACCAGGGTCAATTCTCAAGGTTGCATTTAGAGTGAGCAACTTTAAGGAAAGAAGTAATGTCTCCCTACAGGACAGAGAACAGGTTTGTCATTGCTTCCTATGAAAAGGCAGTTTCCCCCAACTCAGTGTTCCCTCAACTGTGGTGTCAGTCTACCAAGTAAGTGCACAGCCTTCATGTGAGCCCTTGTAAGACCTGGGGGAAGAGGAATTGACAAAAACGTGCTGAAGCTCATGTTGCTTCCTGTGTGGTAATAGTCCTTTGTCTCTGACTCAGTAATTCTGTGTCTTTTGTCAGCATCCACAAAACAGTAACATACTAACTTATGTCCAGTCACAAACATCAGTCAGGAGGGTAAACTGAAATACCAGACTCGAGTACTAAGTGCTTAAGTAAGCTATTTTCATTATTTTGGCTCTTGCTCTTCTTTTTTGCCTTTGCTGGGCATTCTGCACACTCTCTGTGAGTGTGCATTTGGGTAGGTAGCTGAAAAGCATCAACTGGGCCATTGGCCAAGAATTCTACAGTGCTGTTTGGGGAAACAAAATAAATCAGAAATAAAGGATAACTTCAAAATCATTGCCCAATTTAAATTATTACTTGGCCCCTCTAATATCCAGTTCTAAATCGCCGAGACTGTAGTTTCCTCTGCATACACTTTCTGTATAGTTGGAGCATAGTTTTTACGTAGTTGCAATACGTGAAAGTTGCGAAAAAATAACCGGGCCTTATTTCCTGTTAGCTAATAGCTGAATGAGTTTGGGCTCTCTACAGTTCAGTTTCCAAATAAGTGAAATAGAGAAATGAATTCATGATCCACTCAGCTCACAAGGTTGCTGGGGCCACGGAATAAAATAATGTATGCGAACACAGAAGGTACTGAACAAATGAGTTGTTATGATTTAAGGTTGCAACTTAAGGCTGTCGAGTCACAAACATCAGTTTATCCTAATATTTTGCTTTAGAGGCTACGAAATGAGTTATGAAATGAAAGAAGAAAAAACTTGCCCGCCTGTCAACAGTTGAAACAGTCCGCCGCACTCGATGCTGTGTTAGTCGCCCAAACTACAACTCCCGTCAGGCTTTGTTCCCGAACTGCGTCACATAACCTCCGCTCCGCCCCGGGCCCTGCCCTCACCCCCGCCCCCACCGTCCAGAAACTACAACTCCCAGGAGGCGCCACGGGCCCAACCGTCCGTTTCCCCCCGCCCCCGGCCTCCCCTTTACCCACCCCGGCGGCTCTGTGACCGACTCGGGTCCCGCGGGCGGCGGAGCGGGCGCGCGCGTCGGGGGTCGCGCGGCTGCTGAGCAGAGCGAACGCGCGCGAGTAGGCTGCGGAGGCGTAGGGGGGCGGCCGTACGGCTCGCTCGCTCGCAAGATGGCGGACGAGGACGGGGAAGGGATTCACCCCTCAGCCCCTCACAGAAACGGGGGTGGCGGGGGCGGTGGGGGGTCCGGGCTCCACTGCGCCGGGAACGGCGGCGGGGGAGGCGGCGGCCCGCGGGTCGTGCGCATCGTCAAGTCCGAGTCCGGCTACGGCTTCAACGTGCGGGGCCAAGTGAGCGAGGGCGGGCAACTGCGGAGCATCAACGGGGAGCTGTACGCGCCGCTGCAGCATGTGAGCGCCGTGCTGCCCGGGGGGGCGGCCGACCGGGCCGGGGTGCGCAAGGGGGACCGCATCCTGGAGGTGTGAGTATCTGGGCGCCCGCCGCCCCACCCCGCCCCGCCCCCTCCGGCCGTCCCTGCATCTCACTCTACCCCTGTCGCACTCAGGCCCCACTGTCCCCCCACCCCCTCCAGTCCTGGAACCGGCCCTAGGGACTCCGTTCCCCTCAGGCCCCGCAACTCCTTGGGGTTGACCCTTTCACCTCCCCGCTCCCTGGGTTTTCGCAACCCGCACCTCCCTCCTTGTAACCAGTCTGCGTCCCTGCGCCCCCGCTGTTTTTACCCCTGCCCCCATTCTTCTGCCTTCTTTTCAGCCCCTTTGCTTTACCCCTGGGTATGCCGCTCTCTGCCCCTCGCCGCCCTCATAATGGACTTCTGTCCCCTGCTGACAGAATCTCCTTTTCTGACTCGGCCCCTGTCGTGTCCTCCCCAAGTTTTCATCTTTAGCATCGTAGTTTTTGTTCACCGCCGCTGCGGTCAACCCTCATGGACCGTTCCTCTGTCCTCTAGACCAAGTAGGCAAACCTGTGATCGGCTCCCACTTTTCCTGCAGGAATATCATCCCTCTACTGCACTCCTTTTGCTTTCCTTAGTTACCCTCTCCTGTGGTTAAGCACCCTCTCATTTTTCTATCCTGCCTTGTGTCCATTTCCTCCCCTTCCTTTTGGATTCACACTCCCAAGAGTGTACCTTCTTCTCTGACCCTTGCTTGCATGCCTTTGTTTTTGTTTTGGTGGTGGGGGAGGGTGTCTCTGACACTAGTTTCTTTACACTGTTGTCCCATATCACACAAGCATTTCGAATCTAGTGTCTACCATTTCCGTGTCCCTCTGTGAGCATCCGTATTCTGCCCCCCCCCCCCTTTTCTGATCTTCACTTTTGCACCTTACTCCTACTTCTTTTTTGTCAGGATTATGGTGGAGCTCTCCTTCATTCCTGCTTCCCCCCAAACTATGCTCCTCTTTTGGGTCTTTGACCTCCTTACTTTATTGGGGCATGCCCTTTCTATTCTCTCTTACTATATCCTCTTGTGATCCCACGCTCGACTTTATCCTATTCTTTATCTCCTCCAGGCTGCTTTCACTTCTCAGTTTAGGCTCTTGCTGCTGCTGCAACCCATCCTCTTCCTACTGCAGCCCCTCCTCCTTCATACTCCTTCAACCTTACTTCCCACTGCATCCCCAACCTCTGCTGCCTTGTCTTCCAGTTTCTGTGCAGACCTCCTCCATCACTCTGATCCAGGTTTTACCTTGGTGCTTTTATACTTTGTGTTAAAATTTATATAGTGTTTGCTGGTTGACTCTCATTACCTCCATTCTCCTCAGCAGTCTTCAATCCTGTATCTCTTGCCTTCTACTGAACCTTATTTTTTCCACACTTTTGCCCTCTCCCTCAGTGCTTGGATTTGCCCTCATGAGGTCTTTCTCATTTTTTATAAATGTTATTTTAGTTAAAATTTCCACAACCTTCAGTCTCTCCTGTAGTAAAACAGTAGGTTTGCCGAAGGTTTCAAAGAGGTTAGTATTGTGAAGATCTGGGCTATTGAGGAGTCCCTCCCTTTTTATTTACCTCATCACCCCTGCCCTTATCCTCTACACACTTTCTCTGTGGAATTCACTCACTCTGTTTCCTCTTACCTTCCACCCGAAGAAAGAGTAGCTCATCAAAGTAATTGTTTGGAGCTATTTAACTTTACATTTATGTTTTCTTTTTCCATTAATGTTCTACATGCTCTTTTCTTATTCTCTGGTGATACATTCTTAATCTTTGGGGGCCCGGGCATTCAGATATAGAATGGAGTTGTGACCAAAATTTGTTTTATACCTGGGCATCTAATTCTATTCTTTCTAGATAACTAAAAATCTGTGGCTGATGTTTCCTTCTGATAGAAGCTCTTGGAATTGTCATTTTCCTTTCCCTTTGGAAGTTAACTTTGGATCCAGGTGTTTATTTTTAAATTTAAAATTGAAGTATTTATTTAAAATTAGAAAGTTATCATAAAGTTCTAAATAATTTACTCTTTAAGAACTAAAGGAACTAAAAAAAAAAAAACTAAACCAAAAATAATTCTGTAGATGACTACAGCTAACATGATCAACCATTTCAAATATATATGTGTGTGTATATTTATATGTATATAGATATATATATCAACTAACAATTTTATAACAGAATCTTGACATAAATTAGGTACTGTAAGGAATACTTCAGATGATCCCTTAGGACAGATGGAAGGACTTGCCTCAGGTCCATGTTCCAGGCTAGGCCCATTCCTCCTCCTAGAGAGAAAACACTGAATTTTGGTGCATACGTGGTGGTGAGTAGGGACTTTGTCTTAAAAAAGACAAGAAAGTGGGCAGGACAAAAGAGTGCTCTTTGCTTGGAGAACCTTACTCTGGAGGGTTGTGATGATGAGACTTTTTCCTGGCAATGGTTTCTCACCTTTCAGCTGTATTTTGATTTCCAAATTCTATAAAACTTCTTTACTGCTGTTGTGGAAATGGTGATAGTTGCAACACAAGTCAGGCAAGTTGGCAAATTCTCTGAGACTTCAGCTCTACAGTCTCTTTCCTTCTTCCAAAGTCTTTATCTTCTCCTTAGGTTTTCATGTGAGAGGAGGAAATCAGCAATCAAACAGACACAGTTCTTGAGGGATATCTATGTCTGTTACTTGTTTCGCTTTTGTTTAGGTTGATGCTAATTTTCCCGTAGCATTCTTTAGGCAGCACTCCTTAGAGCTTTTCTTTGTCTCCTACAGGTTCCTTAAGTTAACCTCTTTGTTGCCCCAGGAAAGTTTTGCATGTTATTGAAGTGCCATGTGGGATCAGGGTTAGGCATAGGTAGATTATTATTGTGTAGACATAGTTTGCATGAAGTCATAGGTGGATGTCTGGACCTTGATGATTGCTGTTTAAGACTTGTCCCTATTTTAGATGCTTTCCTGCTATATACAAATTATTCCAATTTTCATATATTGTCATTTAGACAACTGATTGAGTTGTGAAAAGAACTGAGTAACTGAGATTTAAGGGACTAAAGGCTTGGACAAGAGTAAGGACATTGATTTCTTTGTATTTTAAAGTCTGCCTTACAAAGGCCCTGCCTCATTGAATCTTAGAACAGTCATTAAACTAAATTCAGTATGGATCAGTTTGTCCTTTTCCCTTCAAAACTGACTAGATTTTAACTGGTTTGCAAAGAGTCATGTTGCAGGATATGAACAAGCCCTCTGGGCTCTAAGTTTTACTACAGATGGAAAATTTTGTGCTAGCAATGTTAGTCTCCACTTTGTAATTTTTCCCAGTGTAACATATATTGAATGTTTCCCTTTGATGTGTATATACCTGGAGGGATGGTTTCAATAAGTAGAACCAAAATGCATATGTTTTTGCACTAATTATATAGTATGTGCAGTTATATTTGACTTCAGGTTAATTTTCTTAAGGTTAAAGTATTTCCAAAGGCTCTTGACTGATTTCTTGAGAGGTGCCCGTAGAAGGGTTATAGTTGTGGTACCATCTTTATTTTTAAGTGATTAGGCTTATCTGTTGAGTAGTTTGTTTTATCTCTTTGGTATTTGGGTGGTGTGGTCTTTAATAAGCATGGATCCCTAAGATTGCTTGCAAGCATTTAAAATCCTGATATATTTGTGTGGGGTAGAGTTTATGCTTTTCCTCTTCATAGAGTCAAGATAATCTACCCATCAACTTTCCCTTGTTAAAGTTACACTTATCTTAGCCAAAAGGCTGAGAAGTGATTCCCTTGTTTAAAAGTTAAACCATAAGAAAAAAATTTAAGCTATATATATATCTATGTCTATATAGATTTATTTATTGGGAGTTCATTTTATAGGAATATCTCATGACCATTCCTTTTTTTTTTTTGTTTCATTTAATGTGAAAGTTTGGAATAAAGAGGTTGGTGCCACAAGAAATATTTTTACAAGTTAAGTGTGAGTCATTTAATGTTGACTGCTAAGTACCTTCTCAGGAGCTGCTTTCTCAATTATAGATGAATTCTATTTGGCCCAGATTTTCCAGGTAGATTTTAGAAATGATGTTTGAAATCATGGTTATTGATCAAAGGAAAATTTTATGGTACTGATTCTTATGCTTTAGTGAACATAAAAATCACTGGGTGTGTTTGTTAAAAGTATCGATTCTTGGGCTCACACTTTAAGGGTTATATATGATTCAGTAGGTCTTGCATGGGGCCTAGAAGTCTTTATTTTTTTACTCCCTTTGCAACCCACATACCCAGCCCATACCTGGAGCAACAGGTTCTAGATCTTGAATTCTCAGTTCATTTTATCTTCGTGGTTATATTGAGAGTTATGAGCTAAGACTATACTAACAAATAATGATTTTTTAGACTCCTGAACTCCAGCCCTTAGAAAATCAATTCAGTAAGATAGTAGACTATTATATCTGCTCATTTAGACTTTATTGAATCTTTCTAAATGTTGTAATAAAGGTATGTGGTGAAGGGCTCCCTGCTGAGCAGAGAGCCTGATGCGGGCCTGGATCCCAGGACCCTGGGATCATGACCTGAGCTGAAGGCAGAGGCTTTAACCCACTGAGCCACCCAGGCGCCCCACACTTTCTTTAAATTAAAGATTTATTTTAGAGAGAGAGTGAGCGAGAGAGGGCACAAGCAGGAGTGGGGGGGTGGGTAGGGGGAGAGAGAGACCCTCAAGCAGACTCTGCTGAGCACAGATGCGGGGCTTGATCTCATGACCCTGAGATCATGACCTGAGCTTGGAAATGAAGAGTTAGACATTCAGCATCAAGAGTTGAGCAGTCAGGTGCCTGGGTGGCTCAGTCAGTTCAAGTGTCTGCTTTCAGCTCAGGTCATGATTCCAGAGTCCTGAGATTGGCAGGGAGCCTGCTTCTCCCTTTCCTCCCTGCTTGCTTACCTTCTCTGTTGCTATCTCTGTCTCTCTCAAATAAATAAAATCTTAAAAAAAAAAAAAAGAGAGAGACATTCAACAAATTGAGCCACCCAGGCACCCCTCACTTTGCACTTCATGTAGCGTGTTACAATTTGCATAGTATTTTTACATTTGATCTTTACAACAGCCTTGTGAGATAGGGAAAATATAAATTCCTTGAGGATAGGGACTACATATACCTATGTTGTTTCCCTAGTCAAAGGTCTAATGGCACATACAAGGTATTATTCAGTAAATATTCGCTGAATGAATATAGGAGTATTATTTGTCCCTTTTTCATAAGAGAGGAAACTGAGTATTGCAGTAGTGAATGTTAACCAGAATTAAACCCAGGTCTTTGGATTCTAAATCCAGTATATTTTCCACTTCTTTGTTTTTTCAGCTATTTTTGGCTGTTAATAGTCAACTATTCTTGACTGAATGATCCCTTAAAATTCTTAAAATTCAGTCACATCCCTATAAACTTGGATAGCATTTGAGCTTTGGTTCTGTTGTGAAATGTAACTGTCTTATATCATTATTTACCCTGTCTCTGATTGTTAAATTGGATGGGTTACAGGGAACCAAAATGGCTATTTGTTGCCCTTGTTTGTTGATAATCTTTATTGGTTAGCAGTGAAGAGAGCCTGACATAATCATAATTGCAGTCCCAGGAAATACTTTTAATTCCCTAGGTAATTGAGGTAGAAAACAGATAAAACTAAATTTGAAAATAGCATTTATCTTCCTCTTGGAAATCACTTCCACAACATCGCTGTTACCAGGAAAAGATCTGTTGTAACAAGATTTGTCTGGTTCATATAAATTATTGTGAAGAAGGCTTCTCTTCAGCCCCCACTGACTAGTTTGTTTCAGGTGAGGGTTTGTTACCATGCTCTCAAGTATAATTATTTTTTAAGGTAAGTTCCATTGGGAGTAATTCTTATGATAAGCAAAGAGACTCAGTTGACAAGCAGACACTTAAAATTTATGATCACTGCCTTGTGCTTTGGGAACGTGATGTGTGGTAAGTTTATTCGTTAGATGATGGCATTACTGACACAGTGGATAATGTGGTGGTTTAGGTGAGAGCCAATTAGAATCGTTCTTTTTGACTATCAGCTATATAGATTTCGAGCAGTTCTCTAAAAGCCTGTGTAGGGATGGTATGATTCTAGCCCCACATGTGGAAAAAAATATTTAGGACTTTTTTTTAAAGTAGGCTCCAGGGGCACCTGGGTGGCTCAGTGGGTTAAGCCTCTGCCTTCGGCTCAGGTCATGATCTCAGGGTCCTGGGATCGAGCCCTGCATCGGGGAGCTTAGCGGGGAGCCTGCTTCTCCCCTCTCTCTGCCTGCCTCTCTGCCTACTTGTGATCTCACTTTCTCTGTCAAATAAATTAAAAAATAATAATAATAATAAAAATAAAAAGTAGGCTCCATGCAAACATGGGGCTTGAACTCACGACCCTGAGATTAAGAGTTGCATGCTCTACGGACTGAGCCAGACAGGTGCCCCCAAAATATTTAGGCAGTTTTAAAATATCTTTTTAAGGGGCGCCCGGGTGGCTCAGTGGGTTAAAGCCTCTGCCTTCGGCTCGGGTCATGGTCCCAGGGTCCTGGGATCGAGCCCCGAATCAGGCTCTCTGCTCGGCGGGAAGCCTGCTTCCTCCTCTCTCCCTGCCTGCCTCTCTGCCTACTTGTGATCTCTGTCTGTCAAAGAAATTAAAAAAAAAAAAAAAAAAATCTTTTTAAAAACTTGCAAGTCGGGGCGCCTGGGTGGCTCAGTGGGTTAAGCCACTGCCTTCAGCTCGGGTCATGATCTCAGGGTCCTGGGATCGAGCCCCACGTCGGGCTCTCTGCTCAGTTGGGAGCCTGCTTCCTCCTCTCTCTCTGCCTGCCTCTCTGTCTACTTGTGATCTCTGTCTGTCAAATAAATAAATAAAATCTTAAAAAAAAAACCAAAAACTTGCAAGTCTCTGTAAGAGATATATTTTATATTATGACCAATAAAATAAAAAAAAAAGCCACCTGAACCAAGTTTCAAAAAACATATTTAGTGTTCTTGTGCTCTCTGGCATTTTTTAGTCTGTTCAGTATTTCAGAGTTTTTTGTTTTGTTTTTTGAATGTTGATGGTGATCCACATGATTTCATGACTATTAGGTTATGATCCACTGTTTGAAAAATAGTGATTTAGGGTATCACTTTTCTGGTGTTGGCCCACTAATATCACCCCATCTGGTTTAGCAGTTAAGCACAAACCATGTGTAAATTACTGTTAGGCTTGTATGAATCAGAGAGTCCCTGCATCTCTGCCCTTGAGAAGTTTAACACTGCAGTGGGGTAGTATACAACTTAATGTGTGTAAAGCAAATGAATTAAGGGAGATAAAGGAAAAACACAATGGAGTTTAAAGGAAAGAGTGATATGGTTGAGATGATTGGTGGGTAGATCGGTCACAGAAGGCTTTTTAAATTGTGATTGAAGGACAAGTCTAATTTCAGTAGTCAGAGAAGGGGGAAGGAATTCATAGGCTGAGGAAACTGTGACCAAAGGGAGGAGGATATGAAAAGTTCTTGGGAAAACGACAAATCTAAAGTTGCTATTTGTAGACAGTTGGGCTTGAACTTAGATCAAAAAGGGCTTTGAATGCAAAGCTACGAAGTTTGGATTCTGTTCTGTTTTTGAGGTCAGAATATAATTATATGTGCATTAATACCTAGGACTCCCTGTGAATTTAGTTTTTATTTAATTATTTACCCAAAGAGGTTGAATAGCTTCCAAGGCCAAAGAGGAAAATCACTATTAGAATTAGAAGAATTTCAGAGCATCTAGTCTCTTGGGCTATCTTATACTATATAAAGAAGGGAACTAAGAACAACTAAGCTCTAACACCCATAGCTGGGAACAGCTGGTGAGTAGCTGGTTGCCTTTAATTTGTATAAGTTTTACTTCACAATCTAGCCTAGCTTGTCTAATATACACTTCTCTTTTTAAGTTTTTTTTTTTTTTTTTTTTTTTTTTTATGTATTTGGGAGAGAGAGGAGAGGCAGGGTTGGAGGGGCAGAGGGAAAGAATCTTCAAGCAGACTCCATGCTGGGTGCAGGGTTCCATGTGGGGCTCCATGAGGATCTGACAACCCTGAGATCATGACTGTAGCTGAAATCAAGAGTCGGATGCTTAACCCACTGCGCCACCCTGGCCTCCCACTTCTCTTTAAGCTTAAAATGAGTGTACTTACTGTTGTGTTCACAATTGATAAGTTTGATCCTTACATGCTGCAGACCCACTGTGCTCTGCCCTACAATGTTCTATTTTAGCTGTTCTAACAATTCCTAGTCTGCTTCTCTGATTTGAAGATGCCTCCTTTAATTTAAATATTTGGTTTCTGCATATAGCATACTGTTGGGAGTTGAGGGGACTGAAGACAGATAGCTTAATATAGTACTAAGATTTATATGTGCCGTCTACCTTCAGAATGAAAATACATCCTTAAATAAGAATTGGTGATGACCACAAAGTAAATTTTTGCTTTCTGTCCGTAATGTGAGGGGTACTTCAGGATTAAATTGTGTGATACGGTTTTAGTAAAATGCTAGGTAGTATGTATGTAGTCTCTTGTTTATAACTTAGTGTGCTCCCTGCTGTTAGTATGCTCCCTGCTAAGCAAGTAAGGTTCTTACAGTAGTTGAGGAAATAAACCTATCTGCAAGGTATTGAAGTTGCAGAGTAAGAAATTATATTTGAGTATCCTTATAGGTACTTCCTTCCATGAACTTAAGTTATTATAAAAACATCTTTTTATTTTTTTATTTTTAAAGTTTTTATTTTATTATTTATTTATTTATTTATTTATTTTTTAAAAAGATTTTATTTCTTTATTTGACAGACAGAGATCACAAGTAGGCAGAGGGGCAGGCAGAGAGAGAGGAAGGGAAGCAAGCTCCCTGCTGAGCAGAGAGCCCAACGGCGGGGCTTGATCCCAGGATCTGGGATCATGAACTGAGCCGAAGGCAGAGGCTTAACCCACTGAGCCACCCAGGCACCCGAAAACATCTTTTTTTTTTTTTTTTAAATGATTTATTTTTGCTTAAGCTATCTAAAAGTGTAGGTTCTTGTGTCAGACCTCAGAGCAAAACTTGAATGACAGATCTATGTGTTCTGTGGACTTGAAACACAAGTAATTAGTTTACTTCTCTTTGGAAAAGTACAGAGTGTCTGCAGAGAGTCAGCTGCTTGTGTGGATATTCTCCCAGCTGTGTTCAAGCAGCTGATTACTTTTAGAGAACTATTCCAGGAGATTAACCAGGAAGTTGTCTTTTTTCCCCCAAATACTGCAGTACTTTTATATTTATATGTCTGTCGTGTTTTAGTTAGGTTTATTTAGTATGTTTTAAAAAATTGGTATATTGGTTAAATTAATTTTTGGCGGTCTTGGAAAATGTGAAAGTTTTGGAAACTTCTTCCACTTCTTTTGCTGATCAGTTTAATCATTTAATCATCTATAAAGTTTATAACTTGTAAAGTGTGTCCTTTGTCTACTGAATGCATCATGGTTACTTAATTTTTTTTTACCCAATGTTATTGTCATTTTGATTTTGGTAAGGTTAAAAATTACTTTCTGGATCTGTTTTCTCAAGATATGTAACTTGCATCTCTCTTTCCTTGGAAACAGCAGTGAGTTTTGTTCTCTGGCCGGTATTTTGAATCCAAGGAAATGTGACACTTATTTATGAATTATGTGCTAGTAGATTATTTTAGATTTCCCTGCCCTACCCAGTTATCCTTTATATTGCTGATTCAGAAAAGGTCTTATTGTACCTTTCTTCTTCTTTTTTAAAAAGATCTTATTTATTTATTTGACACAGAAAGCAAGAGCCGGGACACAAACAGGGGGAGTGGCAGGCAGTGGGAGGGGGAGAAGCAGGTTCCCTGCTGAGCAAGGAGCTTGATGAAGAAAGGGCTGATGGGACCTGATCACGACCTGAGCTGAAGACAGATGCTTACCTAACTGATCCACCCAGGCGCCCCTCTACACTTCTTTCTGTACACTCATGTATAGTACCTCTTGAGAGTAATTGAATGTTTAGGAAATAGCTAGTAGGATTCAGGTTGCAGGCTCTTGTCCTAGAACAAACTTACCAGATCACAGGAGGAGTCATGTTTTTAATCACATTATGTAGTAATCCAGAAATAGTAGTGAAATAGAACTTTAAAAAATTAAGATTCCTTCTTTGGTAATTTGTGTCACTTACAAACTAAGATTGTTGATAAACCTGGTTGATTTTATCCTTTAACTTTCACTGTGATCAGTGTACCAAATTAAAAACATTTGGGGGTTCCATTTAAATTGGCCATGAAGGCAAGGGTCCAAAATAAGGCAGATCTCAGACTTTCTGAGTTGGTGTTGGGAAATGATTTAAAACTGATTACGTTTATTTACTGCTCAGTAACTGAGGGGGGTTGGTTCTCAGCGATAGTAGTGTACATGGGAAGCTATATTAGGCTAGGGAAACCATAATGGCTACTAGCAATTTTCTTTTTTTTTTTAAAGATTTTATTTATTTATTAGACAGACAGAATCACAAGTAGTCAGAGAGGCAGGCAGAGAGAGAGAGAGGAGGAAGCAGGCTCCCCGAGGCTCTTCAAAATTACTCAAAATAACTCGTAGAATTGTTTCTCATTTCAAGTTTAGGGTACAGATAATCACTTAATTTGTTCACAGTCCCTTCTCCATTTCTGTCCGGTCTGTGAGTCTTTCTTTCTTTCTTTCTTTTTTTTTTTTTTAAGATTTTATTTATTTATTTGACAGAGAGAAAGATCACAAGTAGGCAGAGAGGCAGGCAGAGAGAGAAGAGGAAGCAGACTCCCCTCTGAGCAGAGAGCCCAAGGCGGGCTCGATCCCAGGACCCGGGGATCATGACCTGAGCCAAAGGTAGAGGCTTTAACCCACTGAGCCACCCAGGTGCCCCTACTAGCAACTTTCTTAACCCCTACCTAACATTCATCATCCCATAATGTAAAGAAGTAACCCAATTTTCACATTCAGCCTTACTTTTAAATAGTTTAAATAGAACCATGCAGTACTACATGCTGACCAAATGTTTAAAGACAAAAATTGAAAAACTAACAATCCTATCAAAACAAAATAAGTGATGTTGTATATAGTTTTAGTATCAGAACTTTAAGACTTTACTGGTAATTCTTTAGCCTCTGTCATGTGAGGGAACCCACTGTGCTTAATTTTTTTTTATACTAAGTGTGGTGCATTTTGTTTTCATGGATGAAACAGTATAATTATAATAGATTATTCCCAGAATTTACGTGAAATAAAGACTCGCTTTTTAAATGTCGACATGTTTATTTCTTACTACTCCTTACTTCATTTTGCTATCCTTGGAGTCAGTGTTATTTTTAAAATTAATAACAGTTAGTTACTTTTATTTTCAACACATTTGAATAAAAGAAAACATAGCCTCACTTTGAAATTGCTTATGTAATTGAATGCCATATTTTACTCTTAAGCATTATTTCTGTTACCTCCCATAATAGAAAGCAAAATTATCATTAATATTAAAGTTTGAAAAATGTAGAGCTTGCATAATGTTTTTAGTACTTCCTCCCTAAACAGTGAAACCAGTATAAAAGTTAAAAATAAGGAGTGGAATTATGGAAGTGCATGAAGGAAAACCATTATTGAGTGTTTTTTGTGCTAGTCTTAATAATTTTTTATTCATTGGCAGAGAGAGAGAAAGAGTACAAGCAGGGGAAGCAGCAGAGGGAGAGGGAGAAGCAAGCCCCCCCCCCAGCCCTCCCCGAGCAGGGAGCCCAATGCGGGGCTCTGTCCCAGGATCCTGGAATCATTACCTGAGCTGAAAGGAGTTGCTTAACCGACTGAGCCATCCAGGTGCCCCTTAGGGAAAAATTTTAGTGAGTGCTTACTACCTGAACATGGGATTAGACACTAGGGATAGAAATCTGAATAACGTGTAGTGCTTGCCTTTAGGAAATTAGCTGCATGTAGCAAAGTTTATCCATTTCTCTACTGAAGGACATTTGGTTGTTTTCAAGTTTTTGTAATTATGAATAAAGCTTCTGTGAACATCTGCAGGTTTTTGTGTGGACAAGTTTTCAACTCCCTTGGGTAATACCAAGGAGGACAATTGCTAGTTCAGGTGGTAAGAGTATGTTAGTTTTGGGAGAAGTTTTCAGTCTTCCAAAGTGGCTGTACTATTTGGCATCCCCACCAGCAATGAAGGAGCATTTCTATTAATCCATATCCTTGCCAACATTTGGTATTGTCAGTGGTCTGGATTTTGGTTATTTTATTAGGTGTGTAGTGGCATAAAATTCACTCTTTTAATTATAAAGTACTGTAATATGTTAGAGAAAATTTGGAGACTAAGGAAAAGAAAAATAATCCCCCATCTTATCATCCTAACAAAACTACTTTTGGTATTTTGGCTTTTATGTAGGCATCTTATATAAAGTTGAAATCGTACTGTTATATATATTTTGTAATCTAATTTTTAAAATTAATACTTTATTTACCAGAACAGTTTGATTTACAAAAAAAAAAAAAAAAAAAAAATCAGAGTTCCCATATATCCTTCTCCCACCTCAGCCATATAATTTTTCCTTTTTTGAACATCTTACATGATTGTCCTTTTGTTTAAATTAAGGAACCAATATTGATGTATTATTACTAACTTAAGCCCATAGTTTGTTCACATTTCTTTAGTGTCTAGTCCTAATGTCTTTCTGTTCCAGGATCCCATCCAGGACACCACAGTACATTTAGTTGTCATGTCTTTTTAAGCTCATTTTGGCTGTAACCGTTTCTCAAGTCTTTCTGTGTTTTTGATGACCTTTTGATGACCTTGATAGTTTTGAGTATTGGTCAGGTATATTATAGGATGCCTGACTATTGGAATTTGTTTGATTTTTTTTTTTCTTTCATGATTAGACTGGGGTTTTGTTTTGGGGGGAGAAATATTATAGAGGTAAAGTACCATTTTCATTAGTTCAAGTGAGGAGTACATACTGTTATAATAACAGTATGTGTGATGTTGATCATCTGGCTGAAGTCGTGCTCAGCCCCTCTCCCCTACTGTACCCTTTGGATAGGAGTCACACCCCGCGTAGCTTACACTTAAGGGGTAGGGAGTTATACTTCTCCCCTCTAGAATGTAGTATCTGTTTAATTTATTTAGAATTGTTCTGCATAGGACAAGGATGCCTCTTCTCCCCCATGTATAAATTTATTCAGTCATTTATGTCATTATGGGCTCAATGGATACTTATAATATGGGTTTTATAATCTAATACTGCTTTATTTTATTGCTCCAGTTCTAGCTTTGACCATTGGTTGGTCTTTCAGTTGGCCCCTGTGCCTTTTGCCATTAAACCCCCCCCCCCCAATTAATGTTTGGGTAGTTTTGTTTTGTTTTGTTTTGTTTTTGAGCACTTCTTTACTTTCTGGCACTATAAAAGGTTCAGGGCTCATGTTGTGTATTTCATGCCCAATCCTAGAATCAGCCATTTCTCCAATGGGTCCTAGTTATTTTTAGTGGGGAATAGTATTAGAAAGCAAGATCTGGGCACTAGATGTGGTGGTAGCTACCAGGGTATAACTTCTTTCAGGTCCTCTCAGTTGACAACAAAAGAATATATGTGTGTATATTAGCCCCTGTATAATGCATATCTGTAAATATTTCTATATGTAACCATCCTTACCTGTATTAAGTTAAACAGGAGTTCTTATTGATACTGTAGCTTTACTCCATTACCATATGATTTTTTGGTTACTCTCCCTTGCAGATCTGTGCTTTTCCACTTCAAAGGTGAGAAATTTGGTTCCCCATGTTCATCATTCATTTACTTAATTGTTTAATTCCAGTATACATGTATAGCAGTTGTTAACTTGTACCTTGGGGAAGCAATTTTATCGACTAGAGTATAGTATTTATGTGCAGTCCCTTTTGCCTTTATCTTATAGAATTCATTACAGTTACTTAGGTCTGTACCTTTTCCCCCTATCCCCTTCAGTGAGGTTGTTTAAAATACATTTGAAATACGATTAGATTCTCTTTTTTTTTTTTTTTTTAGATTTTATTTATTTATTTGACAGACAGAGATCACAAACAGGCAGAGAGGCAGGCAGAGAGACAGGAGGAAGCAGGCTCCCTGCTGAGCAGAGAGCCCGATGCGGGACTCCATCCCAGGACTCCGAGATCATGACCTGAGCCGAAGGCAGCGGCTTAACCCACTCAGCCACCCAGGCGCCCCACGATTAGATTCTCTTGTCACAGTCTGGGATTCTCCCAACCTGCTAGCTGGGTTTTTTTTTTTTTTTTTTTTTAATTTGCTTACCTTCATGTTTACTCAGTGTTCTAAATATCCGTAAGTTTTGCAAATGTATTTTGTCGTGATTGTGCTGTTACAGTGTCATACAAAATAGTTTTATTGCCCTAAAAATCCCCTGTGCTTCACTTATTCATCCTTCCCCTCTCTCCACACCCCAGCAACACACTGATGTTTGCGTTTTCCAGAATGTTGTATAATTGGGATCATACATTATATAGCTTTTTCATATTATCTTCTTTTCCTTAGCAATATGCATTTAAGGTCTCTCCCCCGTACCATGTCTTTCTGTGACTTGATAGCTCATTTCTTTTTATAGCTGAATATATTCCATTGACTGGATGGATAAACAGTTTTGTTTAGCCATTCACTTAAAAAGGATATATTGGTTGCTTTCAGGTTTTGGCAATTACGAATAAAGCCTGTATAAAACGCTTGTATGTGGGTTTTTGTGTAAGTACAAGCTTTCAAGTCAATTGAGTGAATACCTAGTAGTGTGATTGCTAGATCTTATGGTTGAGACTATGTTTAGCTTTTTAAGGAACTATCAGTCTGTATTCCAAAGTGGCCATGCTGTTTTGCATTCCCACCAGCAATGAGTGAGTTGCTCTTGTTCCACATTCTCGTCATTTGGTGTCATTAGTTTTTTTGGATTTTAGCTATTCAAGTAGGTGTGTGGTATCTTGTTTTGACTTGCAGTTCTCTAATCATGAATGATGTTGAGTAAATTTTCATACTCTCTTTTTCCCTAGGTTTTATTTATTTATTAGAGAGAGAGAGAGAGAGAGAGAGAAAGCACAAGCTGGGGGAACAGCAGAGGGGGAGGGAAAAGGAGGCTCTCCACTGAGCAAGGGAACTCCATCCCAGGACCCCCATTCAAGGAGCCTGGGATCATGACCTGAGCTGAAAGCAGACATTCAACCCACTGAGCCACCCAGGTGCCCCACTTTTCATATTCTTATTTGCCATCTGTAAATCTTCTTTGGTGAGGTGTCATATCTTTTGTCCAGTTTGCAATTGGGTTGTTTGTGTTTTTATTGTTGAGCTTTAAGAGTTCTTTCTATATTTTGGATACAAGTCCCTTATCAGATATGCATTTTCCATATTTCACCCCAAGGGTGTGGCTTGTTTTTCATTCTCTTAACAGTATCTTTCACAGAGCAAAAGTTTTTAATAAAGTTCAGCCTAGCAGTTTTTTTTCTTAGATCATATTTTTGTTGTTGTACCTAAAATCTCTTTGCCATACCCTAGCTTGTCTCCTATGTTACCTTTTAGAAGTTGCATTTTATAATCCACTTTTTTAAAAATAAGATTTTATTTATTTATTTGATAGAGAGCTAGAGAGCACAAGCAAGGGGAGCGGTAGAGCAAGAGGGAGAAGCAAGCTTCTTGCTGAGCAGGGATCCTGATTCAGGGCTCCATCCAAGTACCCTGGGTTCTTGACCTGAGCCTCAGGCAGACACTTAACCGTCTGAGTCACCCAGGCACCCCTACAATCTACTTTTTAACATAATATTGGCTCAAATATTTTCTTCATCTCCGTAATTTTAAATGATTGCTTTATAGTTAATTTGTGCTATAATTTTAACTATTCATCCCTCTTATTTTTTTTATTATTTTTTTATTTTTAAAGATTTTTATTTATTTATTTATTTGACTGACAGAGATCACAAGTAGGCAGAGAGGCAGGCAGCAAGAGAGGAGGAAGCAGGGTCCCTGCCGAGCAGAGAGCCCGATGCGGGCCTCGATCCCAGGACCCCGGGATCATGACCTGAGCCGAAGGCAGAGGTTTTAACCCACTGAGCCACCCAGGCGCCCCTTTATTTTTTTTTTTTTTAAATAAGAACAGAAATTTGGAAACAATCTTTTTCTTTGTTTAAGAATATTTCATTTTTTCTTTCAACATACTTGAGAGTGGTCCACATACAAAGGTTAGTAAGTTCTTACTCTCTTGGAGCTCCTATTTTGATGTTTTCCTTTGGATAAATTTTTCAGTAATGCCATTTTAATTGAAAAGATAGGAACATTTTAATAACTTTAGATGCATATTACCCGTAAAATTGCTTTTCAGAAGGATTTTACCTATTTACGTAGTCATCATCTCATTTTCCCTGTAAGTTAACATTAAAAGCTTTGAGGTGGGGCACCTGGGTCGCTCAGGCCATTAAGTCTCTGCCTTTGGCTCAAGTTGTAATCTCAGGGTCCTGGGATGGAGGCCTGCATCTCAGGATTCCTGCTCAGCTGGGAGCCTGCTTCTCCCTCTCTCTCTGCCCTGCCCCCTGCCTTCGTGCTCTCTCTCTCAAATAAATAAATAAAATCTTAAAAAAGTATTGAGGTAATAATTTTGCGCTTTTTAAATTGTTGGCAAGTTTTGCTATTTATTGGAAAAAGCTCAAACATTTTAGAAATCTTTGGCCATTTACATTCTCTAGTTATACTTCTCTTTTCCTGTCAGTAAGGTGTTTTAAAATGTAAGATGCAAAATGTTATTATTTCTGAAACAAATTACAAAAAATTTCTTTAGTGGTTCAGAATAGTAATTTTGTGTAGATGCATCCAAGCTTCACTTCTTTTGGCTATGTTCGGCTTACATGTGATTGAATCTCTTATCTCAGGAGTTTAAGGGCAAAGTACAGCCTGATTGCTAAGACAATTAGTCAATAAACATATTCCCTGACTTGATTGTTTGCCTAAGTAAGATAGCGAGGAGGCAGAGTTAGATGAAAAGGAGTCAATCTAAGCCAGTCACATGCCTTAACTACAAATTAGAAAGGACATATCTTCCACATTTCAGTAGAGTAGTTCCATGTTTTTATAGTCTGGTGTACCCACCAACTGGGCAATGAACCAATGAAAAGTCAAAAGAAGTGTCTCTCTTCTGATGTGTCAAGGGTCTGTTTTTCTCCAACTTGGAGTCTTCATCCAGTTTCTATAAAGATACGTTGTGGACAGAGTAGGGAGGTTTAAAAAGCTTTGTGTAATTGAAGAAATAATAGGTATGTAAAATTTTAATAAAACTACTCATAGTTCTCGTCACTCTAAACTATTTTCATATTTTACACATTGTGCCTTTTCTTGGGCAAAAATATTTTATGCGCTCATAAACACAATACCCAGTATTTTGCATTTAACATAATACAAGAACTTTTCCATGTTATGTTGCATGTAGTCTTTACAGATATTTTTCTAAAAATATTGGTCCAGGGTGTCTTGGTAGCTCAGTCAGTTAAGCGTCTGACTCTTGGTTTTGGCTCAGGTTGTGATCTCAGGATGGTGAGATTGAGTTCTGCATTGGTCTTGCTTTCAGTGGAGAGTCAGCTAGAGATGCTCTCTTCTTCTCCCTCCCACTGTGCTCCATCCCATGCTTGCTCTCTCTCTCTCTCAAATAAATAAAATCCTAAAACTAAACAACTGGAAAAAGAATTGTATGATCCATTTGCTTGATGTACTTCAGTGTCTTTATTCAGAGTAATCTAAAAGTAGAATAAGGATTGTGTTTCACTCTGATGATGGACTCCTATTTCACATTTATAAATGAGGATATTGATTTTTATTTAGTTTTATTTTTTTAAAGATTTTACTTACTTACTTGAGATAGAACAAGAGTAAGAGAGCACAAGCATGGGGAGAAGCAGGCAGAGAGAGAAGCAGAGTGCCTGCTGAGCAGGGAGCATGATGTGGGGCTTCATCCCAGGACTCTGCTGGGATCACGACCTGAGCCGAAGGCAGACGCTTAACTGACTGAGCCACTCGGGTGCTCCTAATTTTTATTTTTTAAGATTTAATTTTTTAAGTACTCTACACCCAGAGTGGGGCTTGAACTCACGATCCCAAGATCAAGAATCACTTGCTTAAAGATTTATTTTTATTTTTATTTTTTAAAGATTTTATTTTTAAGTATCTATATCCAACGTGAGGTTTGAACTCACAACGCTGAGATCGAGTCACATGCCCCACCTATTGAGTCAGTCAGATGCCCCAATAATTTTTATTTTTAAATAAGTGTTATTGAGGTTTATATATGGTCAGATGCACACAGCTTAAGTGCAGAGTTTGAGTTTTGACAGAGGTATAGACCCATTTAACCACCACCCCAGTCAAGATACAGAATACTTCTATCATTTCTGAAAGTTTCCTTGTGTTCTTTGCATTCAGTAGTTACCTGTGCCCTGCAGATAGCCACTGATAATGATTTCTACCATTGTAGAATAGTTTTCCCTATTCTGGTAGTTAAATAGATGGAATCAAATCAATCACAGACCCTTTTCTGTTACACTTCTTTTTCTCATTGTGTTTTTGAGATTCATCCATATTGTTGTGGATATCAGTAGTTTGGTCTTTTTTATTGCCAGTTAAGAGTCCATTGCATGAGTGTGCCACAATTTTTTAAAAAATCTGTTTACCTTTTGATAGATACTGGGCTGTTTTTAGCTTTGGACTGTTAACGAATAAAGCCTCAGTGAACATTCAACAGCAGTTGTTTATAAGAAATTGCCAGATTGTTTTTGCTTTGTGCTCCCATCAGTAGTGTATGAGAAGTCCATTTCTTCTATATCTTGGCAAAAGTTGGTTTTTTTTTTTTTTTTTTTTTTTTTTTAAAGATTTTATTTATTTATTTGTCAGAGAGAGAGAGAGAGGGAGAGAGAGCGAGCACAGGCAGACAGAATGGCAGGCAGAGGCAGAGGGAGAAGCAGGCTCCCTGACGAGCAAGGAGCCCAATGTGGGACTCGATCCCAGGACGCTGGGATCATGACCTGAGCTGAAGGCAGCTGCTTAACCAACTGAGCCACCCAGGCGTCCCGCAAAAGTTGGTTTTATCCTCTTTTTTATTTTAACCATTCTTGTGGGCATGTAGCCACTGTGTTTTAATCAATATAATTGAAATCTATGTCATATTGCTTGCAGTTATAGGAATTTATTGTCTGTTTTTTTTACAGGCTGTCTCCAAGGGACTAATTGCCCTTTAATTACTTTTCGTGAATGTCACTGGCTGGGGGGGGGGGTGTCGTGTCAAGATAATATTCTGTTTACCACACAGAATGGCTCCTTGCTGTGCTGTGGTACATTTAGAGATTGGCTCTGTCATATTTCCATCCATATTTAGTTTCAGTATGTACAGCTTCCTTCAGTATGTACACCTTCCTATACAAATCCTGACTATTTAGAGCTTTTCCCCCTTGCTTTTCAGAGTGTTTATATTAGCTTTATAATTCCCCCTGTTGGCTTACTTTAGTTGAACCGAAGTCTTATCTAAAGCCCTGCACCTGGGTGGCTCAGTTGGTTAAGCATCTGCCTTCAGCTCAGGTTAGGATCCCAGAGTCCTGGGATCAAGCCTAGCGTGGGGCTCCCTGCTCAGTGGGAAAACTGCTTCTCCTTTTCCCTCTGACTGCTGCTCTGCCTATTGTGCACTCTTTTTCTCTCTGTCAAATAAATAAATAAAATCTTTTTTAAAAAGTAAATAAATAAAGCCACTCCCCTTAGCTAGCTAAAGGCCTCTGATATGGCCAGATTTTGGTCTTATGTAAAAAATGAGAATTTTATTAAAATTATTAGGTATATTTTTATAATGCTGAAAACACAAAGTACGTTTTAGGTATATCTGATTATCCAGAGAAACAAAATTTGTGGATTGTTGGAGATTTTTACTAGCCTTTTTTTCCCTTATGCTTTATTATGAAAAATTTCAAGCATACAGAAAAGTTGAAGGAAATGCACACTGAATACCTGCATACCCACCACCTAAATTTTATAATTAACATTTTGCTGAATTTGTTTAATCACATACCTGCTGAAAATGTTTTGATAGTGTGGTTGAGCTATTCCCTTTCTTTGTGGAAGAACGTAGATGAGTGGGACCCATTGGGCAGTAGTTACTTTTGTGTGGTATAGGACTATGTGGTTCTCTGATGCAGTGATATTATGAAGGTGATTCCCTTCTTGTGATGGGTCAGCATAGGTTGAGAGCTCAATCATTTATTTTCAAATGAATTCCAGCTACACTTTATTACAAAGACAGAAGACAGGCAAGGGAGATTGGTGATAGAAAGGATTTGTGTCATCAGGAGGCCAAAATGCTACTAACCTGCTTGCCCAACTGATAAAAATACTATCACATGAATAGCTGTCATTTATTGAGTAGTTACCGTCTTCTAGAGCTTTATCTCACTTTAGTTCTCATTCTGTTAGCTAGGTATTATTAGCACCATTTTATGGGTTAGGAAACTGAGGTTCAGTGAGATTGAATAATTTAGCAGTGTCTCATCTGTTAAATGGCACAAGTGTTACTCAAACCCAAGTCTCTCTGACTCTAAAACCCATGCTTTGAACCAGAAGTCAACTGCTGGAAGTTTCCTTTATTGCAGAATTTATAGTTTACATTTATGTCTTTAGAATTGTCCAAATTGGGCCACACTTTGAGCTTGGTATGGTGGCATTCTTGTGGAAAAGAGGGTATCATAAACATTTTTATAATTGTAGAGGCCTCTTAATTCTTGAGGAGGGAGGATCCTTTTTGAAATTAAACATCCTGCAGTTTTTACTGACCTCATTTCATTCTCTGAAGAATGAAGGAATTTCCAGCCTTGTATTAAATTGTGGAATGTATAACATTCCATTTTTAGTAGAACCAAATAAACATTAGCAAGTGTGTTTAGAATGTGACAGCAGTAGTTCGTTCCTGTCTTTATTTATTTATTTATTTATTTAATTTTTTAAAAGAAGTTTTTGGGATGATAGCCAATTTGAAGCTTGGTCTTTCTGATAAAGAATTGAAACTTAAGCAAGCTTTCTTGCTCCCTGGCTCTTGGAATAAGCCCTCCTGAAGTTTCCCAGATGACTTTCGGGGCTTGTTTTTTGAGTGACCCAGGAACAGTGTATTCTAATGTGAAAACTGAATGGATGGTGGAAGTGTGCATTGAAAGCGGTAGTTCTTTACCTTTTTGGTTAAGAACTTTTAAAGGTTAAGAACTTTTAATGGGACGCCTGGGTGGCTCAGTTGGTTGGACGACTGCCTTCGGCTCAGGTCATGATCCCAGGGTCCCGGGATCGAGTCCCACATCGGGCTCCCAGCTCCATGGGGAGTCTGCTTCTCCCTCTGACCTTCTCCTCCCTCATTCTCTCTCTCACTGTCTCTCTCTCAAATAAATAAATAAAATCTTAAAAAAAAAAAAAAATAAAGGTTAAGAACTTTTAAAGCCAGTGGAAGCAGTGCACCCCATACTCACGGTGAAAAATACGTATATGCACAAATATAGTTTTACAGACAAATGATATAGGTGTTCACCAACCCCCAACCTATTGACAGAATACCCCAGATTAAAGATACCTTAAAGGAGAGAAAAATGGGGAGCTGAAAAATAAGATTTTAGTATAGTTAAACTTTTTTCATAAATGTGTGTTTCATAAAATTGCTTATACTAACATAAAATCTTGTTTTAGTGTCCAAGGTGTTCAGTCTCTAAAGTGAGTTTTCCCTACTTTGTTAAAAAATTTTTTTAAGGGTATTCATGAATAAGCTAAGATGCCTAAGGGTAGATGAAGTTCTCTATGTTGATTTCTAAATTTTTGCTCTTTTCAATTTCTTCTACCAGCAAAACATGTTCATAGAACTACTGATAAGGCTAAAGATTAGATGAAATCCTTTGACAATTCCCAACTTTAGGTTTCCATTTCTTCTTCAACCAACATTTCTTCAACAGCGACGCAATACTTCGTTTTTTTTTTTTTTTTTAAGATTTTATTTATTTGACAGAGAGGGAGATCACAAGTAGGCAGAGAGTCAGGCAGAGAGAGAGGGGAAAGCAGGCTCCCCGCTGAGCAGAGAGCCGGATGCAGGCCTCCATCCCAGGACCCTGAGATCATGACCTGAGCCAAAGGCAGCGGCTTAATCCACTGAGCCACCCAGGCACCCCACAATACTTCATTCTAATGCAAGTATTCAGGTGGTGTTTCTAGCGAGTTACATGTTTCATTACAGTAATCCTCATAACAATCCTTTTAGGGGCTTATTATTGTCCCCATTTTACAGATGCAGAAAACAATGCTAAGAAGGGTTAAATGACTTAGTAAAGACCAGTGCCTGCACTAAAGGTAGGGCCGAAAATTTGAACACATAGCTTCAAAGCTCATTTTCTCTCTGTTTTACCATCTGGCTATGTGATTAGAGTTGATCATTTTTTCTGATTACTAGTTTGACCTGATCCAAATCTTAAAAGCCCAAATTTCTATCAGTGGAAGGGGTGCTTTTATTTTTTTCTATAGCTAGCCAATTGTAAAATTACTGAATTTTTGTGTGTGTGTATAAGTTAGACTTTAGGTTGTGAAAGGTCTAGAGTGCTGAATTTACTGATTAGATTGTTAAACCCAAAAGGAAGGAGGTTTAGCAGGGTGATCTCCTGCCTGTTCTGTTTATATAAATGGATGTTTCAGATACCAGAGTTTGACAGAGACAGTTCCAGTGACTGGAAAGTTTGTGGAAGGCTTGTTACTAAACTTAGCATCATTTTCAGGAAGGAAAAATCCTAATGGTTTGGAACTGAAAAAGAGCTTAACTCTAAAGGAGTAGATAAGCTTTTATCACACTGAGTAAAGGCCAGGTGTCTGTTTCTTAACTCTTGGGAGATAGCCATGAAGGGAACCTCCAGCTCAGCTATCTGCCTTGTGGTTTTTGCTGAGACAGCAGGCAGGGTCAGCATCGTAGAAAGGTAGTTCAGTTTGCTGAGTGAGTTTTGTGACACTCAGCATCTTTCTTGACAAAATTATTGTTCTTCCAAACCTTGTACTTTTCCTAGTTGCAGCCTTCTTATCCAGTGAAGCAGGGAGGAGAATGAGTAGGTTGATTTACTATATAACTTTAGATGTAGGTTCTTTTAGTTTGAACTGACGACACAGGGCTTTAAGTGAGATAGCACAGAGCAGAAAGAAGAGTAGATAGAATGCTAAGAGTGAATAATTGATGTAATTGGGAGGACAAAAGTTGGTTCAGATAATGAAATTTCAAAATTGCCTTTTTAAACACCAAGTGATAAAAGAAATTATTTATATGAAAATATATACCACTTAACTCCCAAGGTGATGAAACTTGGTATAAAGGAAAATTAAATTGACTGATTTGGAGTTATGGGATAGAATCAGATATAAATATAAAAATTATTTTAAGTCATACTTTTGAGTCTTTACAAACTAAAGGAATGCATTTTGTAAAAAAAAAATTTCTTCTTACAGAAATTTTAGGAGGTTTAAAAAGAACTAAGTAGAGTTCAAATGGCAGTATTATTAAAAGGCGTTTTTGGGGGGGAAAAAGGCGTTTTGAATGTACTGTATACATGCTTGGTTAGGATGAGGAAATTAGCTTTGAAAGCTTTGTTTCCTCTGCAGTTTCACCATGTGCTTTTCCTGAAGCTCTGTGTGGGATTCTAGCATAGAGGAAGGGCAGGCCTCTCACCTGTTTCCATTTTTTCTCCCTGCCATAAGTTCACAAATACTTTTTCATGTTATGATCTATAAAAATAATAACAGCTTTTCTAGAACCAAATTAATCTTGATTTTATGGTTCATACTGCATGACAGTGGGGGCAGGAGGGTGGAGATACAAGATGTTTGGACCCTTCTGGTTTATGGGATTTCTTTTTCCCTTTTTCCCCTTAGGAACGGCGTGAATGTTGAGGGGGCGACACACAAGCAGGTGGTGGACCTGATCCGAGCAGGCGAGAAGGAATTGATCTTGACAGTGTTATCTGTACCTCCACATGAGGCAGATAACCTAGATCCCAGTGACGACTCGTTGGGACAATCATTTTATGATTACACAGAAAAGCAAGCAGTACCCATATCGGTCCCCACATACAAACATGTGGAGCAGAATGGTGAGAAGTTTGTGGTGAGTGTCAGCTCAACTCAATCCTCAAAACATTTAGCTTTTATTTCCCCTCGATCTTGTCATTTATGATATATATTAGAGCATTAGAAGTAATCACCACAACTTTGATCAGTTTGTCTACCAGCAAGATGGGTTCATACATAAATAAAAGATACTGATTATGATTTTTGCAGGGAGTAAAGTGCGGTAATGGAGAGGATTTCTATTTCTGTTTAAGTATAATTCCACTTTCTTTCCAGACAGTTTTAAGTTTGCATTCTGGTGTTTTGTAAACGTGTTTAAGTTGGTTTTGTTGACTTGTTTGTTCTTTTATTGGTTGCCATATATCTTTGCTAATAGCAGTCTCTCACTTACTATTGACTCTGTAGAGCTATAGAGCAAGGTTAATTTCAAAAGATGGTGTTTTCTAAAACAGTTGGGTAATACAGAATTTGTCCACATCAGAACCTACAAGTGCCCTGCACTCCTTTCTACATCTTGTTCTTTTTCGTTTTCTTTGGTGATACTGGTTGAATGATTAACTTGGGTTAAAAAGCAAGGTCCTAAGTGTACTCTGACTACAGTTCTCATGCACTGTTCTATATATTGTCAACCTGTTACTGTTGTAGATGTGCAGGAAAGCCCATCTTGAGTTCTGGGTGATATGTGCCAGCCCCTTTTTTGAGTGCCTTGCTTGTTCCTCAAAACCTGATAGGGGCTGGTAGCCCAATATACTTATTTTTTCTCTTGATTGAGGTATGCTTTATTTGCCTTTGATTATTTGGGGAGTGTTGAAATAATGAGAAATTCACAGGACATTTATGGTAAATACTTTTTAGTGGAGAGATAAGAAAAGCAAGCAGAGAAACCAGAAAAGTTCAGAAGGATCAAATAATGTTCAACTGCGTCTTTAATTTAGCTGGTGATGGTAATCCATATAGCACAACACAGTTTATGTCAGCCTGGTCTAAGGATTCTCAAAGCCTTATTCACAAAGTTTAGAGTTTTGTGTTTTGGAGGTGCTATACTTTGAATTGCAAGGCATGTAAAAAGTAGAAATCAAGGTCAGCTCCTAAAAGTAGAGCAGATTCGATGTTGAGACCTTTTGGGAATTACCTGAGACCTTTGGAACCTCTGTAGACTTTAGAAAAGGAATGAAACTACTAATTATCCCTTTTAAGAAAATCGATATTATTGAGCATAATTTACCAACATTAACATTCACCCAGGTTAAATGTTCAGTTTCATGAGTTTGGATAAATGTACATAGTTTTACAATTACCATCATCACTATCAAGATACAGAACATTTACACCACCCCAGAAAGTTCCCTGGCGACCCTTTGCAGTCAGTCCTCTCCTTATAACACCACACCTGTCGACCACTGATCAGCTTCCTGTTAGTATATTTTGCCTTTTCTCAATGTCCAATAAATGGAATCATATAATAATATTATATATATATATAAAATAATAAGTAGTTTTTGGTATCTGGCTTTGTTCATTTTGTTCATTTTTTTAAAAGATTGATACATGTTGCATGTATCAGTAATTTGTTCCATTTAATTGCAGTTAATTTTTAATTGAGTAAATTTACTACAATTTGTTTATCCAGTGGCTTTTTGATGCTTGTTTGGGTTGTTTCCAGTTTGGGGCTATTATGACTAAACCATGAAATAACATTAATATATGGGGCTTTATGTAGATGTATATTTTCATTTCTCTTGAGTAGCTAGAAGTGGAATTGCAAGGTCATATTGTAAATGAAAGTTTAACCTTTTTTTTTTCTTTGAAGTTTTTATTTATCTATTTGAGGGAGAGAGAGAGCTCAAGCACAAGTTGGGGGGAGGGGAAGAGAGAGAGGACAGGGAGAAGGACAAGCAGACTCCCCACTGAGCAGGGAGATCCATGCAAGGCTCAGTCCCAGGACCCCAGGATCACGACCTGAGCAGAAGTGAGATGCTTAACTGACTGGGCCACCCAGGTGCCCCTAACCTTTTTTTTTTTTTTTTCCAAAGATTTTATTTATTTTTTTGAGAGGAGCAAGAGAGGGAACAGGAGTGAGGGGAGGGAGAGGGAGAAGCAGACTTCCCTGCTGATCAGGGAGCCCGGTGTGGGGCTTGATCTCAGGACCCCAGGATCATGACCTGAGCCAAAGGCAGATGCTTAACCCCCTGAACCACCCCAGAGCTTATTTTCATGTCCTTAGTGGCCATTCTTACATTTTCATTGTTGAAGTGTTCAACTTTTTCCCCCATCTTTAAAAAAAAATTTTATTTATTAGAAAGAGTGAGCATGAGAGAACGAGTGGGGGGAGGGGTAGAGGAAGAGGGAGAAGTGGACTCCTTGCTGAGCATGGAGCTGATTACAGTGCTCCATCCCAGGACCCTGAGATCATGACCTCAGCTACCCAGGCGCTCCTCCCATTTTAAAACTTAAGTTTTTTATCTTATTTTGTTGCTAAGAGCTCTTTATGTATTTGGAGTCCTTTATCAGAGAGGTGTTTTGTAAAGTATTTTTCCCAGGCTGTGGCTTGCCTTTTTAAAAATTTTTATCTATTTAGGGGCGCCTGGGTGGCTCAGTGGGTTGAGCCGCTGCCTTCGGCTCAGGTCATGATCTCAGGGTCCTGGGATCGAGCCCCGCATTGGGCTCTCTGCTCAGCAGGGAGCCTGCTTCCTCCTCTCTCTCTACCTGCCTCTCTGCCTGCTTGTGATCTCTCTCTGTCAAATAAATAAATAAAATCTTTAAAAAAAAATTTTTTTTATCTATTTAAAAGATTTTATTTATTTGAGAGAGAGCACGAGAGGGGGTAGGGTCAGAGGGAGAAACGCACTCCCTGCTGAGCAGGGAGGCTTACACGGGCTTGATCCTGGGACTTTAGAATCATGACCTGGGCCGAAGGCAGTCGCTTAACCAACTAAGCCACCCAGGCACCCCTTATTTTTATTTTTAAATTTTTTTGTCATATGTTCAATTAACCAGCATATAGTACATCATTAGTTTTTGATGTAGTGTTCAACAATTGATTAGTTGTGTATAACACCCAGTGTTCATCACCCCCATGTGTCTCCTTAATACTCATCACCTGGTTACCCTATCCCCCAACCCCTCTCCCTTCTGTAACCCTCAAGTTCCCAGAGTCCTGAGTCTCTCATGGTTTGTCTCATCTCTGATTTCTTCCCATGCAGTTTTCCTCTCTTCCCCTGTGGTCCTCTGTGCTATTCCTTCTGTTCCACATAGGAGTGAAACCATATGATAATTGTCTTTCTCTGCTTGACTTATTTCACTTAGTATAATCCCCTCCAGTTCCATCCATGTTGATGCAAATGGTAGGTATTCATCCTTTCTGCTGGCTGAGTCATACTCCATTGTATATATGGACCACATCTTCTTTATCCATTCATCCGTTGAAGGACATTCTTTTTATTTTATTTTTAACAGTATCTTTCAAAGAACAGAAGTTTTAAATTTTGATGAAGTCGAGTTTGTCTGTTTTGTTCATTTATGGATAATTCATATTCTAAGACAGTTGCCTAACCGAAGGACACAAATCATTTGTTTTCTTGTAAAGGTTTTATAGTTTTAACTCTGTTTTTGTAATAACTTTATTGAGGTGTGATTTACATACCAGCAATTGTACACCTTAAGTGTATATAATTCAGTGGTTCTTAGTTCACAGAGTAGTGCAGCCATTGCCACAGTTAGTTTTAGAACATTTTCATCCCCTCAGAAAGGCAGCATCCTTCATACCTCTCATCTCCCTATAGATCTTTCTGTCTCTATAGGTTTGCCTATTCTGGACTTTCCGAATAAATGAAAATCGTATGTGTTCTAGGGTTTATCCATGTTGTAGCATGTATCGGCCAAGTAACATTCCATTGTTTGGATATGCCACATTTAATTTATCTCTTCTTCAGTTGATGGACATTTGGGTTATTTCTACTTTTTGGTTGTTGTGAATGATGCTGTTTTGAGTATGTGTGTTATTCCAGGTTTTTAATAAATATCTTTATAAGTATTACCTTTAAATAATTCAATATTACTTCTCGTATAATAAAAGACGTTTAAAACAGTATATATCATTTCCTTCTGTCATCCTTTGTGCTGTTGTTGTCATACATTTTACTTCTATATGTGTTATAAATTCCATGTTACTTTGTTATCTTTGCTTTAAATAATTCAAGAAATGAAAAATAAGGAAAAGGTTGTGTTTTTTTTTTTTTTTTAAAGAGTTTATTTATTTATTTGTCAGAGAGAGAGCCAAGCGAGAGCTAGCACAGGCAGACAGAGTGGCAGGCTGAGGCAGAGGGAGAATCAGGCTCCCTGCCGAGCAAGGAGCCCGATGTGGGACCTGATCCTAGAATGCTGGGATCATGATCCAAGCCAGCCGAAGGCAGCTGCTTAACCAATTGAGCCACCCAGGCGTCCCTTTTTTTTTTTTTTTAAGGTTTATTTATTTGACAGAGAGACAGCAAGAAAGGAAACACAAGTTGGGGGAGTGGGAGGGAGAAGCAGGCTTCCTGCTGAGCAGGGGACCCCCCCCCCCCCATGCCTGGGGCTCAATCCCAGGACTCTAGGATCATGACCTGAGCTGAAGGCAGATGCTTAACAACTGAGGCACTCAGGCGCCCCAGGAAAGAGCTCTTTTATAATAATTTAATCATGTATTTACCATTTATGGTGTCCTTCATTCCTTTGTGTAAATTCAGTTTCCATCTGATATCCTTTTCCTTCTGCCTAAAGAATTTTCTTTAATGTTCTTATAGTGCAGATTTTCTGGCAATGAATTTTCTTAGTTTTTGTTGGTCTGAAAAAGTCTTTATTTCATCTTTATGTTTGAAAGATATTTTTACCTGGTGTAAGATTCTGAGTTGATGGGTTTTTTTCTTTTAGTACTTTAAAAATGTGACCCCTGGGGCGACTGGGTGGCTCAGCAGGTTAAAGCCTCTGCCTTCGGCTAGGATCATGATCCTGGGATCCTAGGATTGAGCCCCACATTGGGCTCTCTGCTCAGCAGGGACCCTGCTTCCCCCCCCCCCCCCCCCCCCGCCTCCCTCTCTGCCTCCTTGTGATCTGTCAAATAAATTAAAAAAAAAAAATCTTAAAAATGTGACTCCTGTATACTGGCCTGCATAGTGTCTGATGACAAGTGAGAGGCCTGATTATTTCAGCTTTTGTTCTTCTCTATGTAATGTTTTAACCCCTTAAAGTTACCGTCAGAGTTTTTTAGCTTCAAAGTTAAGTCTTTCTTGGTATTTATCCTGATTGGGTTTTCTAAATTTTATAGATTTGTGGTTTGATATCTTATTATTTTTCAAAAATTGTCAGCCAGTATGTCATTAAATATTTCTTTAGCTGTGTTCTTTTTGTCTTGTCCTTCTGAGATCAGTTACATGTATGCTAGACTGTTTAATACTGTCCTACAGCTTTTGGATGTTCTATTGTTTTCTTTTTCTTTCTTCCTTCCTTTTTTTCCCTTGTTTTGCTTTAGATTGTTTTTGTTACCCTGTTTTCAAGTTCACTGATTATTTCCTCAGCTGTGTCCAGCCCACTGTTGATTGTCAGAGAAATTCTTCTTCCCTGATACCATGTTTTTATTTCTATCATTTCCCCTGAAATTCTCTATTTACACATGTTGTCTGCCTTTTCCATGACATCTTTTAATGTATGAATCATAGTTATTTAAGGTGCCTGATAGTTTTGACATTTAGCTATCTCTGAGATTGCCTTATGTCTTGCCATAAGTGTTTTTTCTCTCTTACTTTTTTGTCCTGTAATACATGATTGAGTACCAAGTATCATGTGTAGAAAATGTAGAGACTGACGTAAATAATATTTGAACCTGAAAATGAGCAAATGGCTTCATCAGGGGATTGAGTCAGTCAGGCTCAGTTTGGGTGTTATTTTGGCTTTTGGTACCTTTATTGTTCCATAGGCTTCAAATCTCTCTAATAATATAGGCTGCTTTGTACTTGAGTAGGGGCTGCGGTCAGAGGCTCTGTTTTTCTGTGTTCAGCTCTCCCCGCCCTCTCAACTTTTAGCTTCCCCTGCATTGCCTATACCACAGACAAGTTCTCTCTACCATTGCCTATCCCCCTCTGGCAAACTGCTCATGCTTTTTATTTAGGCTAGATTTATAGTGGGAGTTCTGCGTTATCTGGTCCAACTTCCGTCTCAGACAGGGTCTACTGTATCTTGGGAGTGAGACTTTTTTAGTTTTTAGTTTTAGTTTTTAGTTTTTCTGCTCTTCTTCCTTATCATAGCTAAACTCTGCCTTGTATCTGTGGTTAGTCTTGGAAGAGTTTCTTGTCCCTTCTCTAGCTGTAGCAGAGCTCTACTTAGTATCAGTATAGGAACTTGGGTTTAAGATGGTTTCCTGCCTCTCACCAGGAGTAAGGAGTAGAGGGTTTTTCATTTTAGTTTTTCCCCAGAAGCAGTGGATCTTTGCCAGTGTCCTCTGAATGAGAGGATTTGCTGGCTATCCCCCCAAGGGCTTAAGGCTTTTGCTTAATAATAGAAGATAAGGGTTTAGGGGATGTAGGTGGGGCATTGTGTCTTTTTTGCCAAGCACCTCTGTCATGCTTAAGCTGCCACAGTAGCCCATTTCTAGTGTCCTGCTCTGACTCTGGTCTTTCTTGTGAGCACAAGAGGCGCATGAAGAAGACTTGCAAGTGTATGGGAAATCTCTTCTATCTAGAGCGGTATTACTTATTTAAGATTTACTTCCTAAATATTAAACAGAAGCAGCCAGTGATAGCTACTTAATGTATTTGTCTGCTACTACTTGTTTCTGTCATATCTGAGTCTTTTTCTACTGACTGAGTTTTCTTCTGGTTATAGATCAAATTTTCATGCTTCTTTATATGTCTAGTAATTTTTGATGGGGTTTTGCACCTTGTTAATTTAATGTGACAGTGTGTTAGATTTTGTTATATTCCTTTAAAGAATGATGGGTTCTGTTCTTTCTTTCTTTCTTTCTTTCTTTCTTTCTTTCTGCTGGCATGCAGTTAAGTTACTTATACATTACTTTGATCTTTTTCAGGTTTTTAAGCTCTTTTAGGGTGAGCATAGAGTAGCTTTTATAGTCTAGAGCTAATTTAGCTCTGTTCCTAAAGCATGGCACTTTTGAGTTCTTTTGAATGCCATGGAGATTCAAGGGAGGTCTCTCTGTTCTGGCTGGAGGGAAGTCAGATGACTACAGATGCTCTTTGAACTCTAGTAATTATTTTTACAGCTCACCCTGGTAATAGTTCTTTCCTCAAATTGCTATTTGGCCAGAATTCAAGGGGATCCTATACAAAATCAAGGGGATTTCTAGAGCTCTGTCTCTCTTTAGCTCCCCGCTCTTGTGCACTCTGTCCTATAAATCCTAGCTGCTTTGGCCTCCCTGAACTCTAGTTTCTGTCTCCACAACTCAGTGAAGTTGCCATACTATTTGGATGCCCCGTCTGACCCCATTTCAGGAGAAACCAGAACCTAGAAATCCTAGGTTATGGTAGAGCTCATCTTGTTTATTTCCCTTTTCTCAGGGATCACAGTTCTTAGTTGCCGGTTGTCTAGTGTCTAAAAATAGTCATTTCCTATGTTTTGCCTGGTTTTTTAGGTGTTTATTGTAAGAGGTTAATTCCAGACCATTTAGAAGTTCCCAGATTATCCTATAAAAACAGAATATTTTTATTTATAGATAATTAAAACTTGATTTTTAATATTCTTGATTTTAAAATAAATACCAGTGGAACCTTGCTTCATAATATTTAGAAAATTTGATTCTAGTTCGATTAAGGATTTAAATGACAAAAAAATTAAAAGCTGTTAATAGAAGGTATAGGTGAATAGGTATAGCAGAGAGTTTTTGGTCCTGGGTATAGCAGAGTTTAACACAGAAAGCATTGATTATAAGAATACTGATAAATTGGACTTCATAAAACAGACATTTTTTAAAAATCAAGTTACATAATAAAGTAAAAAGACAAATGACACAGTAGGAGAAGTTAGAATATACACACATGAAAAATACTATGTCAAGGACTTATAATGAACTCTACAAATCAGTGAGAAAAGCACAAAAACTCAGTCTAACAGTGGGCAAAATATATGAATGTGTATTTTACAGAAGAGAACACTCACATGGCCAATAAATGTGTGAAGAGATGATAAACATCATTAGGTGAAACATTAGAGAAATGTAAATTAGGACCACAGTGAGAAATCTTTTCATACCCATTCCCCATTGGCAAGAAATAAGAGGATCTTTTTATGTTTTACTGAGAGGAGTATAAGTTGATGTAACTAACCGCTTTAGCTTACCATTTGGCATTATCTCTTTAGGTTGATTATTCACATACTTTATAACCTTGCAGTTCTACTCTTAGCATACCCAAGAGAATCTTTTATATATGTACAGCAGGGGGTATGTATATAAGTTCATAGCAGTATTTGTTCATGATAGCCAAAATCCAGAAACAACCCAAGTGCCCATCAGTGGGATAATAGATATTTAAAAAGCAAAACAACAAATTGTTATATCCAACAGAATAAACCACAAAGGTATGTAACATTGTAGATGAGACTAGGGAAAAAATAAGCCATGAAAAGGTCTCACTCTGCATGATATCCTTTTTATAAAACTAAAATACCCCCCCTTTTTTTTGTTAGTTTCAGAGGTAGAATTTAGTGATTCATCAGTTGCATATAACACCCAGTGCTCATTACATCAAGTGTCCTCCTTAGTGCCTGTCACTCAATTATCCCTCCCCCCCCCACCTCCTCTCCAGCAACCCTCTGTTTCCTAGAGTTTGGTGTCTCTTACAGTTTGCCTCCCTCTCAATTTTCATCTTATTTTTCCATCCTTTCCCCTATGCTCATCTGTTTTGTTTCTTAAATTCTGCATATGAGTGAATTCATATGGTATTTGTCTTTCTCTGACTTATTTTGCTTAGCATAATAACCTACCCTCTAGTTCCATCCATATCCTTGCAAATGGCAAGCTCTCTTTCTTTTTGTAATATTCCATTAAAACTAAAATATCCTTTAAAAATTAATATAAAAAATAAAAATTTAAGGATTACTAATAGATACAGGAAAATACTATAAAAAGAAAAGCAAAGGAATGATGAACATGATTGAATATGTTAATTTTGAGGGTCAGGGAAGCAGGGAGAGGAGGGGATAAAAGTGGCAGAGACTATGGTTAGAAATTATTGTCAGGGTCTTATTTATAGTTTACGTTTTACAAGGTTAAAGTAACTAATTAAATTTCCAAACAAAGTGCTTGCCATAATGAGACTGCGTTATGAACCAGGGATTATGATTAATCCAGTTCTGTACACCTGAGGTCCAAATAAAGAAAAAAAAATAGACCATTTATGATCCATCTTGGGGGAGAACACACATACACATGCACGCACGAACACACAAGAAACCTAAGTTATTGAAGAGCGTATTGTGGCCTTTGTGCTTTTTTATTTCCAGGAAGGAGCCTAAATACTTCAGCATTAGGGAAAAATCCCTGAGTTAAGGATCTCACAGAAATGAACTAAGAGTGCTGTATCTCCTTTTACTTTATAAGCAGCTTAAGAATGGCAATGTTGTTGTTGTTGTTGTTTTGAGACTTTTTTTTTTAAGATTTTATTTATTTATTTGATAGGAGAGAGAGATCACAAGTAGGCAGAGGGGGATGGGAAGCAGACTCCCTGCTGAGCAGAGAGCCTGATTTGGGCCTTGATCCCAGCACCCTGAGACCATGACCTGAGCCCAAGGCAGAGGCTTAACCCACTGAGCCACCCAGGCGCCCAGTGTTGTTTTTTTTTTTTTAAAGATGAATTTTTAGCTAAAAATGAGATTAAATAGCAGGATGGTGTTAGAAACAATTTGTTGGTCATAATGTACATTGAAGTTTCATCCAGATCAATAAAGGGAACAGGACAGCATCTGTTTGACTTTTGGAAGCTGAACTTGGATGATATTGTCAAAATGTCACCATTCTATTTTTATTTTCTAATAACTTTTGCATCATATAAGGAGATTCTCCTCTGTGTGTTCAGTAACATAATTCCTGTCAGAAAATGAAAACTTTTTAATATTCACATCCTACATAGGACGAGATGTTACCATTTCAAAGCCTTAAGAAATCTATAGGTGGGGATCTAAGGAACCAACAAAATGGAGATCTTTGATATCTGGGATTTTGGTTTTGCTACTGAATACAGAGCCCAGATGTTAATAGAATTGCTTTCCCTGCAGTGGGTTGTGCTCATTGTAAGCTTTTATCAGTTACAGGGCACCTGGCTGGCTCAGTTAATAGAGCACAGGACTTAATCTCAGGGTGGTGAGTTCAAGCCCCACATTGGCCATGGAGCCCGTTTAAGAAAAAGAGAGAAAAGAATTTATCAGTTAACATCTTCTGGCATTTATTACATAGGATTAAGTCATGAGGCTAGAGAGAGAAATGACATTGCATGAATTTTCAGCATTTACATATTAGAAATTATTTTGAAGCTGAATTTTGAAACTTGGACCTGCAAAATCCAGAGAAACAAAATTAGATCACTGACAGAGAAGTTTTATACTTTCCTCACCCATATTTTTTCCTCTCGGGTTCTTACTAAGCAAAGAGGATCTCAAGAGGACTGAAACTTATTACCCTCAAAGGTGCTAAGAGCGGTGCAGAGCCTCTAAGCCCACTGGGCCCTGCTTGCCCCAGCCCTGGAGCCTGGAGCAGGTGCTGTCTGACTGCACGGGCTCTGCCCATGAATGGATAACAACAGAAAGTGGTATCAGAACAATGAGATTCAGCAGTTTTGCACAGGAAGCTTTGGGAGATGTTGTTTAATGTAGTCTGCCTAAAGGTGGGACAAAATTGAACAAACAAGAAGAGTTTGGTCCTTTGGAAAGTGTGGAAGCTGCTAGTGAACTCTATTCTCCACCATCAGGAGAAGTCACTGAAATTAATTGCAGAAAATCCAGGACTTGTCAACAAATCCTTTTATGAAGATGGTTGGCTGATCAAGATAACACTCAGTAATCCTTCAGAATTGGATGAATTAATGAGTGAAGAAGCATATAAGAAATACATAAAATCTGTTGAGGAGTAAAAATGGAACCCCTAAATAAACGAGTATGAAAGGAAGGAAAGAAGGAATGGAGGGAGAGGGGGAGAGAGAGAAAGACAGACAAACTTGTTGCCTCGGACAACTGACTTTGCAGTGTGAACGTTACAAGTTGAAGAAAGTAACCAGTGATCGTTAAATTCAGTGTACTATTGCAAGCTAGACTAACTTCATCTAATTCTGTTTAGGAGCCAGCCAGTCTTAGGGTTTAAATTAAGGTAGAAAGATCCCAAAAGCACTGTCTGCCCGTGTATATCTGTAGTTCCTATTTGATTATGTCCTCCTCAAGTCCAGAGAATGAATGAATATATATATACACACACACACACACACACACATAATGCATATATATTTTTTTAAAGAATTTATTTATTTTACAGAGATCACAAGTAGGCAGATAGGCAGGCAGAGAGAGAGGAAGGGAAGCAGCCTCCGTACTGAGCAGAGCGCCTGACTCGGGGTGCGATCCCAGGACTCTGGGATCATGACCTGAGCCGAAGGCAGAGGCTTTTAACCAACTGAGCCACCCAGGCGCCCCCAGAGAATATATATTTTTGATAGACACTCTCGTTTGTAATGAGACTATGGGCATTTCTTTCTTTCTTTCTTTTTTAAAAGATTTTATTTATTCATTTGACAGACAGAGATCACAAGGATCTCTTGTGATCAGACAGAGATCACGACCTGAGCGGAGGGCAGAGGCCCCAACCCACTGAGCCACCCAGGCGCCTTCTTTTTTTTTTTTTTTAAGATTTTATTTATTTATTTATTTATTTATTTGAGAGTGAGTACACAAGTAGGGGAACTGGCAGGCGTGGGAGAAGCAGGCTCCGTGCTGAGCAGGAGACTGATGTGGGACTCCATCCCATGCCCCTGGGATCATGACCTGAGCTTAAGGCAGATGCTTAACTGAGTGAACCACCCAGGCATCCTGAGACTATGGGCATTTCTCATGGCCCATGGACGTTCTTGAGTTTTAGGCAGAAGACCTCAGCATGTACTAAGTGATTCAGTCATTTTTTTTGGCAAGTGAGTGTGTCCAAACCAGGGAACTATGAATACTGATAGATCTTGGTTAATTTTCAGGACCAGTGAAGAACAAAGACGATCTGTTGGCGCTCTTTTTGTATGTTTCTCATTTGCTTAGCACAGTTAATTCATTTTATTTTATTTTATTTTTTAAAAGATTTTATTTATTTGATAGACAGAGATCACAAGTAGGCAGAGAAGCAGGCAGAGAGAGAGGAGGAAGCAGGTTCCCCACCGAGCAGGGAGCCCGAGGAGGGGCTCGATCCCAGGACCCTGAGATCATGACCTGAGCTGAAGGCAGAGGCTTTAACCCACTGCGCCACCCAGGCACCCCTAGCACAGTTAATTTAAAAATGGTTTTTGGCTCTTTTGTGGCCATTCCTGCTTCCCTTAAAGTATTACAGAACTGTCAGGCATCCAGATTATTTATATTTCTGTTGCCTTGACGCCACATTTAAATTGGGAGTGGTGGGGGGGGTAGGTGAGTGGCTATTTGATGTTACTCTTCTCATTGTATAAAGAAACTGAAAGTTGAGTCAATTTCTCAGGTTTCTTGTTGAAATTATCACAAAGGCCTCTCAGGCTATAGCGTTCTTTTTACCCTAGGAAATGTTTTACGGGACTTGAGATCACTCAGGTGATCACCTTTGAAGAAATACAGTCATAGTCTTCTTGTGCATTATCAAAGATCTATTCTGTTCTTCCTTGGAAAAAGATTTTGGGGAGTATCTTTGAACTAGCAGTGTCCTTAAGTAGTTTTACCTCCCTTCCTTCCTAGTATGAGGAACTCAGGCTGATACATATCACCCATACTGTTATGGGCTTACTTTTTGTAAGCAAAAGAATGGTGATGTTATTGAGAAATTTGGATACTTTAGTTTGAGAAGGAAGTATATAAGGCCAGACGGACTAAATAAGAATTCTTAAGACTGCCTGCCCTCAGGAAAACTGTGGTATTATCTAAGGGGAATGCTGTTCTCCTTTTTATGCATTTGTACTTCAGGAGGCAGTGATGGGAATACTTGATAATATATGTGATTCATTACAACTTTGAGTGATAATCACAGGAAGAACTCTCATTGATCCGGATCATACACATCCTTGGAGACTGTTTAATAGTGATTAGAGGCTCTGTTTTTAATTGGAGGAATCATGGATAAAAAGTTATGGGAGAGGAATCTTGAATGAATGAATTTTTTTTTTTTTTTTTTTTTTTTTTTGCATTTAATTCACTTCCTAAATCACAGAAGCATGGGAAAGACACATATTGAGCTTTGAAGGAAAGGCTTTGGCCTATATATTCTCAGTGATTAACTCCTGATTCCATGAGTAGATGATCTGTTTTGTGCATGTTTAAAATTTGTAATGATTTTTGCAAAACCAGTTAATGTGATTTGGGGCCAGTTTTTCCATCTCTGCCTCATTTGTTATGTTCTGAGAATACAAAGTAACTTGGATTATTAGATGTTTTTGGATTGCATGTTCTATCACTTTCCTTTATGAGGGTACATAGTCAAGAATTTCACATATATCCATTTATTTTGTAATCAGATATTTACTGAGTGCCTGCTATGTTCCACGCTCTGTTCTAGAAGCTTGGCATGTATCTATGAACAATAGACAAAAGTCTCTAACCATTTCTTCATGAGGATTATTAACTCTTTGTAATTACAAGGTGGTCCTTAGAATATGTTTATTCTTCAACTTTTTGTTAGCCCTGTTTTAATGATGGAAGGAAGAACAAAACTAAACCTATCTGACTTTGGGAAAGTAGTTTTTGCAACAAAAACATTTTACTAACAAAATGCTACTATTACATAATTTTTAGAACTTCCTTTGAAGTTTGGGCCACACACAAATATCAGTCACATTGCTTTCTAGTCAACCCTCACTTTATAAATCTCCAAATTTACTTGCTTGTTCATTCACTAGATTTACCACATTGACTTTGAATGACTTAACTTTCTGAAAATAAAATCTACTCTTAAAAGCTGATAATTGCCTTTGAAGATATTTAAAACAATGTGTTGGAGGTAATTTTAATAGCAAAAATAAGGTCATGGGCTGCTTGAAAGGAGTAGCACTCTGTTGTACCTATCATTTCTGGCATGTTTATTAAAAGTAAGCCTTATTTTACAGTGACCATGAACATATTCTCTGTTAAGTATGTAGCAGAATATACCTCACCAGCATCTGTCTGAGCTTGACTTTAGATGATTCTGTGATTTAATTTGTAGTAAGTAGGCTTTTTTTTTGTTTTTTTGTTTTTTGTTTTTTGTTTTTTGTTTTTTTTTTTTTTTTGTTCTTTCCCCTCACCAGGTATACAATGTTTATATGGCAGGGAGGCAGCTGTGTTCTAAGCGGTACCGGGAGTTTGCCATCCTACACCAGAACCTGAAGAGAGAGTTTGCCAACTTTACATTTCCCCGACTTCCAGGGAAGTGGCCATTCTCTTTATCAGAACAGCAACTAGATGCCCGACGTCGTGGGTTGGAAGAATATCTAGAAAAAGGTAAGCTGGCCTACTAAACTCTACTATCTTAAGTAGACATGGAGTCTGGGTATGTGTTGCAACTCTTTTTTTTTTAAAGATTTTATTTATTTATTTGAGAGAGAGACAGTGAGAGAGAGCATGAGCGAGGAGAAGGTCAGAGGGAGAAGCAGACTACCCATGGAGCCGGGAGCCCAATGCGGGACTTGGGACTCGATCCCGGGACTCCGGGACCATGACCCGAGCCGAAGGCAGTCGTCCAACCAACCGAGCCACCCAGGCATCCCTGTGTTGCAAATCTTAAACTCCATAGCTAATTTTCCCAAACTCAGTAGTGAAAGTAAATCACATTTCTCTGACCATTGATGTTGAGTGATCTGAGCTTTGAAGCTGAGACTGAAATGTCCAGCACAAGGATTAATTTTCATTTCCTTGACTTGGTGAGGACTTAACAACAGAAAAATACATAATTCGTTTTTGATGCATTAGGGACCTGTATTTATAGGGTTACGTTATTTGCCAGCAAACACAGACAGACTCATCAACATGCTGAGTTGACTTCAGAACTAAACAGGTCATACTTAAAACATTTTTATTAAAATGATTCTCAGTTCACTGGCAAATCATACTTGAAAACTTCTTTTCCTCTTACAGGTGCAAAGTTGTAGGTAATCTAAGGTCCTGTTGATCTAAGCAGGTTATAGGTTAAAGTATTGAAACCTACTTGTTATCTCAGGACTTCCAAGTAGTATATCAGAAGTCTGAGATGTGGGTGCTGAAACATTTGCTTATCTGGAAAGACAAGGAGAAATGACCCAGATTTCCAGAATAAGATAGTTCATTCTGTGGCTCAGAGAAGAGATCCTTACATTATGGAGTTATATAATTTCCCAGCTGTGCAACAGGCCTTTTTGAAAATACTAATTTAATAGAATAACGGTCTTACGTGATATTTATTAATTCTATGTCCTTGTGTCCTTGTATAAGAACTAATTGACCTAATTGAATTTTTTTAAACTTTAGTAGAGAGCCTTATCCCTGAAGAAAAAACTGTTTCCCCTGTAGAAGCTAGTGAGACTCCCTCATCTGTTTTTAGCTTTTTTCTAACATGGAATGGCCTCTAAACACAGCCCTCGGGAAATGAAAAAGGGTATAAATATTTTTTAATAAAATGAAGTAAAATCATCAGTATAACTTAACATCCTCATGAGAGTGTCAGGAAATTAACTTAGATTTAGACAATTAACTACTTACCTGCTTTCCTTCCTTCCTTTTTTTCTTTTCTTTTCCTTTTTTTTTTTTTTTGGTTGTTTTGAAGCTAAAGTTAGTGTGATGAGAAGATGTGCTGAGCTTACTACTTAATTACCTACCCATTTTTTCCGAAGTAGTTTTAAGTTCTTATGGTTCTCTGACTGGCCTGGTTCCTAAGTGAAGTGGTCTTTTTTCCTTTTGTATTTGCTTTATTCCTTTTTTTTTTTTTTAAGATTTTATTTATTTATTTGACAGACAGAGATCACAAGTAGGCAGAGAGGCAGGCAGAGAGAGAGAGGAGGAGGCAGGCAGAGAGAGAAAGGAGGAAGCAGGCTCCCCGCGGAGCAGAGAGCCCGATGTGGGGCTCGATCCCAGGACCCTGGGATCATGACCTGAGCCAAAGGCAGAGGCTTTAACCCACTGAGCCACCCAGGCGCCCCTGTATTTGCTTTATTCCTAATTGACCTTATCCTTGCTCTATTGTCTTGTTCTTAGTTCACGTGTGATTGCAAAGTTAAATTTACTGAACTTCTCTGGTTTTGGGTGACTTCCTTTGGCTATGTTTAATATTTTTAGCAAGCTACATCATTTTTAAAAGATTTTATTTACTTATCTGACAGAGAGAGAACATAAGTAGGCAGAGTGGCAGGCAGAGGGAGAAGGAGAAGCGAGCTCTCCGCTGAGCAGGGAGCCCATTGTGGGGCTTGATCCCATGACTCTGGGATCATGACCTGAGCCGAGGATAGCCACTTAACCATCTGAGCCCCCCAGGTGCCCCATTAGCAAGCTACATCTTTGAGCATCCTATTATTCCTCTGTTGTAGTTCATATTTATAAGAATATTTGTTGTGCCTTAACATGTCATATGTCAGGAATGGCGTACCTCCTCTGCATTGCCTGCTACTCAAGATTTAAGCTTAAACCTTGATATGTTCCTGACTTTAAAGTCTTGATTTTAGAATCTCATGCCAGATTCTATTTTTATTTTCTACAGTGTGCTCAATACGAGTCATTGGTGAGAGTGACATCATGCAGGAATTCCTATCAGAATCAGATGAGGTAGGTGAAGAATCCCTTCAGTGACTGTTTACCCCTTGGCTCCTTGTGGGGGAAAACAAAGATACTGGTTATAGATTGAACTGCCATAAATTCTCCAAATGAGTGTTTTTTCAGCTTCCCTTTCTTCTGTACCCTGCTTATCTTTCAAGATCTACCCTCCTAGCAAAATTCAGATAAAACAGAATAGTATTGTTAACTCTGGTCACCATGTAGTAGAACTCCAGAACAAGAGCTAAATCTTGGTCATCTTTCTATTCCCTGTGCCTTACTATAATGTCAGGCATATTGTAGGTGCTTAATAAGTATTAATGGAGTAGAAGAAAGAATATGTAATGCTGTTATATTAAATAGTGTTTTATCTGCTAATTATTTTTTATGTATATGTCTTTTTTTCCCAACTAGATAATAAGTTTCTTTTAGACAAGGGCTTACAATGAAGTAATACTTAGGATGGTTTTAGATGATGAATATTTTTTAAATGGTAAATGAAAATTGACTTGCTCTTAAATAGTTGTTTCTCTCTAATAAAACTTAGAAAGTCAGAAATCTGTTAGAGGAGGGGAACCTGGGTGGGTCAGTTGGCTAAGCATCCAACTCTTGATATCAGCTCAAGTCTTGATGTCAGTGTCATGAGTTCAAGCCTGGAGTTGGGCTCCACACTGGGCATGGAGCCTACTTTTAAAAAAAAAAAATCTGTTAGAAGAATATATTAATCATCAAAAGCAATAAGAAAGAAAGATCTTTTAAATTAAGGGATAAGAATCGTGTACTCTTCTCTAGAAGAAAATTGGGCATTATACTAACTCAGATTCCTGCATTTCATCCATTTTTCCTGTCAACGGTGTTATGATTACTCCAGGGTTTAGAAAGGAACTTAAGATACGACTTGAACCAATCTAACATGCTTAACCATTTAAATCCAGAGAATGTTTGTCAAAACTACTGGGTTTAGTTGTTCTCTTTTCTCATTTGTGAGTTCTGAATTTTGGAAGTAAGCCAAAAATCTCATCTGTGTTTGACCTAGACTGCTTCACACAAGTGTTCTGTTTTGAAATGTGAACATATTAGCTTTAACATGTTTCTTTCCTCTCTGTTCATCTTAAAGTTTAACTTCTGCTGCAGCCTGAAGTCAGCTTTCTGACTTGTAAAATGTATTGACTTTAAGGTTTCTTTTTACCCCTTTTCATTGGAACTTGTTTTCTATCACATGTTTAGGTTTGTTGTTTAGCTAACATGTTGCAAGGAGAGTGAGGATATGCTGGGTCATAAATTCTATCTCTTTGTCCTTTCCCCCAGAACTATAATGGTGTCTCCGACGTAGAGCTGAGAGTAGCACTACCAGATGGAACAACAGTTACAGTCAGGGTTAAAAAGAACAGTACTACAGACCAAGTATATCAGGTAAATTAAACTTGAACATGTAGACTCAATATTGGATGGCATAAAGCTAAGGAAGATAGATTAAATGAGTTAATACATATAAAGTTCTTGAACTGTCTGGCATATAATGAGTTTATTAAATGTTAGGTACTCTTGTTGATGTTATTATTAATGTGAAAATACTTTGCCCCCCTTGAAGGAAGGGTATAGTTACCTACTGTCACAGTTACCTACCTACAGTTACCTACTGTAGGTAACCACCTACTAGTTACCTACCTAGTAGCTGTGATTAGCCCACCCCTTCTTTTTAATTGTAAAAAACTTTAACATACATGAAAATAGAACAGTACAGTGATACACCATTTTTCTATCACTTATATTTAATAATCATCAAGATTTTGCCACATTTGTATTATATATCCTTTTTTCCTTTTCCTTTGTTTAATTTTTTTAAAAAGATTTTATTTATTTGAAACAGAGAGAGAAAACACAAGCAGGGGGAGGAGGGGCAGAGGGAGAGGAAAGGCAAGAAGCAGACTCCCTACTGAGCAGGGAGCCTGATGCAGGGCTGGATCCCAGGACCCTGGGATCATGACCTGAGTCAAAGGCAGGTGCTTAACTGACTGAGCCACCCAGGTGCCCCTTTGTTTAAATATTTTAAAGCAAATTCCATTTTATTGGACCTGTGTATATTTCAGTATAAATCTCTAAAAAAAATAAGGACATTCTTCTTATATAAGCACAAAGCCATTATCAGATCTAAAAAATTAACAGTATTTCCTTGGCATTAACTAATAACAAATCCATAGTCAAATTTTCCCAACTCTGTGGAGATGATTTTTTTATAGTTGGTTTGTTAAAATTTGAATCTAGGGTTGCCTGGATGGCTCAGTGGGTTAAGCCTCTGCCTTCGGCTCAGGTCATGATCTCAGGGTCGTGGGATCGAGCCCCACATCGGGCTCTCTGCTTAGCAGGGAGCCTGCTTCCCCCTCTCTCTCTGCCTACCTCTCTGCCTACTTGTGATATCTGTGGCAAATAAATAAATAAAATCTTTAAAAAAAGAATCTGGATCTAAACAAGTTTGGTTTTTATGTTTGTTTTAATATAAAGCAATCTCCCTTCCCTTCCCCAACTTTTAATTTCCATGTTACTAATTTGTTGCAGAAATTGGGTCTGTGATGTACAATGTCCCACATTCTGAGTTTATCTGTTTGTTTTTTATCTGTGTCATTTAATATGTCTGTCTTCTCCTTACATTTTACATAAATTAAAGTTTGCTCTAGAGGTTCGATTAGGTTCAGGTTCAGCTTTGTTTTATAAGAATACTTCACAATTGGTTTTATATATATATATATATATATATATATATATATATATCCATCCATCCTATTGCTTTTCAACAGGAGTTACACAATATCTTGTTATCCCACTTTTTGTGATACTAAGATTAATCAGTAGGTTGAGGTGGTGATGACCTGGGCCCTCTACTGTAAAATTTCCCAGTGATATGTAATTAGATGAGTGTATCATCAGTGATTACTCCCTTAACCAGTGATTTCATTAAGGGTTACAAAGTACTAGTTTTCTAATTCTGTCATTTCTTCATATTTGTTAGGTAGGCTTCTTCTGTAAAGAACTTGTCCTTAACTAGGGCTATGTAGTTACCCTAAAATACAGTTTATAGGAAAGGGAGGATAAATATTGAATTTTTTTATTGCCAATTTTCAGAGTAAAGAATTGGTGTCCTAGTTGATTCCAGTGAGGGCCAATGAAATAATTATTTTGTTTTATTTTATTTTTAAATGTAATGTAATTTTATTATCATGGGGTTTTAGGTTATTTAATATAATTTAATCATATATTATCTTTGATGCTCAGATTGTTCCAGTTTTGGCCAGTGGAAGCTCCTTCATGTCTGCTTCTATATTCTTTTTTTTTTTTTTTTTAAGATTTTTATTTATTTATTTATTTGACAGACAGAGATCACAAGTAGGCAGAGAGGCAGGCAGAGAGAGAGGGGGAAGCAGGCTCCCTGCCGAGCAGAGAGCCCGATGTGGGGCTTTTTGTTTATCTTTAACCCACTGAGCCACCCAGGTACCCCCCTTTTTGTTTATCTTTAATCCTGATTTGATCAAGACTTTCAGGGAGTCAGGTTTCTGGATATTAATGTTTGTTTTTCCTTTGTAGCAAAGAAACAAATCTCTTTCTTATACATTTACTCATGTATTGTATACCATGGCAAAGGATATATATTTCTGAGATTACAACATGATGCAGTGATTGCAAGGAAAATGTTATTTTTACAAGTTGCTGGTTTTGTTTTATATTCTTTGTTTTGTTTTCTAGTATTTCTCTAGCAAGGCCAATTACTTACCTTTTTTTTTTTTTGTGGCACTTTTCTCCTTTTTTTGGCACAAGTCTCCTCCTGAGACTTGTAGCTGTAAGCCATTTTCTAAACTTTGAAAGCATTTCAGTTTCTGTTCAGTGCAGTATAGAATGGTGACTTAAAACATTTATAATCTCTAGTTTCTATCTCACATCAGGGATGAGCTTAGGTTTGATATGTGAGCAGGATATGGGAAGAAGGATATAATTTGATATGGGAAGAAGGATATTTGGCTTACTGAGACACTAATATTTAACAGTTTTATCTTGTTCAGTTAATATTTATATTGAGATTGATCTTGTGGTACTATTTTGTGATTTTTGAGTTTTGTTGTCTTCTGTTTGTAATTTCAATTTTCATTTATTTGCAAATGGAGTCTCTCAGTTGTTTTTTGTCCTGTGAGCTCCTAGAAAGAAGAACTGATACTTGTTTTTGTTTTGTTTTTTAAAGATTTTATTTATTTGCTAGAGAGAGAGCACAAGCAGGGAGAGCCGCAGGCAGAGGGAGAAGCAGGCTATTCACTGAGCAAGGAGCCTGATGTGGGATTCAATCCCAGGAGCCTGGGTTCATGACCTGAGCCGAAGGCAGATGCCTAACTGACTGAGCCACCCAGGCATCCCCTAATACTTGTTTAATATGACTCTGTTGTTCCAACATTCTACTGTTTTCATGTGGATATTCATGGTGATAATGCTTAGAAAATGGAGGTCCCCAGGCTGAGGCATGGATCCTCCAAAAAATAAATAAGAATAATTTTGAAGCATGAACAAAATTGTCAAACTATTTTAAGCCCAAGAACCAAAGATACAGATTTTTTAGGTTAAATGTGTGAGAGTGGATATTTAAGAATTTATTTTCTTCTTAAGACCTGTTCTTATCAAGCACATGACTTACAAGTGGTGTTAAAAAAGACCTTCGTGGGATGAAGTCATATTTCAGAGAAAAAAGATATTTAAGGAGAGATTATTATTAGCTTGAAGTAGAAGGGGAAAACTCATATTTAGAGATCATAGCTCTTTGGGTCAGATACAGGTTTTTTTCACCTTTCATTTTGTACATATGTGTGTATGAATGCATGTAGACATACATACAAAGAAGGATAGCTATAGACTATGTATTTAGTTTATGTGAAACCAAGATGGCAAAACTCCTCCCTTCTCCCCCATTGCACATGCACACACCTGTCTTTTCCCATAGTGTTGTCTGATTTAGTTACCCTAAAATGAGTCTATCCTGTTTACACTATAGGCTATTGCAGCAAAGGTTGGCATGGACAGTACGACAGTGAATTACTTTGCCTTATTTGAAGTGATCAATCATTCCTTTGGTAAGTGCCAGTTGGTTTATTTAAGTTTTGTTTGAGGGTATTTTATTCTAATTCTATCAGACTAAAGCTCCCAGAAGCTGTCAGACTGAAACTGTTTGCCTAGAGAATAAGAGCTTGCAGAAGGGGAGATCCCACTCATGAGGACTGTCTTACAGAAGCAGACCAGGCAGATCCTATTAAGTCCAAGTCAAAAGGGTGTCTGATCACTAATCCTTTTTCCTCTTTTGTAAATACAACTTACTTATACCTAGCACTGATACTTCATGACATTTTTTAAAATCAGAGTTTCAAAATTAATATATTCCAGTGAAATAGCAAAAAAGAGGGATAGTCGATTTAGCCACAACTTGTTTTAGTGTACTTTTATGCTTTTTGTAGGTAATTAAGAATAGCTTTTTATTTTCAGGAGTTAGAAAGAGATACATTGCTTAAAAACCTTTGCTTTAATGCATGTATTTAATTTTCTGTGTAAATAGATATTCTTTTTCTAGGAAATTTTATTGCATGTTGACAGGAAGTTTCTCATATGCTATTTTATAAAAGCTAGGGATGGTGGTCACATTGGTTGCATTGAGATCACAAAGGGGAGGAAGTCTGAGTGCCCCCTCCCAAAGAATTTATTTATTTATTTATGAGAGAGAGCATGAGAGGGAAGAAGGTCAGAGGGAGAAGCAGACTCCCTGTGGAGCCGGGAGCAGCCCAATTCAGGATTTGATCCTGGGACTCCAGGATCATGACCTGAGTCAAAGGCAGTCACTTAACCAACTGAGCCACCCCGGTGCCGAGTGCTTGCTGATGATGACACAAATGTCCTACAGTTTATGGGTCTTTCTACATCATATATATATATAGGGCTAAGGCCAGAAATGACAGGTAATATTGATTTTTCCCACCTTCCTCCTCCAGAAAGGGGGAGAGTTTGGTAGGTTTGGGTCGCCTTGCCATCCCTGGTCGAGGTATAACAAGGTCGATTCCCCCTGAAGCAGCTATCTCCTTCTTATTCTTCATCTTCCCAACTCCGTGTGGTCTAACTAGGCAGATATAAATGTTGCAGAGGATTGCTAGGGAACCAGGGCACTTGGATTCTAATCTTACTATTTTTTTTCTAAAGTTTAGTTAACAAATAAAATGGGAAATATAAGATCTGTCTTTTTGCAGTGTTAGAAAGTCAGGTAAACATCAAGAGAAGAAAAGTCTGAACCTTTCCAAAGAAAAGTAACGTAGAAATTAAACACGATAGTGTTTTATCCTGCTGTGCCTTGTTAGGAAGAGGAAGAAACATTACTGGGAAGACGCTTTTCACTTTGATGGATGTCTTAGAGTAGAGAGAGGCTTTCAGTTCTTAACAATAGAAGCAGTTCATTGAGAATTGCCGCATGGGAAACTCTGAATGTACCATAGCTGGGTGGGTAAGGCTTGCTTTAAAGATGTTCCGTGGACATTGCTGTAACTTCCCAGATAATGGATAAGATAGTTTGAGTTTGGAATAAATGCTGTCTGCACAGTCAACATGTTAACTCAAGGGCATGCCATACAAGTGATAGATTTCTGTCATTTTGAGGCTCGATTGGCCATAGTCATATAGTTAGAAGGGATAGATTTGGCTAGAGAAATGGTTATTTTGTGGTCCCATAGCAGAGCTCCTTGATGGTTGTAAACCAGTATTCTGGTTAAGGATAGCCTGCCACTCTTTTTTTTTTTTTTTTTTTTTTAAAGATTTTATTTATTTTATTTGACAGAGATCACAAGCAGGCAGAGAGGCAGGCAGAGAGAGAGAGGAGGAAGCAGGCTCCCAGCTGAGCAGAGAACCTGATGCGGGGCTCAATTCCAGGACCCTGGGATCATGACCCGAGCCGAAGGCAGACACTTAACAACTGAGTCACCCAGGCGCCCCTAGCCTGCCACTCTTGATCTTACACAGTTGTCCTGAGGAAATTCCTTATGTATCTTTTCACTTCAGCTTTCTTTCTGTCCTTTTTTTTTTTTTTTTTGGCTTTCTCTTCAGTACGTAAGCTGGCACCTAATGAATTTCCTCATAAACTCTACGTCCAGAATTACACATCAGCTGTGCCAGGCACCTGCCTAACCATTCGAAAGTGGCTTTTTACCACAGAAGAAGAAATCCTCTTAAATGACAATGACCTTGCTGTTACCTACTTTTTTCATCAGGTAGGTGAATTGATCTTCCTGGAAAGGCCTGATTTCTTTTTCTGCTTATATGTAGTATATAATTTGCCAATCCAGTGTGAATTCTTGATAAACTGCTTTGCCTCCTGGATCTTAGTTAAGTTATATTTTTAAAATGTTCTATCATGGGGCAGCTGGTTGACTCAGTCAGTTGAAGATGGTAACTCTTGATATTCAGGTTGTGAGTTCGAGCCCCATGTTGGATGTAGAGATTACTTAAAAAAAAATGTTTAAAAAGTTAAAAAATAAAATGTTCTATCCCATTTAACAGAAGATAATTAAGTTAAAGAAGTAAAGATGTCCTGGAGTTAAGATAAATTTATTATTATTTTTTTAAACAAAAAGAAATGAACATATATGGCTATGTACCTATTAAAAAGCTTTTCATCAAAATTACACATACAGAGTTTAAAGCTCAAATAGTTCTACAAAGGTTATTGTGAAAAATATCAGTTACTTCACTTACGTTTATCTCTGCCTCTCTTAGACAACCATTTTCACCCCTCCTTTACCTTTTGTTGTTTGTTTTGTTTTATATTTACTCCTATATCTCTGTTATGACTTAGTTATATTCCCGTACTTGAATTTTCAGATTCAAGCAGTATCTCTTAATTTCCCACTATAGAAGATGAGACTCTAGCTCCATTTCCTCCTGCATTCCCACTGCATACCCCTGCATACGCATATCAAGCATACTTTGCTAGGTGACAGAGCTAGAAATTAAACTAGTTTCTTGACTTCAACTCTGAACTCATTGTGTTATGTAAATATTTTCCCTTAAATGGCTATGGGGAATGATTTTTACCTTAAAGAAATCAGCAGTCTTCTGGTGAAGGTTTAAGTGGCCCCAGGCTGCTGCCTACAAAAGTCGTCCTTATAGCAAATCACTGAGGTTGGATTCTAATGCCCTGGACAAGTGATTATTTGTTCTTTTCCCTCCTTTTTTTCCTCTCCCAAAGATGAATATTCCCTTCTCTTAGATTTTTAAAGTTTTTCTAGGGGTAGAATGAGGTTGGGAAGGGATACATGTTTCAGATAGCTGCACCAGGAGTAGTTGAGAGTAAGCACTTATATTTAAGTACCTTCATGCATGTATCAAGTTCTGTTGGGGATTTTTCTCCATGTATGGTCTCAGATTTATCACTTCCTGTCTTCCAGTTGCTACCACCCTAGTTTACAGTCTTGTTTCAATTCATGCTTAAAGCACCATAACATCATCAGTCTCCCTTATTTCATCCTCTTTGTAGCTTGGTTCATTTGCCACTCATATCTGTCTTTTAAAAATAACACAAATTTTTATTGCTTATTTTAGCTCCAGTAGTCCTTAGAGCTGTTCTTAACTCTAAATTTCTGTGCCTGTTTTCTGGGGTCCTTCATAATCTGTTAACTTACCCATCCAGCATTATATTTTGTTGTCCCCTGACATGTACCCTTTATTTAAATCAGGCATATCTGTCTCCTGAATATATTTAAGCTCAGATGCATTCCTGTTTCCTGACTTCCATTTGTAGTTTTTTCTGTTCATCCTAACATTCGGGGTCCAACCAAGGCTTCCCTGATAATTATAATTAGCAAAAAACTCTGCTGTTCTTACTGTGTATCACTTAATATCTATACCATACATCTTTGCTACTTCATTGTTACCTTTAACAATTATATACTATCTTTCAGTGTTCTCTAATTGCTTCAACCTGTATAAATGAACTGCAATTTAAATCTCTTAACAGGAGAAACAAGATCCCTCATGTGCCTAGAACAATTCTGAGTACATACTGGGCACTCTTTAAATGCTACTTTATTCCAATAAATATATCCTTGTGGCAGAGTTCACTGGTGATGATGATGATGGTTCAAATGGATAAGAGTTGTTCTGAAAACGAATCTCTATCTCTTTACTTTTGTCAAGAATGTGCTTGATAATGACTTTGATGCTCCTTTCTTCCCTTCCCTTGTTTTGGTGACAGGCTGTTGATGATGTGAAAAAAGGTTACATCAAAGCAGAGGAAAAGTCCTACCAATTACAGAAGCTGTATGAACAAAGGAAAATGGTCATGGTAGGTTTATGTCCCCATAATCTCTTTATATAAAATGCTCCTTCTTATCTCTTAAACCTGTTATTCCAGTCATTTTTGAAAGATGTTGCAGCTGGTCAGTGGCTTAATTAATTTAAAAAAAAAAGGGGGATATAGACCTTCATGTAACTATGAGGGTCCTCCTTCATATTTGTTCCTCCGTTTAGCATATAAGAGGGTATTTTGCTATGTGTGGGTATTTAACATTATTATTGACAATAACCAAACAGTATTCTTTTTTTTTTTTTTTAATATTTTATTTATTTATTTGACAGAGATCACAAGTAGGCAGAGAGGCAGGCAGAGAGAGAGGAGGAAGCAGGCTCCCCATGGAGCAGAGAGCCTGATGTGGGGCTCCATCCCAGGACCCTGGGATCATGACCCGAGCCAAAGGCAGAGGCTTTAACCCACTGAGCCACCCAGGCGCCCCAACAGTATTCTTGTTTGATAAAAACTTCTGAAACAAAAGATGTGCAAAACATTTAATATGTAAATATCAGTTCTCAAAGAGTTGATATTTAGATTTTTAACACTAGAAATTTTTTTATTTTGGCTCAAGTTGTGATCTCAGGGTTGTGAGATCAAGCCCTGCATAGGGCTCTGCACTCAGTGGGGCGGCTGCTTGAGATCGTTTCTCTCCCTCTCCCTCTGACCCTCCTCAGCGCGCCCACATGCTCATGTGCGTGGGCTCCCTCTCTCAGATAAATGTTTTTTTGGGTGGTTGTTGTTTTTAAAGATTTTATTTATTTATTTGACAGAGAGACAGCGTAACTAGGCAGAGTGGCAGGCAGAGGGAGAAGGAGAAGTAGGCTCTCTCCACTGAGCAGGGAGCCCCACACGAGGCTCAATCCCAGGACCCTGGAATCATGACCTGAGCCAAAGGCAGCTGCTTAACTGAGCCGCCCAGGCACCCCTCAAATAAATGTTTTTAAAATTATTTTATTTGTGATTTAGCAATTGGAAAATTATTTGTTTTTATAATTTCCTTCTCTGCAGTGGCTTAAAACATGTATGCTCAGTGGTGCCTTTTGTTAGTGTGATATCTTGGAGCTGTGCTATTTGATTCAATAGCTGCTAGCCTCATGTAGCTATTTAAATTTAATTTTAAACTCATTTAAATTAAATAAAATGTAAAATTTGATTCCTCAGGTGCACTGTTCTCATTGCAAGTGTTGGGTGGCCACATATGGCTAGTACCTACCATGTTGGACAGCTCAGATACAAAACATTTTCATCATCACAGAAAGTTCTGTTAGAGAGGAGCTACCTACAGTATTCCTTACATGTTTTATTTTTATTTATTTTAAAGATCTTATTTATTTATTTATTTGGCAGAGAGACAGTGAAAGCAGGAACACAAGCTGGGGAGTGGGAGAGGGAAAGCAGGCTTCCTGCAAAGCAGGGAGCCCGATGTGGGGTTCAGTCCCAAGAACCTGGGATCATGACCTGAGTCAAAGCCAGATGCTTAATAACTGAGCCACCCAGGCACCCCTCCTTAAATGTTTTAAAATGAGCTTTCAGTTTGCACCTGCCATAAATACAGGGATGGAAATTGTCAAAAGTAAAATTTGTAAAGAACGCTTATATAAAATTTCACTCATAGAATTTTAAAATTTCTTTTTTGCAAATTCAGATATTGTTGAAAGTTTTCCAATTACAGTTTTTCATGATTTCACTCAAGACAGTTACCACTTTGGTGATGATGCTGATAGGTCACTGAATTTCTTTTGTACTCTCTGTGTGTGCACTTTTTTCCTGAGGGAATATTCTCTTTCTAAACTAATCAGGTTGGAATAAGTATACAAACAAGTCAGCCATTGAACTCAGCCCATAATCTTGTATCTAGCTGGGATAGTTATTTTATTGCTTATCTGACAAAAAGTAATAAATCTATTTGTCTTAGAAAACTGCCAGAGATCAGGGAACCATTTATCAGTGCTCTGCATACCAACAGGCTAAAATAGACAACACAAAAATCTTTTAAACAGAACTAATTCTTGGCAGAATTTTGGTAAAGGGAATTTTACTATGTGAGAAACAGGATATTCGATTTTGGGGCACCTGGGTGGCTCAGTTGGTTGAGTATCTGATTTCTGCTTAGGCCTTGGTCTTGGGGTCCTGTGTTTGAGCCAGCCCTCCCCCCTCCCACCCCACCTCCAGGTTGTCAGGCTCTGTGCTCAGTGAGGAGTCTGTTTCTCCCTCTCCCTCTGACGCTCCTCCTGCTCTGTTTCTCAAATAAATAAATAAAATCTTTAAAAAAAAAAAAACAAAACTCAATTTCTACCTGTTCTTTAGGATCATGGCATTGTCTTCTCTATATTAATTTATGATTCTGACCAACACATCTGCATCTTTTTGCAAGTACTAAAGGACCATCATCCTCTGAAATACTTCTTTGCCTTTGCCAAAGGCAACAAATCAAAGTAATTTCATAAGGGCTTCTGATAATTCCAGTATGGAATACATATTGTTTCTTTGCACATGTAGTACTCCAGACACAATGTCTTCCATTTATGCATTCAACAACAAATATTTGTTGATTATCATTTGTGTGCCAGGCACAGTAGAAGGTGCTAAAAATATATGAATAGGTTTGGATTGTCCTATGGCAAAATATAAAAGATCTGAATCTAACAAGCTTGGTAATGTATTACAAAATTACTTTTAGACTCAAATTTGTATCTTGTAATCACTCAGTTAAGAAATGGAATATAGGGGGGATTGGGTGGCTCAGTTGATTAAGCATCTAATTCTTGGGTTCAGCTCAGGTCATGATCTCAGGGTCACGAGATCGAGCCCTGTGTGGCTTCCTCTGCTTAGGACTCTCACTCCCTCCGGGTCTGCCCCTCCCAGCTTTCCTGTGTGTGTGCTTTCTCTCTCTCCCTCCCCTCCTCAAATAAAGAAATGAATCTTAAACAACAACAACAAACCTTGAGTACAGTTGATCCCCTTGGATCATTGGAATTGAGTATAAGATATGTTTAAACGTTAATGGAATTCTGTTGTCTTAAAAACCTAACGCCACAAGCAAGTACTAGCCCTATAATATTGCAACTAGATTTTAAATAAAGTCCCACCAAAGTTTGAAAAGTGTGAATTTTATTCAAGTATAATTTCATGTATTCAAGTATTAGTGTTCAAAGAAATTAGCCTACCCAGTGGTCGTGTTTAGTACATTGAATCTTCCAGCTGGGATGGGCCCTTCTGAGCCTATGTGTCTTGATAGTAACTTAATATGGTTGATTGTCTGGGGCGCCTGGGTGGCTCAGTGGGTTAAAGCCTCTGCCTTCGGTTCAGGTCATGATCCCAGGGTCCTGAGATCGAGCCCCGCGTCAGGCTCTCTGCTCGGCCGGGAGCCTGTTTCCTCCTCTCTCTCTGCCTGTCTCTCTGCCTACTTGTGATCTCTATCTGTCAAATGAATAAATAAAGAGATCTTTAAAAAATATATATATATGGTTGATTGTCCCAAGATTAGGCCACATCACTACTATTAGTTGCCAAATCACTGTGAGACCTCAACAAACTTCAAAGTTTTAGTTTCTTTTCTACAAAATGGGAATATTTGGATTGCCAGTTATTAAGTACACTCCTGACTCCAAAATTCTTAAACATTCTGTAAGTTCCCTTATTTTCCAAATACAGAGGACAGCTCATATCTTTATACTTTGGCAAATCTAGGAGTGTAGAAATTTAAAGTTGAGAAATACTGCCTGACCTGAGAATCTCTGAAAACCTTATATTTCCCACATGACACTTAACCTCTGTCATCACACCAAGGCCACAGGTGCCCTTGGTTTCCATTCAGGCTATTTTCAGAACTTAATGCCGTTAGAAAGTCCCCTAAAGGTCCTTTGCTTTCAATGACTACATTCTTAAATATGGAGGGATAAATGAGCATTTTTATTTGAAGGTGAGAGAGGGGGGCACATATAGTGTCCCGGTACTGTCCTAGGCACAATATGTACATTCTCATTTCCTCCTTATAACCATGGAGGTGTATGGAGAAGTGGAGTCTGATTCTTACTAATATTACTTAGCTTGTCAGAAGTGGAACTAGAATTTGAACCTATTTCAGCCTGGCTTCAAAGTGTATGTTTTTCCCCATAGCAGGGCAAAGAAGCTGGCAGCAGTGTCTTTTATTTCCAGATGGCAGAGGCGAAGCCCCCAGGCAGAGTGACTTACACAAAGTCACAAAAAGAGAGTTTAGGGTATGCACAGCTCCAGGCTTCATCTGATGTCTTTTCCTATTCCCTCCCTTTGTCTACACGTTTCTCTTTTTAATAAAATAAACTCCCTATTAGAAATATGGCAGAAATATTTTTAAAACAGTAGTGGTGTCTCTCAAAGAGAGGTCTCAGCAGCTGTGTTACATGTAAGGCTCTTTCGGTAAAGGACATGAGCAGAACCAGTCCCAATACTGCGTGACACCTTCCAGCATTTACAGAAGTTCTAAGCACCTTTGAGCAGAATTTGCTGCTTATTGGGCTTGCGGACTCCCCCATGACTGTGTTAAGAGGATGCCGTGGATTGAGCGCTTGCAGGCCTGCTTACAGGGCACTCTTATTTTTCCCTTTAATACTTTAGGAAATTTCAAATATGTAAAGAAGTTGGAAGAATTGTACATTTAGCCTCCATGTACTCATTACCCAGTTCCAGCAACCTTCCACTTTTCTGCCGTTCATGTTTCATCTGTCTCACACATACGCTTTCTTCCCCTGGAGTTTTTTTTTTTTTTTTTTTTAAGATTTTATTTATTTATTTGACACACAGAGAAATCACAAGTAGGCAGAGAGGCAGGCAGAGAGAGAGGGGGAAGCAAGCCCACCGCTGAGCAGAGAGCCTGATGAGGAACTCAATCCCAGGACCCTGAGATCATGACCTAAGCCGAAGGCAGAGGCTTAACCCACTGAGCCACCCAGGCGCCCTCCCCTGGAGTTTTTAAGAGTAATATATAGAAATAATTAATAAATAATAAAAATAAACACATAAAAAATAAAATTTAAAAAAAGAAAAAAAGGAGTAATATATACATAATTTCACAGGGCATTCCTGAGAGGGAAAATAGTTGAGCCCTCTGGCTAAGGATAATGGAGCCTTTAAAATTATTTTTTAAGCTGTCATTTATTGAATACCTAATTATGTACTGTGTACTATGCTAAATACTTTAATGGTCACAAATAACTGTGTGATGTAGGTGCTATTACTATATCCCTTTCCACAGGAGAGGAAACTAAGGCTCCTGGGATTTAGTAATTTGCTGGAGTGCAAGTACCTTGCCCAAGGTGACATAGTTAGGAAGTGATGGAGCCAGGATTCAAGCACAGGGTAGTCTGGGCCCAGGCTCTTGACTTCTCTTTGTACTGCTTCCTGTCCCAACCTTTGTTTCTGCTTAAAATCTCGGAAGAGTTTTATTCCATGGCACTGCCTGTCTTATATACCAAAGTTTAGTGGCCAGAGATATCTTTTTGCTCATAGTGCTAATGGCAGGGCCAGGCAGTATCTACTTTTATCCCTAGTACAGGAAGGATGATGAAATAGGGGGATGGAGTAAGGTGATAAAAGGAAGGAGAAATGAGAAAAGAAAAATGCAAATCAGATATTGTGGCACTTCCTGTCGCTGTGTTCTTGCTGTCATTTTATAATTTTTCCTCTTTGAAGTTGCCATTATTTTACCTAAACAGAAATAAATACAAAGTATGGAAGGGAGCATGTAGTTTGATTTTATTTCTGTGGGCCTTAAAGTCTTCCCAGACAGTCTCTGGGGCAGTAGCGATGGTCTTGGATGCCATTCATTGGTACCAGAACTACAAGTTGCTCAGGGCCCTTTTTGTGCCTAGGCCCCTTTGTCTCTTCTCTCTTAGGCAGAAGGTGACTAGCTGATCTAGTGTAGATCAGCTAGTGTGCTGTGCCTTTGTCTTCCTTCCAGCACTCCCTGCATGTCCCCAGTGTGCTCCTTTCTGTGTGTGGGGACTCAAGGCTCTTTGCTTATTTTCTAGTTAGTCCCTGAGAGGAAACTGGGTCAGAGTCCATGCATCTTTTTTTTTTTTTTTTTAATCATCTTTTCCCTATTTCTCTTCTATTCTCCTTCCCACTCATCTTTTACTCTCCACTCCAAACTCAAAATAGTGAGTTCAATGAAAGAGAAGCCAGTCTTTATTGTAGAGGGGAAAGGACAAAGAGCTGAGTTGGGAGTCCTTTCTGAGTCAGTCTTGTAGCACTGTACCTTGGAGGTTGTATATGCCACTCGTTTGGTCCACATGCTTTTTAAGGAGGCATAGGTACTGGAGACCAGGGGATGGTGGTGCTGATATGGGGACTAGTTGGCAACAGAGAAAGGACCAGTGGCCAAGAAATTAAACATGGCTTCTAGTCTTGACTGCGCCACCTGTGATCTTAAGGAAGTCTCCTGTGGGAGACTCTGGGTCTAGCTTTAACAGTCTCTCTCAGCTTCAACATGTTATGAGTATGAGATTGGGGTAGCTTACTCCTCCTCATGGGGGTCCTTATAACTTTTGATTTGGTAGGAGATATGAGCTCCCTTTCCTTAATCATGCAGATGGGTTTGATTCCCATCCCGGAGGCAAGTGAAAGGAGAGGCAGACTTAATGGCATTGTGAGTTGTGGCTCCATTTGTGTACCAGTGAGTTAGAGAAAGGAGGTGGGATTGGCGGTACGGAGGTGGAACAAAGAATCAGGAGCTGGAAGTGGAACAAAGAATTAGTTCAGGAGTCTGGCTCTTCTTAGTGCTGGGTGTGAGAGACCAGAGCATGGGCTTCAGGTTGCTGGGTGAGAGGATTCTCCTTGTTCTTTCTCGGGTGTCATACCAGCAGTTCTTCATGGTGGGTCAGTAAGTACCACAGTAACACTGTTTTTGCCTTCCCTTTTTTTTTTTTTTTAGTACCTCAACATGCTAAGGACTTGTGAGGGCTACAATGAAATCATCTTCCCCCACTGTGCCTGTGACTCCAGGAGGAAGGGACATGTCATCACAGCCATCAGCATCACGCACTTTAAACTGCATGCCTGCACTGAAGAAGGACAGCTGGAGGTGACAGTTCAGCATGGGGCTGCAGCTAGGAGCACTAGAGTTGACACTGTTGCTCACTTACTTGCTGGGGTTTATTAGGTCCTGTTGGGAGGGGAGATGAAATCAAAGCTCTTTTGATGGGGTAGGCAAATCAGCACTGGGTCCACACTAATCCTTACCTTCCTGGCTACTAACTCTGACTCTTCTGTCAAAGTCTTTTAAATGATCCAGACATCTCACTCCTTTCACTTCTGCTGTCTGGTTCAGAACCATCCTAGCTATACTCTCCTGCATTCTTGGATTTACACTCTTATTCTCGGTTGTTTAGAACCAGGTAATAGCGTTTGAATGGGACGAGATGCAGCGATGGGATACAGATGAAGAAGGAATGGCCTTCTGCTTTGAATATGCCCGAGGAGAGAAGAAGCCTCGATGGGTTAAAATCTTCACACCATACGTGAGTGGTAGACAGGGAAACAGTCTTGGGGAAAGTAGATTGGGTTTGAAGTTCTCAAGCTGAATGCATAAATGGGGAGAGCTGTAGAGGTAGCAGTTGTCTTTTGAACCCTAGAGCCCCAGGTGTCTTCCTGTCTTTCCTGGAGGACTAACTAGGATTGGCAGTTTCACATCCCATTTGACTCACAATTACCACTAGAAGGAGCCAGAGAATAGTAGATGAACCAGGCCTGGGGGTTTTTTGTTTGTTTTTATTTTGTTTTGTTTTGTTCATTTGGGTTGTTTGTTTGTTTGTTTTGGTGGTGCTTGCCGGTTTTTCCTCTAGGCTGAGCAAGTTTGGGTTGTGCGGTAAAGGAGGGCAGGAGTTCAAAGGCATGGCCCTGTGGTGCCTAATCTTAAGAAATCAGTGTTGCTATTTTGTTTTTGTTTTTCAGTTTAATTACATGCATGAATGCTTCGAGAGGGTGTTCTGTGAGCTCAAGTGGAGAAAAGAGGTAATTCTAAACAATCTTGAATTGACTTTTTCATCTCTTTGTTTAAAATGATAGGAATATTAGAGACTGTTTATTCTTCTAGAGAAGTTATTCTTTCAGGCTTTGGATGCTGAATGGACTTTGCAAAAGAAGCCCTGCTTCCTCCCTTGTCTAGTGGGTAGCCATTGGCTATCAGCTGTTCCATCTCCCATGACTTCCTGGACCCTCCTCTGCTGTGGTTTTGTTTTTGTTTTTTAATCAAATTACTGCCCTTGTTGTTCCTGACCCAGAAGGGCAGCTGTCATCAGTTTTAGCCGTTCTGACTAGACGAGTCATGACAGAACCTGTCTGAGCTATCCAAGAGTGCGTGGTGTGGGAAGGTTCTGCTCCTGCTATACTGCTGTCTGAATATGCCAGTGCTGGAGCAGAATTTGGAAGATTCTGAATAATTAGCTATTGATTCTCAAAGACAATGTTTCTGAAGTTCAGAAGATAAAGTCAGGATTATAAAAATTTGTATTCTTGGTATAGTAGAAAGAACACTGGGCTCTGAGAATCAGTTCAGTATTTTCTCCCAGCTTTTTTCCTCCCTGCAACGTTGGGCAAATGAGCCTCCCTAGATCTCAGTTTTCCTGTCTTTTGTCATCTATAAAATGGGAAAGCTGAACCAGATAATTAATCTCTAAGCTTCTTTCTGGGTCTACACAGCTGTGCTTCTAGATGGGAAGTTATAGTAGAGGAGGAGGCCAATCAGATTGAGTCATGTAGCCATACATTTTTCTCCTCCTTTCTGAGGGTGGCTTCCAGGTGGGAGGAGATGCAGACACCTCAGGCTTCCCAGTAACTGTTCTCTGTTTTCCTTTCAGAACATTTTCCAGATGGCGAGGTCACAGCAGAGGGATGTGGCCACCTAGCCTTTCCTCATCTCCTCCTCTTCACCCTCATCCTCTCACCCCTTTTGTCTCCTGTGTCAGACAGAGTAACCATTAACACAAAAGAAGAGAAAAAGGAAAAAAGTCATTATGTTCAAAAGCCCTAAACTAAATACTATTAATAATCCCTCTGAATTTCATGTCTCTGGAATTGAGCTGGTAGAGAACAACAGATTGGTCAGCACCAGGAGTCAGCTGAGTTAAGACAGGAAAATAAGCCCAACAATGCGCCAAAGGTATCTTTGTCCTTTCATCTGGGCCTCATACCAACAGACTCTCCTTGTACTATATTTTTAAAACTGGAACTATGAACTCCATCCATTTGCACTGTTCAGACATATATATGTATGTATGTAAAAATTATATATACACAAATTAGCTGCACGTATATACATATATATATTTCTTTTTAAATTTCATATTGATGGCAGTACCTTTTTTAGCTTGTGTTTTTACACACCTTTCACTAGAATTCATGACTTCTCTCTTGCTCTCTTTATTTTGAAACAAACTTTAAAAAGGAAAAAAAATATTTTACCAGGAAAATACCTCTCCTCATGAAGGACTCGAAAAGTTTACAACCTGCTTGGGTTTTTCCCCCCTTTTTTGTACTGAGTGAAGATTCTGGCTTATGGATTGCCGTAGAGTCTGAGGAGCAAGGAGCATAGTTTCTTTATCTTCCACGAGGCTGCTGGGGAGGAGAAAGAGATGTGTATCTCAAGGGCAGCAAGGCTTGCAGATGCAGGGAGAGTCTAAAGACTTGGTGTGGTCCTTGATTCCAAGACACCTTTCCTGGTCCATCTCGCTCTCCCACTCATGGCTTTCTAGCCACATTCTCATCTCCTTCTCACTTCCCGAGGGCCCCTTGAATGCTCTCCCTCCACTGGCCTAGATAGAGGGGAGGGTCCGCTCAGGAGGTTGATGCCACAGGAACCTGAAACACTTCGTGGTTGTAATTTCCCATTTCCCGCCATTTCTGAAGCAGGCAGAGTATTAGGGACCAGAGTTAAAGCCAATACCTTTAGGCACAAAGATTGGACTTAGGGGAAAAGAAGGAAGAAATGCCCTAAGTACCTAAGCTTTTCCCTACCCATTCCTGACCAATAATCACCCATAACCGATTACGTTCTCCGTGACTTCCTTAAAGAGCCGTGTTGGGAAGAGGGTTCTGACGATATCCCCGAGGCCTTGGGGAAACTTGGAATGAGTCAGTGGTCTGTGCCAACCAAACCACTGCTCATCCAAGCCAGCTGAGGACCCAGGAAGAACCAGTAGGAATATGACTGATTTGAGTTGGATCTCAATTTTTAATGAAAAGGAGCCTGAAAGAAAACCTTTTTGTCCCTCAAAGAGCTCCTCATCTCACCTTGCAGTTTGAGCTTTTGAGACCTGAGAGCTGTATCCCAGGACCAGGTGGGGCAACACTCTCAGCCCCCGGCTCTAGAGATACTGCATTGGGGGTGTGAAGTTGGGCTCCCATGCAACCGAAGCACGTCTGTGAGCCTTCTTTTCTTTTTCCCTTCTCTACCTTCTAAACAGAAACCTCCATTGGGTGGCATCTTTTGCTTTGTCTAACTGGGAGGCAACCATACTTGGTTTAGTCAGTCTACTGAGCAGTGGTGCGGTGGTTTGAAGTTTCTTTTTTGGTAACTTGTTTTTGCGGATCGTCGTGAGGCCACTTTTCTTTCCCTCTCACTCTGTTGTCCTGGCAGCTGCTTGCCCCAGGACAGTGTGGGATCATACAGGACACCTGTCTTCCCTCCCCTTTTCCAAACATAGGTGGAATCACAGAACACAGACGTAGGGATGCTAAATGTTTTAAAGTTACAGAGAGTGATCCCTGGTTTGAAAGTTTTGATACACGATTAACTTCTTTTGGCTTAAATGAATTTAATAATGAGCCAAAGGACCCTAGAAAGAAGATAATGCTGATTCCCCACTCCAAGATGCTAAAGAGGCTTTCGGCTCCAGCTTTGTTCAAATTGTAAACATAGCAGCTGTTTGCCCATATTCCCTCAGAGTGCGAGAGGAATGAACAAATCTGGGGTCCATGCAGTATCCCAAATACTGACCTCCCATTGTGAGATGTGAGATGGTGGGGGGATGGATGCCCATAGGATAGAGGCCCCTTTGGTGGGGGGTGGATGCTGCTCTGGTCCCTTCGTGGCAGAGCATTCATTCACTTGGTGCTTTGGAGATGGGGTGAGGGCCCCATGGGTATTGGCCTGTGGGCAGAATCAAACAGCCACTACTTGCGGCTATACCACTAACAAAGCACCCAGTTGCATCAAGGAGTGGGGGAAGGAGGGAGCTTCTGGAGGACAGCATCTTCCCCTCTTCCACCCACAGCAGGCCTCCTGGACCTATGGCTCCATAGGATCAAGCTCTTTTTTGCATGAAGCAGTGTTAGTGTGACACTCCTTTCCCCTGTTGCTCTGTACTTCCTCTCCCTAATCTCTGCTATCTTTCTTAGTCCTGGGTTGTGCCCAGGGAGCCTTCTGCCCAGTCTTCTTTTGCAGTTTGTCTCTGGGAAATGGAGGGGCTTGCCCTCCCCTCTGCTTTGTCCCTGCAGAACCAGCAGGATCTTCCTGATCTGTTGTCCTCCCCTCTGCACTCAGTTTCTATCCTCTTTGGTAAAAGGTCAGAGTTTTGTATAGATCGGGAGAAAATGCAGGCCCTGAGAAACCTGTCCTTACAGAAAGGTTTCCTAGGGCCATGCTTTGGGTTCTCTGCTCTTTATATTTTTATTCTTCTCTTCCATTTTTCTGCCCTACCCTTGCCCTCAGCCTAAGCTCAACCAGGTGTGTGCTCAGGGCAGCTCCTAGGCCTGGCCTTTTTCATCCTGTCATCACCCAGGCCGGTGGCTTTGGTTATCTCCTCTTGTAGCTCCAAACCTAGTGCTTGGAGCAGTAGTACAGGGCATTGACAGGAGGGAACATCTCTCTCAGAATCTGCCAGCTTATGTCCTGGCTCCTAGAAGGCAGTTTTCCTCATGGAGACTGCATCCTGGTTGACCTGAAGTCTCCAGACCTGGAGGGACTATTGTGCCCCCTCCTCTCCATTGTGCTCTCTGGCTGGGTCAGTTCAGCATAGAGACCGTTTGGGCTGTTGGAGCCCAGGATACTGCTAGGTTCGCACACCAGATTGATTGTGTCCCATTAGCTTCCTTTTGAAAGGAGGACAATGCTGTTGATACTCAGAAGAGAGGCAGTGGGTTTGCTTCTTCAACTCCTGTCTTCCAGTTCCACCTCCTGCCTTCCTTTCCCTCTAACCCTGAGCACGTCATGCCAGGCCTCACTCATACCAGGACAGCAGCTTACTCCTCAGCAATAATCTCGAGTGTAGGGAATGTTTAGGGTTCTGGGGAAGGGCAGGAGCAAAGATGGGAGTGCTGTGGGCTGGAGGCACTTGGCCAACTGCTAAATTGGACACCAGTTTTATATCATGCCCCCTTTTTAAGCCAGTGAGCTGGGCTTCAGTTTTCCCCAGGCCATGCGTACTTTTAATTTATTTGAGAAACTCTAATTGTATTTTCACTGCAGTATCTTGTATTTTTTATTTGTGATTTGAGAAATGTGAAGAGAAAATACACAGACACATAATGGCTAACAGTGTTTCTTTCATTCCTTGTTCTAGAGCTAACCACTCTAAAATTGTTTGGTAATGTCACTTAGTGTAATTAATTGTAACATATTCTTTTAAATAAATTGATTTATTGATGAAACTAGTCTGTGCTTTCCTAGGCTACACATCCTTTGGGTTGTGTGGGAAGACGTGAAAAGGGATGAGATGGGAGTTAGAAAGGTCAGTCTGAAAAAAAGTAGTTAGAGGGCACTCTTTTGAGGGCAGGAGATAGAGAAGAGGAGGAGAATGTGGCTCCTTTGAAAATGCCTCCTACTCCCTCGGATGTCAGAGTTGATTGTGCCAGCCCCCGCCCCCCCAAATCCATGTAAGGTTCACAGAACCCCTCTCCCTCAGCCTTACTCAGAGCCTAGCAAAGCCTTTGGGACACATCTTAGCACTGTGTCTCTACCCCAGCAACATGATATTTCATTTTATAAATGCCTCAGGAGACTGGTCTGAATGTGAACCTAATAATAATAATAGTAATGCATAATAGTAGGCACTCTGGGTGGTTGTATTCCTTCTGCCCACACCCCTGAGAATAAAGGTGGTTGTGGATATACTTTGTTTTTACAGAGGAGTCTCAGGTGCTGTGACCTAAAGACCTACTCCAAAGAAACCTGCTCCTCTCTGTACATTAGCTCCTGGGCTGAATCTGCTCTGAAAAGCTCAGCATTTGTGTTAGGTCAGATATTTTTGTTATTTTTGTAAACCTGTTTTATCTTTATAACCCCTGACCATATGCTTTTGCTCCTTGATTGAAAGCTATAAAAGCAAGAACTAGTGTGACATTTCTTTTGGCAGTTTGGGGAGAGACATTTGTTCTGGCTCTCATTCACTCAGCCATCAGCATTAAATAATTGGAATCTGATAAATCTGATAATGGGTAAATAATTTATTTTTCTTTAACAAGGAAAGAATCGGTAGAGAAATAGTGGAATCCCAGAGCTGAATTACAGAAGTTTAAGTCGACTAATATTGATTGGCTATCTGCCTGCTCAGGGCACCCTGTTCCATACAAAGGAAAAGAGGCATTGTTCCCGCTTTTAGCCCAGCAGAGAACAGAGATTCATGAATGAGGGTACATGGCAGTGGAAGGTTGAAGTACCATAAGGATTAGGAAGAAGAGGGGAGGAAAAAAGACTTCTGGATGAAATCAACTAAGGAGGGGTGCCTGGGTGGCTCAGTGGGTTAAAGCCTCTGCCTTCAGCTCAGGTCATGATCCCAGGGTCCTGGGATGGAGCCCTGCATCGGGCTCTCTGCTCTGCGGGAAGCCTGCTTCCTCCTCTCTCTCTCTGCCTGCCTCTCTGCCTTCTTGTGATCTCTGTCAAGTAAATTAAAAAAAAAAGAAAGAAAGAAATCAACTAAGGAAATCTTTGTGAAGAAAGTGGTGTTTAAGGTGAACCATGTAGGACAAGCAGGATTTCAACAAGAAAGTTTTTCCATAGACGTTAATTGAGCTATTATGTGCCTGACACTTATAATTGGGAATGGAAAGCCACTGGGGGAGGGAAAGGATCAAACATGTCCAGATGAACAATGAGTAGTCCTATTTGATTAGAACTTAGGGATGTGTAGGAATAAGACAAAAGATGAGGTTTGGAGAGCCTTGGATGCCAGGGTGAGGAGTTCTACATTAAAAAAAAATTTTTTTTGTTGTTTTTTGGATCAGGGGCAGTTTAGAAACTGGTACTTCCAAATACATACAGAAGGCTCAATTAGGACACTGTTATGGTTAGTTGGTAAGTGGAGGCAGTGATCATTGAAAGGAGGGACACGGATGTGAGGGAAAAAAATGTGGAAGTAATATCTTGTGATTAAATAACATTGAATGCATGTGTCAGGAGTAAAAGACTCCTGAGGTTTCATGAATAGGTGGCTAGAAAATAGAAATATTTAGGAGTTGAAACAGGGAGAAAATGTTTTAGCTTTGGACCTATTATGATTTAGGCATGGGTGAGAAATCTAGATACATAGGCATCTAGCAGTTACTTCGTAATTATTTGTTGAACACCTAATGTTCTGGGCGCTTTTGAGGCTGATGGGGATACAGTGGTAAACAAGGTGAAGGACAGACTCAGCATCTGCCTGTGGATGTATCTGTAGAAGGCTTCTATGAGAACAGGTTGGAGGAGGGCAGGAAGGGAACCACAGAAACGGGAGAACTCACCAGAGGGCTCTGGTGGTACGAGGGTGACTTTGGACTTTGTGGCCATGGAGACGGAGAGACAGATATGTGTAGGTCAACAATATATTTGAGAGAGAAGACAAGTAGGGCTTTGCAGTTGGATTGGATAGGAGGCGTGAGACGGCAATAGTGGTGCTAGACACTCTTAAGGAAGACCGAGGGAGGAAGGCGCGACCCAGAGTGAGTTCAGAACAGAAGTTCAGTTAGAAACAGCTGGGAGTCATTCTCATCGAGTGGATGAGAGGATACAGTATATTAGAGAGAGACCCAGTTTGTGGGGGGCAAGAGGAGCCTGCCTGATTACTCAGGAAAGTAGATCCAGAGAAGGCCCAGAGAATGGGAATCTTCGAAGGACTCGACTCTTGGCTCAGGGTAACTCAAAGTTGTCAGACTTGGAGAAAAGAGTGAGTCTTGGCCATGAGCGGAAATGCCTGCAGTCACATATACTAGAAGCCAAGACTGGCTTTGGCATTTTAGCAGGAAGAGTGAAAAGACAAAGGAAACCATGTAAGTCAGACAGGCTGTGCCCCGTCTCCCCTGAGGAAATGGAAACACTTTGCATATCGTTTGTGCATTTCTAAGCTCTCAAAATATGGCCAGGGCATGGGGGTACATTGGAAGAATTATCCAGGGCTTTTCCTGGCCACACTGTTGTCCCTAGAGCCCCCTAACTGTGGATATTTTTCTAAATGTCTTGTTTTTGTTTCTATAAATGGAAGGCTTCTCCCAATCCCTGCTATTAATCTGTCAGCTCCACTCTTCTGCCTTAAGTTCTTTTCCCATTCCCTTCTCTTTATGCTGCCATTAACATTGGAACAGTAACTTGATCATTTTAGAAGCAGCAGCTGAGTTTCATTCTGCTTGGTCTGACTTAGGGGATCCTATTGTTCTCATTTCTTATTTCCTCTGCTTTCTCATTTTGTTATTGCTCAGACCTCTCCTGCTCAGAAGAGGTGGTAGTGAACTTTGGGAGCTAACAGAACTACCCTCCTTTATACCCTCCTTACTATATTTGAAGCTAATATGATGCCTAAGAAATCTGTTTATACAGGTACAAGTTCAGGACTTCCTTTTCTGACCCTAAGTGTCCTACGTTTTCCCATCAAAGTGCCTGGAGATGGTGAGCACTGGGTGATGTATGGAATTACTGATTCACTATATTGTATACCAGAAACTAATATAACACTGTTAACTATACTAGAATTAAAATAATTTTTAAAAAGGACCTAGAAAGGGGTGCCTGGGTGGCTCAGTGGGTTAAGCCTCTGCCTTCAGCTCCAGTCATGATCCCAGGGTCCTGGGATCGAGCCCCACATTGGGCTCTCTGCTCAGTGGGGAGCCTGCTTCCTCCTCTCTCTCTGCCTGCCTCTCAGCCTACTTGTGATCTCTATCAAATGAATAAAATCTTAAAAAAAAAAAAAAAAAGGACCTGGAAAATCCCTGCCCCAAAATGTTTCCTGTCCCCCAAAAGACCGCCCTTGTGTTTCCCTCTTCATCCTTTAACTTTACTTATATCTACTGCTTCTCCGGAGAAAATGTGGTGACAGTCTTGCAGGGAGGGGCACAGCAGTGAGCAATAACAATAAGTAATCTTCAGTGTTTGTCGAGGGGCTGCCTGTGATCAGGGAGGATACCAGGAGGAGGAGATTTTGGGAGTCTTTTGCCTCCCCACTCCTCCATCCCAGGAGAAACCACCAGTATAACACTTTGGGAGACGCTCTTTGGTCTAAAATTCACCTTCCATCTTTCTGTCCTGACCCAGAAACTGTGGTGAGGACACAAACGAGACACTTCAAGGGAGAATTCCTGGTGTTGATACCAACTCCTGCTGTCCTTACACACACTTCTGCCTGTCTGTGAACACACACACACACACACCTCATTCGAGATTTCAGATGTTCCTGCCTGATTCTCTTCTGAGTAAGGCCCCATCCCTGATCTCTGCCAAGCTAAGAGACTCTTTTCCCTGAAAGAATATCCACAGATATGTTTCTATTGTACTTCACACGTTGCTTTTCTTTTTACTACTCAGTTTGGAGCAGTTTAAGAGAAGGCCAAAGTATGGGGCCGATGTGGGGGCGGGTGGTGAGGAGCCACATCCATGTGCTCAGCTGGGATGGCCCTGGCCTAAGGCTAGATGGGCTGGAAGGTAAGCAAGTTTAAAGTAGGGGGCATAATGAGGGTGGGATAGCAGGTTGCTGCTAAAATCAAGTGGCCGAGATGCTGTGAAGTCACACACTACTCCCGTGTGAGCCCATGTGAGCTCCCTGAACCCAACCCTAAGGTAGTTCACAGAGAAGAATAAAAAGAAGACCCAAAGCAGAGGGACCTCAGGGCTCATGCAGTCCACCTTCTGCATGATGGGACTCACTGCCACAGCCTGCTTGGTATTTGTTGGGATCTCTGCTTTGGGTCAAAGAACGGGTAATTGGGCCTTCCTGATGAGAGAATCATGGGCTTTGGAGTCTGACATATTGGGCCTCCTTCCTGCAGCCATCCCTTCGTAGCTTTGTGATTCTGGGTAAATTAGTTACCCTCCCAAGCCCTTTTTATTTAACCTGTCTATAAAATTATATCCTGCCTCACAGAGTTGTTGGGAGGTTAAGGGAGGAAATGTACATAAAGGGCCTGTAACAGAATCGCAGAGCAAAAGTTTAGCTCCCTGTATCCCACTGATGGGTGTAGGGACAGCTCACCCCCACAAACAAGGGAGAAATGGAGACCAGGAATGTGAGACTCAAGTCCCCAGCCTTCAGGGGGACAGGGCTGGATACAAGAAAGGCCTGCTGACCTGCTTTCTTCCCTCTGTGCCTAGTGCTGCAGAGCATTCCAGGATTAAGCCCCAAGGAAGGGTGGAAGAATGGGATCATGAAGTTATAGTTAAGACCTGTACGAGCTCAAAGGTCTTGGACCCTCCTGACAGGTCTCTCTCCCAAACCTCCCCCACCACCCGCCTTCCTCCCCTCCCCAGTGCACAAAATCCCCTACCCTCAACTTTCCAAGACTCTTATTTGATGCTTTTAAACTTTTTTCTTTATTTAGACAGAAAAGACCAACTCTTTAAAAGTAAAATGCAATAAATAAATAAGTTAAGCATAGAGAAGTGTCTGAAATGGACTCCCCAGTCTCCCCTTACCACTCCCACCGCCCCCCACCCGTTTCTTTCCCCTAAAACCTCTTCCTAAAGAAAATGATCAGGTAATAAACCCCTGTAACCCCTCCCCACACCCCTCCTCCCATATACCCAATTACCCCCAAAGCAAAGGGAGAAATCAAGAGAGAGAAAAAATCCAAGGGAAACATTGTCTAAACTCCCAGAAAGAGAGATGGCAGCGTCCGGGCCGGGCCGGGCTGGATAACGCACGGGTGGTAGTGGTATTTACACGGAGGGGACCAGCAGAGACTGTAAACATTTTTAGGGGTTTTGGGGGAGGTCTTTTCCTCATGAAAGGAGGAGGGTCTCTGTGGCTGACTGGTGGAGAGGCAGCCCTCAGGGCTCCCCCACACCCTCCTTAGAGGGGGCCCATGGGGGAGGCAGTGAGTTTTAGGGCTGGGAGCCCAGGGTTCAGGGATATCCTACCTCTAGCTGAGGGTGGCAGGGAGTGTGAGAACCAGCTTCTGAGAAACCCCTAATGTGGGGAAGAGGCTGGGGTGAAGGTGAGGTGGGGAGCTTATGGGAGGCCCCTCTGTCCTCCTGGGGGCCACAGGCCCGCTGGTGGGGGAGGCAAGTGCGAAAGCTGGGCACAGAAGGTCACCACAAGAACCCCAGCAGAAGGCAGATAGCCCAGAGCCTTTGAGCTTGTCCCTTGCTCCCTCACAAAGGCCAAAAGGGCCTGGGAGGAAACAGGCCCTTCAGGAGGGGCAGGGTGGTGGGAGTGGGCCGGTGTCCTGTTCCCCAGGGCTGTGAAGCAGCTTTTGCCCCCAGAGCCCCATCGAGGCCCCGGGCAGGTGTGCAGAGAGGGCTGGGACCAGACGTGGGGAGAAGGGTGTGGTGCCCCTTCCTCTGATGTCTCCAGACCTGTGAAGTAAGGAGACATGGGTGAAGCTGTAGGGAAGGCACAGCCAATGCAGGTCACAGGCCCTGCCAAGGAAGAAGTAGCTGGGCTGGCTGACGCAGGATAGGATGGGGCCGCTTGGGGAAAGCAGGTCATCAGAAAGGCCTCAGTCCAGACAGAGCCCCCCCCAGCTGTTGGACGAGGGGCAGTGATGGAGGAGATGGGAGGGAGAGGGCCCATGATACAGGAAACCAAAGGATATCCAGAAGGAGATATTTACACAGCCCGTGAGAGAGAGAAAGGCTGGAAGACAGAGAGACAGGGACTGGAGGGGACAAAGCAAAGGAGTGAGACAACAGGCAGGCAGGCAGAGATAGCTAAGAGAAAGGAGAAGGGGCAGTGGACAGACAGACACCTGGAGGAAGAGCAAGGTGGCCAGGCTAGGACCTGGAATGGGGCTTAGGGCTGCAGACTTGGGGGCTGAGACCCCCAGTCCCTAGAGAGTGCTCTCATTCCTTTTCAGAAAGGAACAAAGAAAGCAAGAGAGAAATGCACAGAACACAGACCACAGTCACCAACCACTGTTGACCAAGCACGTCCCGCGAGCTGCCCCCGGCCCTGACCCTGGGCTGAGGGGCGCTTCCCTCCGCGGCCCCCTCCCCAAAGAACAAACAATCGGCTCCAAAGACAACACGCTCGTTCCATGCAACTTACAGGGGCCCGGAGCAGGGGTCCGGGGATGGGGGCTTCGGCCGACAATGGACACGGGCCCTGGGCTGGGGGGGCCCCCAGGGTGGGGGGAGTTAAGCAGCCAGGATTGGGGGGGAAAGGGGGAGAAACAGAAAATGTGGGTATTGTTCTTGGGTTGTGTTTTTTCAGGGGTTTGGTCCAAAGGAGATTAAACAAACACAAAAGTCACCAAAGCTCACAGCTCTGTGGCCATGAGGCTAAAGTGGTGACGGCAGTTGGGTGGAGGGGACCCATTTTGTGAAATTCAGGCAGTCCAGCATTTTAGCCGTCTCCACCTAAACCAAAGCTGCTCCTGGTAGGCCTGAAACTTGGACTTCCCCGAGTCTGTTCTGTGCACTCTGCACTGTCCCATGGGTCTATACTGTACAAGAGCCCAGGGTCTATACTACGTGGGGTCCAGGGTGCTGAGGGTCTAATGTCCCCACCTCTCAGGAGGATAGATATTCCAGGAGCCACGATTCTAGAACCCTCCAGTATCCTACACCAGCCCCCTTACTTCCCCAACTCTACTCCCCTAAATCTACTCTGACCCAAAGGAAAACAAAAAAGAGAGACACACACAAACACATAGACACTGACCAGACAAATGACACCAGATTCTGAGAAAGACCTGGGAAGTGGACACAGATCTAGACAGACTTGGCTCTCTCTGGGGTCACAGTGTGTGTGTGTGTGTGTGTGTGTGTGTGTACGCACGCACGCACACACACACACAGGTGTATGTATGTGTGTGAGAGAGAGAGACAGAATGACTCAGGTGACTGAAAGGTGACAGCAGAAAGTGACTGAAAGGGTGACAGCAGAAAGAACTATACCAGACCCCAGCTTCAAGTGCACAGAGTCAGGCGGCGGTGGGTTGGGCATCCCTGAGGCTAGGGGAGCATGGGGTGGGGGCAGTCCAAGTGAGGGCCCTGGCTTCTGTGTGAGGGAGCTGAAGAGGTCACAGGATGGGAGCAAGACCCACCTGGGGGCCCTCAGTAGGGCCGGTTGGCATCCTTAGGCCGCTTTAGCTGGACTTTGAGGCGCTTCATGCCAATCTGGAAACCGTTCATGGCCTGGATGGCAGCCTGGGCACTGGCCGGATTGTCGAAACTCACAAAGCCTGAGGTGAGAGGGGCATAAGGCCCAGCCCAACCCCACCTCACTTGCCTGTGCTTAGGACCAGAACTTGCTCCTTGGTTCCCTGCTGCCCCACCTCCCTTCCTCCCAGGATCCTGAGGGCCTGGCACACAGCAGGCATTTGATGGGGAGCTGCTGATTGACAGGCTGAGGAAACGCAGTGCAGCCACTCAACATGCTCTTGGACATTCTTTCCAGCACTCTCTGAAGGGCAGCCCCTTCCTCAGCCTGGATAACTCTGAACCTGCCTTCTGAAAACACAGACCACTTCTGGCCCTTTGTGACTTCTCAAGCAGGGAGGACAAGGCTCCTTCTCCCCTGAAGCAACTTTTCAAAGACATGAAGGCAAAAGACTCCACTCCCTAAACTTTCCTTTTGAAAACCAAACATCCCGTTCCTGAGACTCTTCCAGACCTTGGGGAGCATGAATTTGACCAGTGCTCAAGGAGAAAAGGTGAAGTTGCAGGTTTTGGAGGAAGAGCTGGACAGCAGCTGGTATGGCATGCCGAGGGTATAAGAAAGGTTCCTTCTGACCTTGGATAATCTGGATTTCAAAATTTGGGCCCACTGTGACCATAAATGCCTTTAAATGTCTCATATCTTATCCATATTTGGAGTTTGGCAAAAATGTACCGTATTTTATCTTTTGGATCACCACAGTCTTACCAAAACACTTGCTCTGATTGGTGGCCCGGTCAACAAAGACTTTGGCTGAGATGACGTGGCCAAAGGGGACAAACATCTGGAGGATTTCTGAGTCCGTGAACTCCTGGGGCAGGTGGTAGATGAAGATGTTGCAGCCGTCAGGGCCTGGATGGCAGCAGACAGAGGAAGAGCTCAGGAATTGGGAAACACAGGGCAAGGGCCCCACGGAAAACAGGCCCTGGGGGGGGGGGACCCTCCCATCCCAGCCCCCACATGCAGGCCAGGGCGCCAGACACCTCATCCCCACTCGCTTTCTTCCCACACATAGGGCCAGAGTCAGGCTTGGAGCAGGCAACAGGGAGTCCCCAGCCCAGGACCAGGGCGCTCCTCTCCCTGAAAGCTCTGGGCCAGGAGAAGGGCGCCCAGGCCGCACCTTCCCGTTGCTGCTGCTGCTGCTGTTGCTGCTGCTGTTGCTGCTGCTGCTGCTGCTGGGGAGGAGGTGGGGGCTGCTGGGCGACCAGGGTTGGGGGAGGCTGCGGGAACGCAGGTGCGACCAGGCTGTAGGCTGCTGGGTAGGCTGCTGGGGGGGCGGTGGGAGAACGGAGAGCTAGTGGGGGTCTCGGGACTCCCCTGGCCCCCGGGGCCCTCTGGCCAGCCCTGTCTCCCTCCGCCTAGCCCAGGCCAGTGGGGTGGACAGGCCCTTGAACTCTGGGTATACTGCCCCTAACGTAGGACCCATGGGACCCATCAGGAAGCCCCAGGGGGTGGCTGGCAGGGCAGGGTGCCTGGAAGACCAGCTTCTCTCCCTCGCTGTCCCTCCTGTCAAGGGCCCTGGGCTCCTCACCTGTGTAGTGCTGCATCCCTGCGTAGGCCTGCTGCAGGGGGTCCACAGGTGCTGCGGGGCTCTGGGCTGGGGAGAGCAGCACCAACTGTGAGGGAGGGGGAGGACGCAGAGCAAAGGCCATGCAGGTGGGGAACACAGCCTCCCAGGGCGCGGGGTGTGACAGGATAGCACGCAAAGGCACAGGGTGGCGGGAAGAGCGCAGAGCGTGGAGTCTGACTGCCTGTGCAACCCCGGACTTCTCTAAGCCTCAGCTTCCCTGGCTGAGAATGGGCAGGAGCCTCTGAGGCCAAGGATGCCAGAGCAGAGAAAGCACCTTATGACCCTGAGGCCTGCAGAGGGAGGGTGCACCACAGCTGTCTGTGGGCAGTGGGAGTGGTGGCTTTGATAGCTGCTGGGGAGAGAGGGGGGCAGGCAGAGACCCCCACCTGGGTAGGGGTGAACCCCGTTGGGATACAGAGCATCAGGGGCAGGTTGCCCGGTGGGCTGGGTGGGCACCGGGCTGTAGCCGTTGACGCCCAGGGCAGCAGGGATTGCCGAGACGGGCGTGGCGGCGATGGCAGGAGGGGTGCTGGTTCCTGGGGAGGAGAAAGCGACAGGGACAGAGCAGAGGAGCGGACACACACACACACACACACACACACACAAACAAACGCAGAGAACCAGTCAGCAAGGCTGCAGGCATTAGGGAGGAAGCAGGCCACTCTATTGCCCCTGAGTTCCTCCCAGCCCCTCTGGCTTCCCTGAGCAGTGCCCTACGTCCCCTCCCCACCACACACACACTGACCTGTCCCACTTGTGCCCAGCCCAACCCGGCCTGCCTACCCTGGGCTTTACCTGAGGATGGGGTGATGGGGGTGGCAATGAGGCCATTGGCATTGATGGCGGCCATGTGCTGCATCTGCACGGCGGCCATGGTGGCCATGGGGCTGAGGTAGGCACTGTGAGCCGCCACCAGGGCTGCCTGCTGCTGCATCAGCTGGAGGGAGGGGAGGAGAGGACAGTGGGGCCGGGTCCTTCCCCCCCACCCCCATGCCCAGCCTGGCTCCCCTCCCAGCCACGAACCGTGGCACTGGAAGGGTGGGGGCAGGTCCTGGAGGCCAGGAGGAGGTGGGGAGGGGCCCAGCCCAGGCCCCCGGGGGTCAGTGCTCACGGCCTGGGTGTAGGCGCTGTAGGCTCCAAACTGCAGGGCGATGGGGCTGAACATGCCCAGCTGGGTAGCCACCTGCTGCATGCGGCGGAGACCTCGCTCCTTCTCCGTGTCGGCAAACTTCACCACCAGGCTGGATGAGGCACCCTGGGCAGGGGCCACGTGGCGGTTAGAGGGACAGAGGAGTCGGGACCTCTCCTGCTCAGAACCCTCAAGGCCCGGCCTCGGGTCCATCCCTCCAGGTTTGGCCTCTTGGGGAGGACAGCCATCAGGGCGCCTCTGTCCAATGAGAAGATTTTCATCCCAGCCTCCCCCTGTGCCGGGATGGGCGAGAGGCTACAAAAAGTTGAGGAACTTGAAGGCACATGTTTGGAAAGGGAATGGCCTACTGAAATCAGAAGGGCGCCTCTGGCTTCTCCGTAAGGATTCCAAGCCGGAAATCATCCCCAGCCAATATTTAATCTCAGGCTGGTCATCCCATCTAGCTGCCCCAGCCCCCACACCACGATGCCCACCCCCACACCCTGACCCTCGTGGTGGATGCTCAGAGCATGAACCCTCAAGTTTTAATACCACCTCGAGCTAAATAAAAACCAAACCCAAGAAACATGTGCGGAGATTTTGCAGAATTCTGTACTCTAGAATGCAATTCTCTATTCAGTGGTGCATCCTCTCGGCCAAGGCCCAGCTAATCGCTTGCCCAGCCTCTGCTGAGGGAGCTTCAGAGTCAGGTAGGTCCATCTGAGAAACACACTCTGCTGGAGAGCCCCCCACGAGCACGGTCAGTTGGCCCAGGGCTAATGTGCAGAGGGCATGTGAGGCCTCTAAGCAAGTGTTCCAACGCCCAGCCAGGGAAGGTGGGGGGTACAGGAAGGTGGGCAAAGAGATAGGAGATGGGGAGGCTTGAGGAGTGGAGGAGGCTGGAGAGGAGGGCAAGGCCTGTGGGCTGGAGGTGAGGGGTCAGAGGTGGGGGGATGTCATCTGAAATGTGAATGTGGGGGTGCTCACCGGCAGGGTCCGGCTGCTGTGAAGGGTGTTGATGGCCGCTTGGGCCTCGGCGTGGGTCTGGAACTTGACAAAGGCGCAGCCTACAGCATCCGAGAGCAAGGAGGAAAGGGTGAGTGCTCACCCTCAGGGGCCCCCAACGTTGCTGTCACCAGAGAGCCAAGGGGAAAGGAGCAGAAAGGCCAGAGGGCCCGTCTGGGGAAGGGGGAGCCACTGGGTACCTTTGCTGGTGCCATCTGGCCCCCGGAGCACAGTGCACTCGTCTATGGTCCCAAAAGGCTCGAACATCTTCCTGACGTCCTCATCTGTCTGCTGCTTCCCTAGCATCCCCACAAAGAGCTTCCGGTCTTCTGGGGGTAAGGCACAGGACAAGGGGCATGTTCAGGGCTCCCTGGCTACTTTCCCCACTCTATTCCCGCCAGGATAGGCACAAATCCTGCCCTTCACCTTTGGCAACTCCCTGGAGCTCCAGGTACTCCCCTCACCCTGAGACTAAGGCTACTAGCAGTGACGCCAGTGATTTTGGGGGAAATGGGATACAGTTACATAGGGTGCTCAGCCCAGTTCTGAAGGGCTTGCACTTTTCTCTGGGCTTCAGTTTGGCCATCTCTACAATGGGCTAGATGACATCCCCTCTGACAACAACCCCCACCTTGACCGGGAACCCTTTGGAATTCTCAGATCTCCTTCCTCAAGAGAGACTGCCCCTCAGTTACTCTAAGCCCTGGGCCTGAGTCCCAAGCCCAAGGGTACAGAACCTACCTCCTCGGCTCTCGCTGTCGGCCGGCTTGACCTGGATTGGCCTGTTCATCTAAAAGGAGAGAAGAGAAGGCAACTGCTGGGGACCTCCTCTGAACCCAACAAGAGCCACCCCCCTCTCCCCAGGCCGGGACCTGCAGAGAGGCTAGAGGAAGCAAGCCCCAGGCCCTAAACTGCTGATGGGAAGGAAGGGATGGGCCTAATCTTGTTTAGGATTAGGACCCAGGGGAGATTAGAGGCAGTGGGAGGTCAGGATATCTAGGAGGATGCTCCTGGGCCCACTCCAGGCCCCGGTGAAGCCCCAGGTGACTTGGCCAGGGACAAGTGATGCTCTCTTTAGGGGGAGAATGGAACTTCCCATAGGACCTGTCTCCCCAGATGGAGCCCAACCAAGAGGCTATTCAGCAAGAGCTGTCTTAATTTTACAAAGTAGGGGCAAGAGAGGCCTCTCCAGTGAGCAGCCCCAAGGAAGACTATCGACCCAGGGACACCCCACAGATGCCCCGACTTCCTTCTGACCCCAGAGGTGTGTCTGCTTCTCTATCTGCCCCCCTACACCCCTTGACCCCAGGGGGAAGGCACTCGGGCAGCACAAAGGGAGCAGATGCCCAGTCTCCGTGGCAACGGGAGAATGCGCGCCATGGCAACCGCCCACTCAGCCTGATTTATCCCTCCCGTTGCCCTGGCGACCGCGGTGACGTCATCACTTCGGCAGCTCCACACACCCGGAGAAGGAGTGGGGGGGGGTGAGAACAGGGTATGCTGGGGGTGGAGGATTTGGAGGAGGCTGGGAGGTGGGGGAGGGGCCCAGGACAAGCTTCCTGATTCGTGCTGAGCAGGCTCTGCAGGGGCCACACTGTCCCTTCTTCCTCTGCCTTCCTCCTCCAGATCAAATCCTTGGTGTCTCACAGCTGAGAGGGCTCCGAAGGAAGGACTGCTGTCCCATGCTCTTTTGACATTCTCCCTGTACCCCGAAGTCCTCCAGAGCTCTCCCTTCTCTTCACTCCTGCAGCATCTCCCTTTGTTCGGTCTCCAGTGAAAATGCAGACACCCCCCAGTTCCCCTCTCCATGATCTTGCCTGGTGAGGGGACTTAGCAATGACTTCTGCAGGTTGATTTCCTTCACTGGGGGCGGGGGGCATCTTCAGAACTGGAGGGAGGGGAAGGACTCAGTATTTCGTGTCTGAAAATATTTTGCTACTGAGGGGCCATCCTAGCTCCAGTGACCAAAAATATTAAACAGAAGAAACCATTTGTTGACATTCTGAGGAGAGCTACGGGTGTCCTCAGGAAAGGCACTGGACTGGGGGTCAGGAGATCCAGGTTCAGGGACTAGCCCTGCCATTCACTAGCTGGGTGACCTTGGACAAGTCACTTCTCTCCTCAGGGCCTCAATGTTCTTCTCTGTAAAACAGTGGGGCAGATCAGGTGGTGGTGAATCAGGTTCCCCTCAGCTCTAGTGTTCCAGCCTTTGGGGATCTCGTGTGTCGTCACTTCACACAGAGAAGTACAGGACTGGTAGTGGGCTCCTTGCCCCTTCTCACACCAGACCCTCCACCCTGGTATCCAGCCATTCCAGTCAGTGTGACAGGACTCTGCTGGTGAGGGAGCCCCCCCAGGCCTGGATCAAACCTAAGCTGCACCTCAGTGGACACTCCTGTCCTGCCCCACCCCCATTTATGGATCCAAGAGCAGCTGGCTGGGGGGAGGTGGGTAACAGTCACCCAAATCCTCCAGCCAATCTGCCCCCAGCTTTATCCTCCACCAATCTGGGATTATCCCATCGAGTTTCAATCTCCTCAGGAGCTTGCACCCGCATGTGTGTGTGTGTGTGTGTGTGTGTGTAAGAGAGAGAGAGATGTGTGTGGGCGGGGGGGGAGTGGGGGTTAGACACCCAGGGCGCTCAGTTTAGCACGGTGTAAAGCAATCGGGAAGGGCTGCAAGGGCACCTCAGCCCCAGCCACACCTCCTACAGAAGACGTAGACTCTACACCAGGGTCTCTCCATGGCATCAGGGAATTCTTGAGTTGACACTATCCCTTTCCCAAATGCCCCTAGGGATCTGAGGCTCTAGGCAAGGGCGGGGAACCTGAGACCCAGAAAGAAAGGATGCCATTCCCTTACTGCATGGGCTCCCAGGCACAGAAATAGCACCTCAATAAATATCCACAGCTGATGGGGATTCACACAAAGACACACAGAAGCGCACAGGCTGCAGCGCAGGTCACGTTGACAGAAGGTCCCCGACACAGCCTCCCTCAGAGCCCCCCCCCCAACCCATGCCCCGGCTCTCCTTCTTGGCCTGGCACTTCCTGTGGGAAGCTCGGTCTTTGTTAGCTCAGCTCCTGCACACCTGCCCCCTCCCCTGAGTCCAGCTGGGCCCTGTTTACCTGGCAACCCAGGCTCCGGTGCCTCTCTTCCCTAACCACCACCAGCCAGGTGATAAGCCCTCCTGAGGGCCTCCCAAAGAAGAGGAGGCTATTTATACTCACTCAGACTGCTCCCCCACTGACTTGGTCACTCATAAGGCCCTTATCCTTCTCACCAATAGCAAAGACCTCACTTCCAGGAAGCGCTCCTATTTCCAGAAAATCTAATTCTCCCGAGGACACAGGCCTGCTGCTCTGCCACCCCTGGCTCCTGACTCCCTTCCACCCGGTGTCCCAGACCACACATGGATCCTTTCCACGGGGCCCAAATTCACTGGCCCAACAGCAAGCCAACAGGCAGGGCCCATGGCCCCAGAGTGGGAGTTCGGCCTAAGGAGAGGGCGTAGGGCAGGCTAGGCAGAATTAGTCCCTCCCACCACCACCTCCAGGAGGCCACACCCTCCTGCAGGAAGAATCCACGGGCCTTAGGCAGAGCCTGTCCTGGGAACACTCAGGGGAGAGAAAAGGAAACGGGGCTTGGCAGCCACAGGTCCAGCCTCCATTCTTCCTCTGCAGCTAAAGTATCACCCTAATATAGCGGGACCGTGCAGATTTCGGGGTGACAGAGATGGGGAGGAAGAGGAGAGAGCTAAATGCTCACATTAAAAAAGAGCCTATATTGGGGCACCTGGCTGCCTCAGTCGGTGGAGCATGTGACTCTTGATCTTGGGGTTGTGAGTTCGAGGCCCACATTGGGAGTAGAGATTACTTAAACATAAAATCTTAAAAAAAAAAAAAAAAGTCGTATTAGGAGGGTGTGGAGGGAGGTTAGACAGCAGGAAGAACGTCCCACAGAGGGGATGCACTAAACAGGCGTGCGTGCGTGCGTACACACACACACACACACTGAATGACTATTTGAGGAAACAATGCTGCCAGGAACGCAGGTGGCAGAGAAAAGATCTGGGGGATACAAAGGGTCAGGCAGAGCCTGGACATAGACATCTGCTCCCCTAGACGCCCCAAGCCCCCAGCACAAGGGTCCCCTTGGAGGATAGGACCTCCCCCCTCCGTTTCCTACTAGAGGCTCTGTCAGGCCAATCTGGATCCTGTCCCCGAGGCAAGAGGCAAAGGCCGAAGTGGAGGCCTCAGTGTCACCTGGGAGCTCACTCAGGGGCGGGGCTAGACAATCATTAACCAGGAGCCCTCTTCCCTCACCTGCCACCCTGGGCCTATATTTTTTCCAGGAAGAGGGGGCAGAGCCCTCTGCACCCTGACAGTCAGAGCCTGCCCGAGCGCACAGACAGCTGGAGGGGGCAGACCCAGGCCAGGTGCCTGCCTAGCAAGATGGCAGGAAAAGAAGAGATGTTGTGACTAAGATGAAAACTACTGAATTGTCAGGAGTCTCCACAGAGAAAAGAAAGAAAGGAAAGTTGGAATGTGACGTGATGGAAACCAGGCTTCCCAGGGAAGCGTGTGCCCACACCCACGCAGCCAGGCTGGCAGGTGCACGCGCACACATGTGCACACGCACGCGCACACACAGGCTCCCCGGATCCCAAGCCTGCTCTCTCTCTCTCACAACCGCACACACACACACACACACACACACACACACGAACACACACAGATCCTTAATGCCATAGGCCAGGGCTGTTCTGGTGCCTTGCCACCAACTAGGATGAGATGGAGGGGAGAAAGCCAGTCTGACTGTGGGATTTGCTCTCTTAAGTGCATTCAAGGGTTGAGGGCCACAGGGGGAATGGGTCACGGACCTACTGAAGGTTCGAAGTTGGGAGTGACTGAAGCAGTTCTGATTTTCCTGGATGCCCCCACCCTCTTTGCCCGTCTGTTTTGTCTACTTCCCTCCCAGGAAGGAATGGAGAATCAGCCTTTTTCTCCATGCCCCACATAGGGGAAGGGGTAGAGGCTATGACACGTGTGTCTCCAGCACCCAGGCCGGGCTCAGCAAATGTTTGCCTGAGGGATGGACGGGGTTAGCTCTCAGTACTACTTCCTGGGGCTCAGAGGGTGGGAGACAACAGAAGCACATAGACATGGGAATAGAATGGCACAACCTTTCCCCCCAGGCTGCATGGCAGGAGGCAGCCTGAGATTCTCTATCCCTGCCAGCTCAGGCCTGGGACAATCTGCACAGCTATCTCAGAAGAAGAGAAAAACAGCTCTGACTTTTCAGGAGAGAGGCCATGCCGGAGGGCACCCCTGCCGACCTGGGCACACTTTGGGGGTCAGACTTGATCCTCCACAATGATGTCTGCCTGTGCCCTTGCTTGTCCCAGCCCACGCCCCCCCGGGCTTTGCTCCACCCTGATGCCCAAAACTCTTCCTAGGAGACACGAGGTGAGTCTTTGAGAGCTCAGAAGCCCGCACAGAGATGCTAGTCCCACAGGTACCCACTGTCCCAGTCACAGTCAGACATTCCACCCCCAGAGCCAGAAAAGAGTGCCTGGGTGCCTCCTGCTTACTTTGCCACACACTTGGTATCCGGAGTCTCTCCCCATGCCTCACAACCAGCTAAGCTCTCTAAGTGTTGTCCCATGAGCAGGCTGGAAAGTGAAGAAGGGGCTGCACCTGCTCTTTACAAAGGTCACATTTGCTCTGCTAACCGCTGTCTTCCTTCTCTCCAGGTAGAAGAAATGAATGCATCTCCAGCAAGAAAGAGGGCTGTTAGAAGGAGAGGGGGGCCTCCTGGTGATGAGAGGAGGTAGGAAATGAGTTCTGTATCTCAGAAAGGTGGTGAGCCCCCTGCTCCCTTCTCAGGAGCGCCCTATGAATATGGGACTCACCCCTGGAAGCGTCTTCTGTTCGTGCAGGGCGCTCTGGGCCTTCAGGGCTGAATCGCGGGCACAGTATGTCAGGAAGGCACATCCTGAGGAGGGGCAGGGGCAGAGAGACGGGGTGGGGGTGAGTCCCTGATATCCCCTCCCTAAAAGGCTCCCCCCAGCCATGACACTGAGGACTGGGAGGCTTTTCTCTTCTTGCCCCTCTCTGGCCGCTGGAGTGGGAAGGTGTCTGAGAGGGGCCAGACATTTTGCCCCAGGGAGTCTCTGGGCTGAGTCGTTGGGAGAGGGGGCTTTGTGTGGGAGTAGAAGGGGCATGTGGTTGCCAGACAAGTGTGTGCAGTGTGGTTTTTCTCTTCCTCTGCTGGCCTCTTTTCCCCTTCTCCTTTGCCTCTACCTCCCTCCATCTTGGTCCCCATCACCCTTCTCCTCTCCCATTTTCCCTATTTCCTCATCTCTCTCCTACTCCATGGGAGACAGGTGGACGGTGAAGAGTGGGATAGAGGAGAAGGAAAAGGGAGAGCAGTTCACTGCAAGTCCCTAGGCCAGCTGACAGGGGAGGCAGTGGGCCCCCCCACCCCCACCCACAGTGCCTGGAGCTCTCCAAGTCCTGACCGGAGCCTGACCCTGCTTAGCAAGAGTGCACAGCCCTTGGACAGGCCCAAGGAATGCCTCTTGGCCAGCCTCTCTCAAGTTCCCACCCCCACACTTCCCAGATCTATACCAGTCTCTGTCCTCCACACCCTGTTTCTCAGGTCCCTCTCTTGGGTCCTGGAGCTGCCCTGCCCAGTCCATGTCCACTCTTGCCAGGGTGACCCCCACCTCAATAGTGTCTGAGACTACTAAGATTCCCAGGCGAGTGTGCATGCATGCGCACACACACACGCATGTGCGTACACACACACACACACACACACACACACACACCCCTGCCTGGCTCCTTATCTCCCAAACCAGATCTCTTGGTCCTCCATCCTCCTTTGAGTTCATCCACGACATCACCCTCTCATCTCTGGGGTCCATATCTCTGCATCCCCTCCACAACTCTTCCCCTAAAGAGGCCATCCTAAGGCCTGCATCCGAGTCCCCTGCTCACCCTGGCTGTTCTCTTCCAGCTCCTCCATCCACTCCTTAGCCCCTGAACTCTTTCCTTCCACATTGGCCCTTTCCAGCTGCTCCAGCCCTCCAGGCTGGCTTCCCCTCCTCCCAGCCTCCCCTCCCACCCCTGACATCTCTCCAGCCTGGCCTGACCCCTCACCCTTGTGCAGCCCGGTGTACTTGTCCTTGATGACAGTCAGCTCGAAGATCCGACCAAACTGTTCGAAGATGGGCTTCAGGTCCTTTTCCTCCAGATGCCTCGGGATCTGCCCCACAAACAGCTTGATGGCATCCGGCTCCTTCATTGGGGCGGCCCAGGAGGAGGGGCCGAGGGGAGCAGGGAGAGGCCCAAAGGCCAGGGGGAAGTTGCCTAGCAAGGAGGCAAGTGGTGGGGGCCGGGGCCCAGCCGGGGCTGGCTTTCCCTTTGGCCCCCAACCACAGTGCTGAGCAGAGGGGCAGCTCTTCACACAAAGGAGGCCCAGGGAGTTGAGGGCTAGGGGTCAGGGGTCTAGGCAGACACTGTCATGCCACCAGGGGGCATAGCCCGAACAAATGATCTCCCTCCCAGAGATCTGGCAAATATCCCAGAATGGGGGTCAGTGTGCTCAAGATCTGGAGGATTAGGGTGGTATCTGGGGTGCTGGGAACTGGGGATTAAGAGCTGGAGTCAGGGAAAGGGCCTGAGGAGGGTGATGGAGAAGGAGGGTTAGGGGTTAGGGGCCTGGTAGGTTGCCAGCAGCGCCAGGGTGGGGGGGGGCACTCCTGATGTGGGGCAGGTGGAGCTCTCGTTGGCTTTCCTGGGAGGACACCTCCCCTGTGGCTGATCCTTCTGCTGGGTCCGAAGATCCCTGATGCCAGATGCTTGATTGCTGATGGCGGCAGGGCTCCGGGGGTCCCTTTTGCCCTGCCGCCCCCCTTCAGGTCCTCCCCTCAGCCCCCCTCCCACCCCCACCCTGGTCCCTGGGCCTGGGTTGCTGCTGGCTGCTCCCGCTGCTGGGGCTGCCTGCTTTCCCGGTCACCTGGGTCCCGGAGCTCTGCTCTCCGGCCGCGCTCTCCTCAACAAAAACCTCCCCCCTCCACACCCCCCTCCCCACTCCCACCTCCTTTCCCCTGACATCAGTGATGTCAGTCTCAGGGGTGGAATACAAATTCTCTACCCCGCAGAGGGACGCACAATACAGACAAGAGCCACGCCCTCTTTCTATCTCCTTCCTCCCTGACTCCCTTTCCACCCCCAGAAGAGCAGCTGGTCCTGTTGATAATAACCCTCCCCCCATCTTACTCCCCAGTCACGAGCTGGGCAAGACACTAAGATGGAGAATTTATAGAGGAGCCCTAAAGTGGGGTCCATTGTTCCGGGGGCTGGAGCTGTCCCCGGTGCTGGAAGCGAAGACACAGGAGAGGGGTGCAGGGGGGAGGAGGAGAGGGGAGCCGGCATCTGGGGAGACTTAGTGTGGGGAGCAAAGGAAAGAATCTGGGGAAAAGAAAATGGCATAGAAAGTGTTGGGAAGGTTGGGAGTGGAGGGAGGAGGGAGACGTAGATGGGGCAGGAAGCAGGTCTCAGAGCCTTGGGGGAAAGGGCAGAAGGGGACCCGGAGAGGAAAGATGGAAAGGGGGGGTGGGGAAGGAGAGAGCGGGGTGAAATGAGCACAGAGAGAGAACTGTGTATTTTCCAGAAAAGGATCCAAGAAAAACTATGTCTTGCTGGCATTTGCCAACGCCCCCTTCTCTCCCTCTGGGTGGTTTGTGTGTGTAAGTGCGTGGGCAGGGAGGCAGCGGTGGTGAGGTGGTAACGACTGCGAGAGCTATCACTTGTAAGCTCCTTGAAGACCAGGGCACCGTTTAATTCAGCATTTTACTTTTTGGGGTCTAGCACAGTGTCTTGCTCATACATAGTTGCTTAATAATTATTTTTTGAATAAACAGTTGATGCAAAGAACCTCTGATAAGACCAAATTCCCGATTCCTTTAGGGGGAAGAACCACAACTAGCAAGCTCCGGTTTAGGGCAGAAAAAAAAAAAAAAACAATTTCTCCTCCCTTTGCTCCCTTCTCCTAGTTAGGTTCCTTGAGTAGAACTCTCAATGTGAACCAGGTAGCAAAAAGGGATGGGGGGAGCACATTTGGGGGCTGTTACTCTCCTAAACCACTCTTCTTCTACAGATGATCTGTTTCCTCCATAATCTCAAGGGAGCTTAACTTTTCCATGCACTGGACCCGCTCACAGCACCCTTCAGTGCAGGGAGTACCTGCTGACATCAAGTCTCCTGGACTGGGCAGTCCTTGTGGAATGCCCCATCTACTGTCAGTCCCTTCTTCACCCCAGAGTGGGGTTGATGTCTCCACAGTGGCACTGGTGTTTCCGAAATCCATCCAACTGAATCCCTGCCACCCCCATTCCTCAGCTATCACAGCAGGCAAGCTTCTCTTCAGGAAGGGAAGTAATAGTAATGGCGCTTAGATGACATGGTATCCCAGAAATTCTTCCAAGTGCTTTACATTTACTAATGTGTTTAACCCTCAGCACCACCCTATGATGTAGGTTCTACTATTACTTCCAAATAAAGATGAGGGAACCAAGGCACCAACAGATAAGATGGCTTGCCTTATATCACAGAGCTAGAAAGAGGCCTTAGTGAGGGTGGAGCCCAGGAAGTCTGGCTCCTGAGTCCTGAGTTTAACCCCCACATCATATGCTCCCCTTGGGAATGGTAAGAGTTGTTAAGCCTGGCTTTCTTCCTCTTGTGCCTTCATTTGAGCGCTGTGTAATAGATGGCCTTCTTTCTACTGCTTTTGATTCTCTGTTGACCACCTTCCATCCTTCCTTAGTCTAGGTTTGAGTGTGTGTGTGTGTGTGTGTGTAAATATGATCACAGTTCATCATATGGATGTCCAGGTCCTCCCAGGTGGGCCCCTAAGATGGGCACAGGGGTGTGTGGGAGGGAGATGGTAGAGGACCCAGTACTGGGTGGTCAGAACACACCATGGCAGTGCCAGGGAACCAAGAGTGCAAACACACATGGAAAGCAACTTTCCACTCCCTACTCCACCCTCATTGTTCCTTTTCTTGCCTCCTAATCTGATCTAGGTATTTATGGAGATGCTAAACAGATCACACCCTCTGAGGATGGAGCCTAGGAAGACCCCATGGTCCTGTTGATCTCGTTACTCTGTGTCTTGTCAGCAGATCTGCCGCCCTGCTGCTCATTCAGGCTTGGGGCTAATCACATTAATTGAAATATTAAACATTTACAGAAACGAATTATAATGAATTCCCCTTCCTCCTCCTCCCAGTCAGCAACTGGGGAGACAGCTGCAGGCAGCAAAATGCCTCCAGCCTTTCACTTAGTTTGTGGTCCCCAGATGGAAGGTTTCTATCTGAAAGGAGAGGCAGAGTTAAGGGGAGAAGAGGAGGGAGCTTGCTTCAGGGCATCCTTGCTGGGTGACTTTGGGCACATCTCTGCCCAGTGACATAACTCTGGGGGGTTAACCCTAGGACTCAGAGGCCCATTCTGGGAGGTTGCTCTCCAGGAGGAAATGAGGCTTCCAAACCTTACTTCTTCCAAGGTCCTTCCTCTTTCCACCATCCCCAAGCTCCCCCTCCTTCTTATTCTTCTGCACTCAGTGCTAAGCTGCCCTACATAAAAAGATTATTGACTTTATAAAGGAAGAGCTCGACTCCTGATTTTAGATTCTTAGAAAACGGATAATTGGGATATATTTCAAAGGGAAAAAGGTAGTGGTGGTATATGTGGGCAGAGTGGCTAGTCACCAGATACTTATTGGCCTCACCAAATGAAAGCCGAGTGAAGCCACGTGCTGCAGAAACCATGACACTGTACAAAGAATCTATTGTTTGATCTTCCTTCCCTAAAGTGGCTGCTGTCTCAGATGGAGAGGTAAGACAGTGAGGACTGAGGTGCTGTGAGAAAACAAAAGTAAGTAGAAGTAGCCTCTCTTATTTACACATAGTGGTACTTGGACCAAGGGAAGTGCTCAGTCAAGAAAGGCTTGATTGATTCTCAAAGTACAAGAAGACAACAGACTAGCAAAAGAAAGACATTACTTATTTTATACACAGGGTGGGAAGCTGGAGAAAGTTTTACATATTTACGTATGCGTGTGTGTGTGTGCACGTGTGTGTGTCCGTGTGCATGTGTAGATTTGTCAGTCCAGCCCAGCATTGTTTAATAGAAGGCAAGCCATATACATAACTTAAATTACTAGTAGCCACATTAAAAGAGCTAAAGAAACAAGTGAAATTACTTCTAATAATAGATTTTATTTAACTATAGATTCTCAATATTATTCAATGTTTATATGATATGTCCAAAATATTCATTCTGTCATCAGTATAAAGATACCTATTCATAAGATGCTTTGCTTTTTTTAAACTACATGCTCAAAATCCAATGTGTATTTTACACTTAATAACACATCTGACACTTCCAGCAACATCTGAGTGCTCAGTAGCCACAGGTGGCTCGCGCTGACCTTACTGGATAGTGCAGTTTAAGAGGTTCCCCCACTAGCTTCTGTGGGGTTGGAGGGGTGGGAAGAAACAGGTCTTGGCCAACAGGAACCGTCACCTCTGATTAACCTCTGCTCCTGCCTGAAAAAAATCACTGTGACAGATGGCAGCTTATCTACCTCTTTTCTAACCCTTTCTCCTAAAAACCAGACAAACAACCGCATTGATTACTAACCTGGATGAGATTCCTGGGAAGAGGCCTGTAGCTCACCACCTCATCTATCTTCCAGGGTTTGTTTGTTTGTTTGTTTCCTGGCCTAGGAACTGTCCACATTTTCACTTCTTCCCTTCACTCTTTGCTGAGAAGGATAGAGGTGGACCACTGAGAGACGCCCTCCAAAGCCAGGGTCGAAATGCTGGCCTAGTTTCTCCTTGGGCGGTTGTCCACAAATCTGAAAGACCAGCCTCCCTTCTGAGGTCTTTTCCCTGTCTCCCAGGAGACCTCTGCTGGGCATGATGTCTGGGGGTTAGAAACTCAGCACCGCGTGTATACACGAACAGGCTCCTGCCCTTTCCAGGCCTATTTGCAGCTCTCTGGCTTTGTGTTTCACTTTCCTTTCCTAATTAGATACTAAAAGAACACACCTTGAAGACCAACTGCCTTTCCCCTCCTCTGTTCACTTGGGAGTGGGAGAGATGATTTAGAATGTATGAGCAGCCACCTAATCTACACAAGAAAGTCCGTCCAAGAGGGGAAACCTCTGGCACGATATCCCCAGGTCCTTTCCGGTATCTTTAGTGTGAGAATGTCCCTTCCATCGCAGCACTCTGTTCACTCCATCCTATAGGATGCTTTCATGTTAAGTGTCTACAGGTCTGAAGGAGGGGTTTGGCTTTGGGGCCGGCTGAAAGGGAACAAGCTTGAATTCTCTCTACTACTAGGTTTCAACAGCTGCCAAAAAAGGGACAGGGTCAGGAACCAGATTCTGGGAGACTCTGCCTTAGGAATCCCTTTTTCAGTTTTGCTTCAGAGCCAATGAAAAAAAAATTATTTGAGGTTGGGTGGGGTCAAGAAGAAGAAGGGCTCGTTCCATATACAGAGAAGAGGGGCAATTAGCCCCCCAATCTGGGGAAGGAGATCCCTTGGAGACCCTCCCGAGTTTATTCCTCCGTTTCAGAGTGGCCCCCATATTCCTTCCCCCAGCCCCTCCCCGCGGGCTGGTGAGGGCCGGACTTGGGGGGGCGGGGCCTTTCCGCCCGCGTGGTCCGTCGCCTTGACGACCTGGGCAAGATGGCGACGCTACAGGGCGGGCTTCTGGGGCCGGACCCCGGGGCGCTAAGCCCCGCGCAACAGGAGCAGCTGCGCAACTTCAAGGTGGGTGCGCCCCGGACTCCCGCCTCCGTCGAAGTGCAGCTCCCCTAGAACAAGGGCTGCAGACCGGGAGGGGGTCAGGGAGGAGGGCGCGGGAGCCTGTTCTCAGATGAACTGGCAGAAGGCTGGGAGAGACCCCCGGCGGAACCCTGGGCTTCTGGGGCTCCGGACGGAGCCTGACCGGCGCCTGAAAGTGCAGGAAGAACGACCACAGAGGTCTGGCCAGTGAAATGGACCGAAATTACTGCCGGAGACAGTAACTTAGTACAGACAAGAACTTACGGACGGTGGAGACCCGACCTTAGCTATGACTTCCGAGTCTGACCGAGCTGGAGGTGTTGGTCTATAATAAAACAGGCGGCTTAAAATTTCAAACATCCCGGGAAAAGACCCAGTTCAGATGCACACCTAGTTTACCCAAGGCCCGGGACTTGAACCCTGAAATCTGTCTCCTCGTGGAGCGTGACCTTTTGCTCTCCTCCCCCTAGATTCAGACTCGGATTGCTAATGAAAAATACCTGAGGACCCACAAAGAAGTAGAGTTGCTCATAAGTGGTTTCTTCAGGTAGGTGGTTTTCCTACCAGCCTCGACAACTAGTGGGAAGTAGTACCAAATCTTGGTTGGGAGAGATGAGTGAGTGCTGCTTTAGGGTCAGGAAGGTAGGAAAAAAAAAAAGAATAATAAAATAATACATATACATACATATATGTTAAACTAAATAAATAAAAAAATATATAGTAGACAATATATTTTTTAAAGATTTTGTTTATTTATTTGACAGAGATCATAAGTTGGCAGAGAGGCAGGCAGAGAGAGAGGAGGAAGCAGGCTCCCTGCTGAGCAGAGAGCCGGATGAGATGCGGGGCTCCATTCCAGGACCCTGGGATCATGACCTGAGCGGAAGGCAGAGGGTTTAACCCACGGAGCCACCCAGGCGCCCCTGGTAGACAGTATTTTAAGATTGAGTTTTTTTCGGTGCGCCTGGAGCCCCGCATCAGGCTCTCTGCTCAGCAGGGAGCCTGCTTCCTCCTCTCTCTCTGCCTGCTTCTCTGTGATCTCCGTCTGTCAAATAAATAAATAAAATCTTAAAAAAAAAAAAAATTGAGTTTTTCTGAGATATGTGGCACCTGGTGTGTTTCTTAGTTACCTCTAGAGGTTTTCTTAAGTTATCTCTAAATTCTCAAAAATATTAATAGTCATTTTAACTGGAAGGATAAATATATATCTTCTGACACTTGGAAGAGGTAATTTGGCATTGAGAAACTCAGCAGGCAGGCACTGGGTGTAGAACACTATTTCTCCATCAGAGTAGCTTAACAAGATCACTAGAACTTAAAAAAACATTCAGATGTCTGGCCCTTTTCTCCCTGAGAGCCTTGTTGTGGAAAGACCAGTGGTTGGAAGCTATTCCCCTGTACGTCTTGGGGAAGAGACTATTTCCCACCATATCCTGGAGCATGTTTTTCTTTCCCCAACATTGCCCTTCAGCATGGCATTTGTTTGGGTGAAAATTCTCCTAATGGGATGAAGGGCAAAGAACTGTCAAAAAAAAAAAAAAAAAGTCTTGGCACAACAACAGAGGAAAACAATAGAGCTGTCTCAAATACTATTTGGCTACAGACAAATAGGCAAGGTTTAAATAATAATAATGGCTTCCATTTCCAGGCACTGTGTTGGTTTCCTACGTTAGCCTTTATCACACTGAATTGGAATCTCATTGTCTGTCTTCTGTTTCTGTCCCTGGACCAAAACCCCAAGTTGGGGCAGCCATGTTTGCATCTCCCGTACCTGCACACTGGATGCCATCTTGGTACTTGTGCTGACCCTCCCAGCAACTGCAAAACATAGGTTATCATCACTTCCATTCTGCAGCTGGAGAGGTGAAGTACCTTCCCCAAGATGTGGAACCAGGATCCAAACCGCTGTGTTGGGTTGAAAGCTCACAGGAGCTGGGGAGCCAGAGGCGCGGCTCTTCTTTGTCTTCTTAAAAGTCAACCTGGAGCGGTGTCCTTTTTTTCCCAGGCTCTTTCGTCTTTCTTGAATCTCACTGTTCTTCATATCCTAATCATTTCTCCAGTGGCAGCAGAGTCTCACAGACCAGATAGGGGATGGAGAAAGGGAAAAGAGAAACTTCTCTGTGAAGCTTGGTTTTATTTGACCCAGGGGTAAGACTTAAGGCAAAAGATAGTTAGGGGTCTTTAGTCAGTGTCAGTCATGGGAATCAGGCCATCATTTTCTGCACTTTTTCTTCTAAAGGGAAATGAAGGTTGGTCTCATTCCTATCTTGGGGACCTTACAGTCCCAAGTTAGGAATGATTCCAGCAGGGAGGTTGGAGATACAGATGTTAAAAGCCTGAATTAAATCACCATTTGCGTTGTTAACAAACACAAGGAATGGGTGGTGGTGGTGGGAGATGGTGATGAATGAAGAGGGTGATGTTTTTAGTTATAAGTCAGGGATGGGCCAGCTTCTTCGTCCAGGAAGTTTCCAGGAGGAACTGGGTGTCTGTGCCTGGCTCGTGCCAGAACAGCCCCTTCCCTTCCTCACCATCCCCACCTCCCGAACTGGGTAGGCCACCTGGCTCTTCCCTTTGCTGTCCCTGAAGCTCCCTACAGGAAATGCTCCTGGCTCCTTTTAGGCCTTTCTCTTTCTGAGATGGAGGTGGGAGGGAGAGAAGAAGTGTTTTAAAGTTTGGGGGTTTGCTTTTGTTGTTTGTGGTCTTATTATTACTGCCTTTGGAAGATACTGGGATGAACCAAAATCAGCCCCTCATCTGGATACTTCAGATGGTCTTCCCCTTGAGAAAAGAGGAAGGGAGAAAAGGGAACAGAATCCTGGGCGGCGTATCTGTCCTCCCGTCTTCTGCAGGTCTCTGCTCTAGACTCACTCCAACCCACGAGAAGCTCCAAAGTGTTTTTGTTGGGAAGCAAGCTCCCCACTTGGGTTTTCCAGATCATGATGACTTATGGTGATGCAGTCACCGCTATCCAGGGCGTACTTGTACATACAGTGTATGGAACTCTTAAGACCTTGAATTTTGGACCTGAAGAACAGACAGAAGAGGGATCTAACTTATTTTAGGCACCCAGAGATCTAGGATTTTAGGCTGGAGAGAGGATTGCAAAGTGTGAAACTGTAGAAAAGCTTTATTAGATATTTTTGTAAGTAGCCAGGCAGATGAATCTACCCCAGATTTAACACTGGTTATGTCATTCCTTGGCTGGAAAAATCTGCAGTGGCTCCACAACATTGCCCCCTACCCCCAACTTTTTTTTTTTAACATTCCATTGAAGTATAACGAAAAGTGGCATATCCTAAACTGGGTGAACTTTCACAGGATGAGAATACACATGGTAGTGGGATCCAGACCAAGAAATAGAACCTGACTAGCATCTCAGACCTGCTGAGACCCTTCCAAGCACTTCCCCCAAAAAGGTAGCCAGTATTCTGACTTCTTTTTATTTATTTATTTTTTATTTATTTGACACAGAGAGAGAGAGATCACAAGTAGGCAGAGAGGCAGGCAGAGAGAGAGAGAGAGGCAGACTCCCTGCTGAGCAGAGAGCAGAGATGCGGGGCTCCATCCTAGGACCCTGAGATCATGACTTGAGCCAAAGGCAGAGGCTCAACCCACTGAGCCACCCAGGCACCCCAGTATCTTGACTTCTCGTAGCACAGATTTGTTGTGCCTTTTTGCACTTTATGTAAGTGGAATTCTACAGTATGTACTCAGTTGTCTGACTTGTGTGTTGCTCAACTGTGTCTCATAGCTCCCCCATTCTCACTGCTGCGTATGTCCTGCTGTGTGACTAGTCTGAGCTGTACGCACCCATTCCCCTTGTCTTTTTTTTTTAATATTTTATTTATTTTATAAGTAGAGAGACAGGCAGAGAGAGAGAGAGAGAGAGGAGGAAGCAGGCTCCCTGCTGAGCAGAGAGCCGATGCGGGACTCGATCCCAGGACCTTGAGATCATGACCTGAGCCGAAGGCAGAGGCTTTAACCCACTGAGCCACCCAGGTGCACCCCCCTTGTCTTTTCAACTGAGTATAACTGTCTCCCCCTGGCCTTCCAGGCTCTCCATAATAGGGCCCCTTTGTTCCCAACTACTCTGTGCCTGCCCGCCGTCCCCACCAGATGGAACCTCTGATCATTCCACTGACCTCCCCACTGACGCCGTGGGGGGGCACTGACACTTCAGGATCCTGGAGATACAAAGGTGGGGACTTCTGTTCCTACTCTTTTTTTTTCTTTAAAGATTTTATTTATTTGACAGAGAGAAATAGCCAGAGATGGAACACAAGCAAGGGGAGTGGAAGAGGGAGAAGCAAGCTTCCTGCCAAGCAGGGAGCCCAGTACGGGGCTCGATCCCGGGACCCGGGGATCATGACCTGAGCCAAAGGCAGACACATAACGATTGAGCCACCCAGGTGCCCCTCCAGTTCCTGCTCTTGAGGAGTTCACCATCTAGAGGATATGGACTCTTTCCTTTCATTTCTGGGACTTTACTCTTGTTGCTTCTCTGGGTCTGGGATGCCCTTGTCCTGTCATCTGAAATCCTGAGTGCACCACAAGGGGTGCCAGGTGCTCTGTGAAGCTTCCTGGGGCCCTTTTCTCTGTAACCTTACTCGCTGTCCACAGCACACTATTAACACCCTCTTACAGCCCTTCCTGCAGGGTGCTTGGCCTTTCGGACATTTGGGAACTTACCCATTCTCTTTTTTTTTTTTTTAATTTTTATTTTTTTTAAATTTATTTGACAGGGAGAGAGATACCACAAGTAGGCAGAGAGGCAGGCAGAGAGAGAGGGGGGAAGCAGGTTCCCCGCTGAGCAGAGAGCCCGATGCGGGGCTCGATCCCAGGACCCTGAGATCACGACCTGAGCCGAAGGCAGAGGCTTTAACCCACTGAGCCACCCAGGTGCCCCTTACCCATTCTCTTTTACTTGACTCATTTCTTTGAGATGGTGCTGTATTTTCTCTTTTTTAAAAAAAGCAATCCCTCATATCTAGTATAGTTACTTACACAAAATTTGTGCTCAATAATTATCAGATGGAATTCAAGGAGAAGGGAAGCCAAGTCCTTACAGCTTGGGAAGCAGGGGCTTTGTGGGCAGGTGAGGTCTTCTGGGGGCAGGGTGGCCATGGCCAGGAGGATGTGTTGTAGAGAGCACTGGCCTTGGAACCACCAGACCTGAGCTCTCTGTCCTTTGTTTCTTCTCTTTGTGAACTTGGGCAAATGATTAACCCTTTGAAAGATTGATTTCTTCATATGTAAAATGCGGCATGGCTATTGCTGTTTTGCAGGGCTGTTGTAGTGTGAGATAAGATTTGTGAACATTCTTTATGAACCATAAAGCTCTATGTGAGATAAGGCATGTTCCCGCCCAGCGGCCCCAGTGCTGAGGCCTTGTTAGTGTTGCTTGGAGACCTGCCGTCCATCCTCTCCACTTTGATTGCATCGCTGCCCGCCCCATAACTCCTGTGGTTACTCACTGTTAAACGTAGTCCCCAGGCTGTGGGGTTGCATATATGCCCCACCACACACAAGCCCCTCAAGGACTAGGCAGCATGTCCTTCATCTCCACCACCTGTGCCTGGCTTGGGATCCAGTTCTGTGAAAATGTTTGATGAATGAATGACAGGCTTCACCTGGCTGGGGCACAGCTGTTTTATGAGCTGAGCTTAGTGCCATTTAGAATTTCTGCTCCTTGCCTCAGAACTTGATCGGAAGGAAAATCACAAATGGAAGGGTCTTTGTCAGGAGTCCTCTGGCTTGTTGATTCCCAGACGGGTGTGTCACGGGTCACTCTGCTCCCTGAAAGGTGGGACCTGCTGCCGAGGCTGAGCGCAGTCTGCCTTCAAGCCTGCTTTATTCCTACCCTTATCTCTTCATGTCTTCCAGAGAAATATTTTTGAAAAGACCAGACAACATCCAGGAATTTTCTGCAGGTGAGTAAGGCAATGTCTGTTTTGGGTGTTTGAGAAACCAGCCCAAGGAGTATTATTGCAAATTTAGACTTGGACAAGCCCACAATTCTCCCTACAGAGTTTGGGGGTACTTCTTCACTTGATGTGGCCCTGGGGAGCTCTTTTCAGAAGGCTCTTTCCACCATTGTCATTTCCTCCAAATGAGGACAGATAAGAAATGAGGCAGAGCTTCCTTATGGTGAGGATTAAGGATTTTGAGATTCCCAAAGGAGCAGAGGGGCAGCTCTTCTCCCTGAGACTCCTGAAGTGAGGTTCCCCACCCTGGCTGCACATTAGAATCACCTGGGGAGCTTTTAAGAAATGCTGAAGCCCGGGCCCACCCCCAGAGGTTGGTATTTAATTAGCCCAGGGTGAGGGGGCAGCCCCATGGTTGTAAAGGTCCCCAGGTGATCTTAATGGGTTCCACTGCCCCAACTGGCTTAAGGTCACCGGTATTTAGAGGGAAGGGCCAGGTGGGAGGCTTTCTTGGGGCCTGTTAGCCCAGGGAGCTGGTGACGGACGCACACCGTTTCTAACTGAATCTGGTGCGTCTTTGCAGCTCCAGCAGATGCTGCCTCTGATTCACATTATGCCGGGTGTATAAAAACCATCCTCTGTCGTCATCGTGTGAGAGCCTGGCTCTCCTCTGAGAGGATATTCTCAGAGAGGAGAGGGCGTGAGAGCTCAGAGACAAGCTGGCAAGCTGAGCTGAGACGAGAATAACACTTGGCATTTATTTGGGCCCCAGGATGGGCCGGGAGCAGCAAACCCAGAGATCCCTCAGCCCTCTGATGGCTCCCCGTGCGTCAGCAAGCTGATGAACTGCCGGCTGGTGTGGCGGGGCCCGGAGCCATCCTGTGTCAGCCCCTCCCGGGAAGGCGGGAGCTGGCAGGCTCAGCACTACTCCGGGCGGAGATGGCGACCACGGGATCTGCTGTGACTTCTGTTACTTGTTGGAAAGCAGGGCCCCCAGGAACAGGCCTGCTGAGGCTGAGCCAGCCTCGCTTTTGAGCCGAGTGAGTGGTCTCCCTCCCCGCCTTCTCCCCTTGGGTTTAGATAATTTCTTCTTTTCGATTCTCATCCCAGACTATTTCACGGATCCAAGACTTCCCAACAAGATTCACATGCAGCTAATTAAGGAGAAGAAAGCGGCTTAATTAGCAGAATCAGGATGCTCAGCTGTTGAGAGAGACCAGGAAGAATCCAGCCTCAGGGTGGGTGTTAACCTCGCTTACAGACAGAGGCTGCTTTGCTCTTGTCAAAATAAAGTCTGGGCTTCTCGGCCCTGGGTGTGAAGGAAACCAGAGGGAGAAGCGGCAGAGAAGTTTCATGCAAAAGTGTTTCGTTTTCTTGACACTATTTTGGGGAATTAGGGGCTGTGAAGAGTGGCCCGGGGTTTGTCTGGCATGTCCATGGCAGGAAGAGACATCTGTCTTCTGAGCCTGGTGGAATGGAGTCGGAGAGTGGAAGCGGAACCGTGTGGGAGTGAGGAGTGAGGAGTGGCAGGGAGACGGGGGTGGGACCCACTGGGATCCAGACCCCACTGTCAGACTGTGGAATACTGGAATAGCGAGCACTCTCGCAGATGGCCTTTTCCTTCTGTCGCTGGTGCGGGGAGCAGAGGGGGTTCCCGTTGCTTCTGGAAGGGGCGGGAACAGTTTCCCTCGTAGCACCCTGGACGAGGGACTTTCCTGTTACCCGTCCTTTTCAAACCAGGCTCTGCCCAGGAGGGTCGTCTCCCATTTTTTAGGCAGGATGATTTCTGAAAGAATTTTGCAGGTTGGGATTTTTTCTTACAAGGTGGGAAGAAGCCACGTTCCTGGTGTCACCACACCGTTTGTATTTTGCAGGGTCACCCAGAAGCAAGGGAGCTGTGTTGCCATCAGATTGGGGTCCTAAGCTGCCTTGGGCCATATCTGCTGTTGCAAAGGCTTTTAAAGATATTCATTAAAAACAGACCTTTCTAGTCTCTCTGCTGTGTTTCACTCAGAGGAGGAAGCCATCCAGTAGGGAGGGCTGCTGCGCCCCTCCTTGGACCTGCTGGGCAGCAGGGCCGTCTCTCCATCTGCCGCAGCCTGTGGGCCTCCACTAGGGCAGCAGGCTGCTCCCACATGTGCCTCACACTGTGTCCTCCCTGCCCCTCCAGGCCACTTGCTCCCAGAGCTGAGGCTGGAGGAGAGAACAGGGGTGGGGACTCTGTGAGGCCCACAGCTGATTGGGGCAGCCCTGAAGCCGAGTCCACGTTTTAGCACGGTGTCCCCCGCACCCCCATCTTCCCTCCCATTTACCATATGGCGTATACAAGCAGTGGTTTAACTTTTCTTTCAGCGATAATAGCAATGGGGCTGGAGGGACCGCGAGAAAATGAGACTGGACAAAGAAAACCCATTTGGGGTCCTGCATTTTGTGAATTATAATCTAACGGGTGACTCAGAGGTGGTGGACTTTGTTCTTGAGGGTTTTTACCAACAAGCTGCCCATCTGTTGTTTGCAGCTAACAGGCAGGGGAGGGGGCCAGTTGGCCTTTGACATCCTTTCCAGGCCTGGAAGGCATGAATGTCTTCTGTACTTGTGCCCTACCTCTCTGGTCTCCACAACCCGCTGTGTGAAGGACCTCTCACACCTCTCCGGTCCACATCACCAAGGCAATGGAGGCACAGCCCAAAGCAGGGGCTGTGCTTTCTCTCTCTGTCCCTTGTCTCTGTCCATCTCGTCCCCAGCTGCCAGCCCCTCCATGGTGGAAGGGCCACAGAACCGGGAATGGAGAGGACTAGTAAAGCGATGCCTAATAAGCTATGCAGCAGGAAACTGAAGAGTTATTTCAAGTGCTTTCAGAGTCACACTTCAGCAGCTATGGCTCTGGCAGTGAGCTACCCCTGCTTAGAAAATCAAGATGAAGCCGTCAGCGGAAAACCCATGTGTAGTAAGGACCTCTGATGTGAAGTGTTAAATTAGACTCTCTTGAAAGCTTTCCCGGGAAGGGAGGCCTGCGTCAAGGTGGGGAGAGGGCAGTGTTTTCCAGATGCTCGTGTGCATGATGTGATACCACAGGAGGACAGTGGTTCATTCTTGGAAGGTTTCCTGGCAGAAATAAGAAATGCATTTCGATTAGAATATATTTCAAAGCCAAGGAAAGTTTGCATTTAGCACGTGGTCCTAGAGCATCTGTTCTGTTTGACATTGCACACTGGGGCCAGAGGGTCAGGTGTGGAGGTCATCCTGCCACGAGCTGCTTGATGGTCTGGGAGGAGATGTGCACCTTTCTCCCCAAGCGTGAACTGTCCTGATAGCTCACCTTGTAGATGGAAAGCACCATCAGAGCAGGGACCAAATCTAAAAACCGGGCTTATGTCTGGCATGTAGTAAGTGCTCAGTAAGCATCTGTGGAGGGAATGAATGCTTATGTAATGGAGCGAGCGATCATGTTGCATCAGCCGCTACAAAGACTTATAAAATCACAGAGCTGTGATGAGAGTAGGTACATCTAGAGGAGGAGGAAGAAAGGATACGGGCTCTACTTGCAGGAGTGAGGGCGGCCCCAGAGAAACTGGCATGGGATGGATGGGAAAGGGTTTGCCAGATGGATGTGGAGGGTGGCATGGGGGGCCAGGGTACTGCAGGTTCTCCACTTTGCTGAGCAGGGGGGTGGTAGCAGACCCTGCATGTCACCGGCTCATCCTTCTTACCCCTTTCTTCCCTGCTGACCATACACCAGCTTTGTTGAGGGCAGCACTGGGCTCAGCCCCAAGTGGTAGATGGTATTTATCCTAAGCCAAGCATGGCAACCACATTCCCTGGTTTCCCAGCCTGCCTTGCAGCAAGGGGCAACACGGGTCAAGGTGCACTGTGGGTTTCTAGGAAAGCTTGGAACCTTCGGTGGAACCTTCCCTTTTCCCACCTTTCTTCCTGTTTTGAGCCTGAAAGTGAGGTCTAGAGCCGAGTGGCCGTAGTAAGGCCATGAAGGGACAAGTAGGGTGGCTGAGCCAGTCCTCCAGAGTGGCAGGGAGCAAAGATCAAAAGACTGAGGGCCTGGTGGCATCTTTGAGCACTTGAACAACCAAGCAAACGCCTGCCTTCAGACTTCCTGACAAGTGAGAAAAATACATCTCTCGTTTGTTTTGAAAGCACACTAAGAGTTTAATCCTGACCCACCACTTACCAGTTGTGCGGCCTTGGCAAAGCTGCTTAACTTTTTTGAGGTCAGGTTTCTCAGTCTAGAAACTGAGACATGTAATTAGCAGCTCCTGGGGCTGCTGGGTTAGGAATAAAGAAGGGACAGTGCCAGGCACGTGGGCAGTGTTCATAGGAGGGTCTGACTGGAGGTGAGAACAACGCAGGGATGAGAGACCCGACAGGAGGAAGATGGACCCGCCACAAGGAGCATCACACATGAGACCCAAGAGGCTGATCTTTACCATCTGGGCAACAGAGAGCCAGCAAAAACTTTTAAGCCAAGAAGAGTTTATGAAGAGATTTAGAAAGTGCCAGAGTGTGGAAGACAAACTAGAGGAAGCTCTGACTAGATGTGGAAAGACCTGTGGCCCCAGCCCGCACCGTCTCTCCCGGCCCCTCTGCAAGGCCCCTCCGCACTCCCATCTTAGCAGGCCTGTGCCCAGGCCTGCCCGCTGTCAGCGGAGAGCCCACTGCACCTGGGAACAGAAAACCCAGTTTATGGCAGCTGACGCAAATAGAGGGTGTTTTTCTCACCCGATAGAGTGTCTGGCTATAGGCAAGCTTCAGAGGTTCAGTGGTGAACACAAGGACCCAGACCAGGCTTCCATCCCTTCCACTCAGCCGGCTGTAGCCTGTGGCCCCACTATTGCGAGGGGCTGCTTCTGTTCTCCAGTGGGGAGAAGGTGGCAGAGCTGCACCAGCCAAGTCTGTCCCTTTTTGTCAGGAAAGCCAAGTTTCCCCAAATGTTCTCTCCACCTGCATCTCACAGGACAGACTTGGGGTCCACCTAAGTGCTCCAGGGGTGGGGAAAAGGAACATTTAACTCTAGCTTCTAGAGAAGGCGGTGTCGGAGAAGAGTGGGAATTGCTGTTGGGTTAGCCCCAAAGCAGTGTCCGTGCTCACCAGTTCCTTCTACCTGCCCCTGCCTGTCCCTGCCATTCCCCCAAAAGAATGACCTTTTAAGAAACCTAAACCAGAGGGGTGCCTGGGTGGCTTGGTCGGTTGTGTCCAACTCTGGGTTTCGGCTCAGTTTGTGATCTTACGGGTCCTGGGATGGGCTGTCTGTGTCGGGCTCCACTCTTGGCCGGGAGTCTGCTAGAAGATTCTCTCCTTCCCCTCCCCCAATTGGTGTGCCCCCTTTTGCTCTCTCCAGTAAATAAATCTTTAAAAAAAAGAAAGAAAAAGAGAAAGAAACGAAGGAAGGAAACTAAATCAGAGTATGTCACTCTCCTGCCAAAAACCGTTCCATGGTCTTCCAGGCACTTAAATCCAGATGGCTTTCTAGGGGCCTCAGAGCTTTGCAAGACCCCCTCCATCTCTCAGACGTTTTCTGCCCCCTGCCTCCCACCTGCCTGCGTTCCAGACACACAGGTCTTTTCTCCCTTCCTCAGACATGCCAGCGGAGTTCGGAGTTCCAGAGTTAGGGTCTTTGAATCTGCCTGCATTGTTCTTTCCCAGGTCTTCACAGGGCTAGGGGGCCCAGCTGGGATGCTCTGGTCTGAAAGGAAGCCTCTTGCTAAGGGAGCAGGACTTACTTTTCTCAAATGGCAAGTCTGTAGTGTCAGTTTAGGGCCTGCCTCTGCGGTTTCTTCCTTTTCCCTTGTGGTCGAAGGCTGAGCAGGAAGGGACTGTACCAGCGATACTTGTCTTTCTTTTCTGGAAAGCAGGTCTTCCCCCAGTAAACCCCTCTACCTCTGCCAACTCCCACTAACACCTCTTTGGCCAGACCTGTGTGCATGGCCGCCTTTAAGGGAGGCTGGGAAGATGAGTATTTAGCCAGCCAACAGTGCCATAGAGAGCTTCTTGTCACTTCCTCGGAGTCCTTTCCTAGAGTTCCAGACATTTTTAATATTTAAACATCCACGCCCTGCCTCTGCCATCTTCTCTTATATCATTCTGTCTTTTTCACAATACCTGTCGCTGTCTAATGTGATCTTGTTTGCTTGTTTTTCTGTGACTGTCTGTATCTGGACTTGAGCTGTGGTGAGAGCTGGCCTGGCCAGCCGTGTTGGTCACTGGTGGCCCAGCACCTACAGCTGCTCAGAGTGCCCTTGCTGAGTGAAGGCTGAGCCATGCGCCTGGGCCCAGTCTGTGAAGGGGCATGGGGACAGGAGATGGAGTCTCATATTTGGGAGGAGAGCAGGCAGGATTGTGGTTTGAATGGGGGAGAGATATAATGACTTTGAGGTTTCTTGCAGGGACAAAGGGAGACATACATGATGGGATCATTCACTAACACAGAAGTGATAGATTTAGACCCAAAGGTGTCTGCTGGCTTTGTAAGTGGGGTGTGGGTGAAATTAGCGTGAATCACTGCAGTGGGGTCAATGGGAGTTGGACTGAGTGGACTTCTTAGTCGTCGTGAGATGAGGATGTAGTGTGGATACACATGTCTTTCTAGGAGCATGGTCGTGTAAGGAGATGGAGGAAGGGCAGTAGTTAGAAGGGGGAGTTGGGTCACTCATGGGCTTTTGGAAGGGGAGCTGCTTGAGCAGTCAGGGATCTGGCATTTTTCATCTCTTGAGATCTGTTTTACTTTCAGGCTAAAAATGTTAGAAGCTTCTTAAAAATGTTGCACAGATAGGACCTGATATTGGAGGTAATGGGGACTAACAGGTGGCCTAACTGTGACTCCGTGTGACCTAGAGTGACCTGTGTCAGCTGCTCCTCCTCCTCACAGTTGGGGCAGTGGCTCTTCGGGGCGCAGTAAGGATCTCCCCAGTCTTGTAGCACAGGATGGCGAGGAGGAAGGACAGCATTTAGAAAGTGAGGTGCTCTTCTAGCCAGACAGGCCTCTACTGCCCTCTCCTGGGCATGGCTACAGAGCTGAAGCTGCCTCAGGAGACTACCTGTTCCAGGCCAGAGTGAAACCATCAGCAGGGGAAGAGAAACAGGGCTTAGGAATGGGGAAGGAGTCACAGATTCACAGATTCTCGTAGAAGGAAGTTGCTTCAGAAGTTACAACATCCAGTGCCTTGTCTCTGGCAGCCCTGCTCCATGAACTCACTAGATGTTTCCTTCTTTAAAGTGAGGGAAAAAGGAAACCTTGCAAGATTGATTCATTCATTCACTTACTTGCCCATTCATGTATTCAACAGATATTATTAGACCTTATGTACCCACAATGCAAAGTTTTGGGAATAAGATTCTCTTTCCTCAAGGAACTCACTGCCTAGTGACTGAAGACAGGTACATAGATAATTACAATACAGTTTCAAAGGTGAAGTAAGAGAAACATACAAGGTATGATGGGCATGCAAAGGAAATGGCCAGGCAATGTCTCCCAGTGTGGAGCAGAATGCTGACAAATGGATTGGGACTGTGGGCCCCTGTCTGATACCATGTTTTCCCATTGTCAGCTCTGAGGGGAGATTATCATTTCCTCCAAGGAAAGTTCTTCCTGAACTCTTCCCTCAGTTTTATCTCTGTGTTTAATACAGTCTGTTAGGGCCTTGTTTTCACAGCTATAAAAAGAGGAGTGTGTTACTGGATGTTACATTTGAACATCATTGACATGACCGAACTCTATGAATGCTGACATTTGATGAGTTAAAACATCTCCCCGAGAACAGGTTGGCAGGTGCATATGGCCATCCTTGGGAAAATTCAGCTTTAGTCCAGAGGAACCAAATGTACCTTGTGTACAGTTGCCTCACCCTAAATGCTTGCTGAAAAACAAATTCTCAGCATTCTTAAACCATCCGTGTTGGTCCCTTGGGTGGCTGAGTTTCTTTATTTCTACAGGGCGATAACACGTCCCCTGTGGATTTTGTTGTGAAGCTTGGCATTGCACAGCCCGACATCCATACCCATGTCTGGCCCATGGTAGGCTGCCGTAGATAGCAGCTACTATTTCAGTGAAGTAGCAGAACTCAGTGCGTCATTTCCCCAGAGCCAGGAGCAGTTCCTTAGGGGAGGTCACAGGTGTGGGCATCCTGGTGAGAGGAGGGAGTAAGCGAAAATGAAATGCAAGTTGACATGTTGGAGTGTAGGACTGAAGAATTAGAACTTCTCAAGAAAGCTTTTTCAGGGTGCAACCCAGTGCTTCAGTAGTCACCCTTCTTCTTCTTCTTCTCCTTCTTCTCCTTCTCCTTCTCCTCCTCCTCCTCCTCCTCCTTCTCCTTCTTCTCCTTCTCCTTCTTCTCCCTCCTCTTCCTCCTCCTCCTCCTCCTCCTCCTCCTTCTTCTTCTTTTTTAAGATTTTATTTATTTGACAGAACAAGGACAAAAAGGGGGAGAAGCAAAGGAAAAGGAGGAACAGACTCCCCGCTGAGCAAGGAGTCTGACGTAGGACTCAATTCTGGGATCATGACCTGAGCTGAAGGTAGATGCTTAACTGACTGAGCCACCCAGGTGCCCCACAGTCACACTTTTGACCCCGTCTCTCACAGGCCCCACGTGGACTGGAATCTGAGGTCCTTCAGAAGCAGGACTTTAAAAAGTACCCTATTCTTTGGTCATCAGGGCGGAGAAGTGACAGCACAGATTCCTTAGAGAATTACAGTGATGAGAGACTCTCTGGTGGCTGGGAGAACAAAGTGCCAGGAGTTGCCTGATAGTTGTAGGTTTGATTATTGTCCAATTAACAAGTACCTGGAAACAAAACTGGATGGGAAGAGGCTCAGTCAATTACTATATTTCATTTCCACACTTTATGATTAGAGAAAAGAAAACCAAATGCTAAAGAGGATTGAACCGTAGAATTTCTCCAAGTGGAAATTGCCTTAGATCTTAGTGATAGTTGAAGAAACCTGCCCACAGATGACAGAGTGGTCAAGGGCTGGCACTCTCCTGATTTCCAATCTAATGTGATTCTAGTATTTCATGCTAGAAAAAAAATACCTAGAATTACTAAGTTTGGAGAGCAAAATGTGGATAGGTGACAGTTCAGGAACGTGGAAGTATTATACCTCTGGGTAGTTAACCTAGCCTTCTAAATGTAGCTGAGGACGAAATTGAGTCATTCATTCAGCTAACATGTGAATGCCTGCTATATCTCACTCAGGGTCATTTCCAGCTCCATGAGTTTCATGAATTCACTGTTCTATACATCGTCTTGAACAAGATGCTATGGGGACATCTACTGAGTGTAAGGAAAGGTAATCCTCCCCTTGGGGCAGGCAAGCTGCCCAGTGCGTTCTTGCTCACATGTATTCAATAGGTCATAGCAGTGTTTGGAATATGCCACTTTCTCATTTTTTCCCCTCAGCCGATGACCCTTCCAGTAGTAAAACAACAGACTGTGAGACCCGCCTACACCGAACCACGAAGGAGAGGAATTGTCTATAGCTGTCCTAGCCATTGCATTCCTCATACTTAAAGGAAAGGTGCTGTAGTGGATGCCATGGTGTGCCATCCAAACACCCCTCTCCAGGACTGAAGCACCCCTGTGCTCTCTCTCCTGCCTGCACTGCTGGGAATGTTGGTGGCTAACGGGTCTCAGCGGAGACCCCTCTAGGGTCCTCCATTGAAAAATCACCAAAGTTCATGCCCGTTCCTGAGGATCAGTGTGGGAGTACAGAGGTCTGATTCCCTTGCCTCTGTGGGGGACAACCCTGAAGGGTCCTCTGTCCATGTTGTGGCTTCTTGCTCTCACAGATGTGTTGGTCCTGACATACACCTTCCTAAACCTTTACCCAGATTTCCATCTCAAGGAATGTTTCCCAGGGAACTCCACCTGGCAAGAATTGGTGCCAAGACTACTGAGGAAAGCAGATTCTAAATTGAGATTTTATTTTATTTATGTATTTATTTGAGATGGTTGACATTTTTATTGCTTTGGAGTTGGAGGGCGGGGAGCAGGTGCTCAGGAGCTCTTGGTGGGGCAGGCACATCCTCTTCATCACCACAGGCTTCTGGCAGCCGTGTGCAGATCTGGGTGGCTCTTGTTCTCGTGATCCTGTGTCTGATGGGGCTGAGGGGGGCCCTGGAGCGATCTTGATGGTGGCCCCTACGTAGGAGGTGGTGGCTTCTCTGGCCGGATCTGGGATATTGGCTTCCTGACCACTGCTATACCTTTGTTGTAGGATGCAGGTGCCATGCCCACAGTCTGGCGGTGGATACGCCTGTTGTTGCCTTCGAGACTTCAAGTTACTGGGCTCTGTGGTGTTTCTCTTTTCTGTCTTCTGCACCACCATCCACTACAGTCAGGTGGACAGGGCAGCTGCTGCTCTCACTGCCGCAGCTGCTGGAGGCAGCAAGACTGAACTGGAATTTTATTTATTTTTTTATTTATTTTATTTTTTTTTTTTTAAAGATTTTATTTATTTATTTGACAGAGAGAGATCACAAGCAGGCAGAGAGGCAGGCAGAGAGAGAGGAGGAAGCAGGCTCCCTGCTGAGCAGAGAGCCCGATGCGGGGCTCGATCCCAGGACCCTGAGATCATGACCTGAGCCGAAGGCAGCGGCTTAACCCACTGAGCCACCCAGGCGCCCCTGAACTGGAATTTTAAAGCTGAATCACCTGTTGGCCAGCTGGTAGTGAGGGACCCCATCACTGGGGGTAGGTGGAGCTCATATGGCCTTGACACGCTGGCTCAGTGCAATTGAGGCTCTCCTTGGCAGCTTAAGGAGAGACTTGTCTCTTGCATCTAGAGAACCCAAAAACCTCAGAAGGACCCGGATTTACTTGTAAGAGTGGGAAAATTCTGGTGAGGTTTGAATTCTTAAATCTGGCAGGTCTGTTGGGAAGGAGTGAGGCCCTGGGTTGGTGCTTTAAAAAATGTTGAATCCTGCATTCTCCTGCATCCCTTGGGACTGCAGGAGTACCCACTGCTTCCTGTTAAAGGCCGTGAGGCACAGCTGGGTGCCCCCTTAGGAAGAAGGTCTGGAGGCCCCATGGGGCTGGCCAGCATATACTGGCTGGAGATGGTTGGAGATGTGTCAGGCTGCATTCTGAGGGTGTTGCACCAAGGAGGGTGGGACGTAAGGGTGAGTAGATGGATACTGAAGCCCCTTCCCATGATACAGGACTTAATATTCTGACAAGTGCCCCGAGAGATACTGTTAACATTCTGATGGGATGGCTCTTAATCACTTGGAGGAAGCCACAGCCCACATTAAGTGAAGCAGAAATAACTGTTTCTTCATAAATCTTGAAATTTTTCCATTAAAAAAAAGTTTTATAGTTTTAGTTTATTTTTAGGTCCATGGTCATTCTGAGTTAATTTTGGTATGAGGTGTTAGATGTAGGTTAAGTTTCATTTTGTGCCTACGGTTGTCCATTTGCTCTAGCATTTGTTGAAAAGGCTGTCTTTCCTCCATTGAATTGCTTTGGTAACTGTCAAAAAAAAAAAATGGGGGGCATATTTATGAGTCTGTTCCTGAGCTCTGTATCCTGTTCTACTAATCTATGTGTCTATCCCTCCACCTATAGTTATACACAGCATTGATTATTTTAACTGTATAATCTAAAAATTGGGTAGACTGATTTCTCACACTTTTTTCAAAATTCTTTAATCTAGTCCCTTTGCCTTCCACATAAATTTTATGACAATCTTGTAAATGTTTACAAAAAGTTCAGGATTTTGATAGTAATTACATTAAACCTGCATGTCTACTTGGGAAGGAAGTAACATCTTTACTATATTGAGTCTTTTAATCCATGAATACCGTATGTCTCTCCATTTATTTAGATCTTTGATTTTTTTCATCAATGTGTAATTTTCAGCATGTAAATCTTGTGTTTTATTAGTTATACCTACGTATTTTTGAGCAACTTTAAAGAGTATTGTATTTTTAATTTTGGTGTCCACGTGGTGTGTGTGTTTGTGTGTATGCATGTGGCATGTGGGTGTGAATTTATTTTTAGTTTTTTTGGTAGATTCCTTGAGATTTTCTAGACAATCAGGTCATCAGTAAATGGGGACAGTTTTATTTTTTCTTTTTCACCTGTATGCTTTTTACTTTCCTTTCTTGCCTTTTGCACTGTCTAGAACAGCTAGCATTATGTTGAAGAAGAAGAAGAATTATGAAAGAAGATATACTTGCCTTGTTCTGATCTTAGGAGAAAAGCACTCAGACTTTCACCATTAAGTATAATATTAACTGTAGACATTTCGTAGTTTTTCTTGTCAAGTTGAAGAAGTTTCCCTATATTCCTATTTTTCTGAGAATTTTTTAAACAAAAGCCAGGAATGGTAAAAACGAAACAAAACAAAACAAAAAACCATGAATGGGTGTAGACTTTTGTCTAATGATTCTTCTCCATCAATTGATATGATCATGTTTTTCTTCTTTACAGTGTTAATATGGTAGATTACATGGATTGATTTTTTTAATATTGAACCAGATCAGCATGCCTGGAATAAATCCCACTCGAGCATGGTATATAAATCTTACCATAATTTGATAAAATCTATTTGCTGATACTTTGTTAAATTCATGAGAGCTATTGGACTGTACTTTTTTTTTTATACTGTTGGGTGTTTGTCTGTTTGTTTTCATGGTAATAGACTCATAAAATGAATTGGGAAGTATTCCATCCTATTTTGTGGAAGAAATTATGTAGAATTATTAGTGTTACTTCCTCTTTAAACATTTGGTAGAATTCTCCATAGAAACCATTTGGGCCTGAGAGTTCTTTTGGGGGAGAAAAGGAGAGCCTCAAATAATGAATTAATTCTCCTTAATTATTATAGGACTATTCAAATGATCTATTTCACACTGGATCAGTTATGGTAGTTTGTGTTTTTCAAGGATTTTGTCTAAGTTGTCAAATTTATGCATATGGAGTTTGTAGCGTTCCCTTATCATCTTTTTGGGATCTGTAAAGTCTCTATGCTGTATTTCATTCCTGATCCTTGTAGTTTGCTTTCTTAGTCTTGCTAGTGGTTTGTCAATTTTATTGATGTTTTTCAGAATACTACCTCTTTGTTTCACTGATTTTTCTTTATTTTTCTCACATTGCTTTCTGATTCCTTTTATTTTTATTTCCTTACTCATGCTTGCTTAGGGTTTACTTTGCTCTTCCTTTTCTAGGTCCTTAAGGTGGGGCTTAAGATGATTGATTTTAGGCTTTTCCTCTTTCCTAATGTATGCATTTAGTGCTTGAATGTTCCCTCAGCACCGCCTTAGCTGTGTGCCACAAATTTTGATGTTTTCATTTTTTATTCAGTTCAATGCATTTAAATTGTCTTTCCTTTGGAATTTCTCACTGACCCATGGATTATGTAGAAGTGTGTTTAGTTTCGAAGTATTTTAAGATTTTCCTAGCTTTCTATTGTTGATTTCTATTTTGAGTGCATGGTAATCAGAGAACACATTCTGTATTATTCCATTTTTAAATTGGTCAAGATTTGTCTTTTTGTCCGGGTTATGGTCTGTCTTGGTGTATGTTCTGTGGGAGCATAAACGAAGGTCTACTCTGCTGTTGTCGGGTGGTGTTCCATAAATGTTGATGAGATCTTGTTGGAGTTGTCATTTCAGTTATCAGCATCTACTATCTTTTTTCATTCAGTTTGAGATCTTCCTGGTTCTTGGTATGATGAGAGACTTTTGTTTTCTAATATGTAACAATTTTTTAAAAAAAGTAATCTTTATGCCCAATGTGGGGTTTGAACTCACCACCCCAAGAACAAGAGTCACATGCTCTCCCAACTGAGCCAGCCAGGCACTGCATGATGAGACTTTTTATTGGAACCTGGACAATTTGTATTATGAGATTGAATAAAAATTTAAACTTCTGGTTTTTTTAAATAATTTTTAAATAAACATATATTATTAGCCCCAGAGGTACAGGTCTGTGAATCACCAGGTTTACACACTTCATAGCACTCACCATAGCACATCCCTTCCCCAATGTCCATAACCCCACCACCCTCTCCCTACCCCCCTACCCCCGGCAACCCTCAGTTTGTTTTGTGACATTAAGAGTCTCTTATGGTTTGTTTCCCTCCCGATCCCATCTTGTTTCATTTATTCTTTTCCTATCCCCCAAACCCCCCATGTTGCATCTCCACTTCCTCATATCAAGGAGATCATATGATTGTTGTCTTTTTCTGATTGACTTATTTTGCTAAGCATAATACCCTCTAGTTCCATCCATGTTGTCGCAAATGGCAAGATTTCATTTCTTTTGATGGCTGAATAGTATTCTATTGTATATATACACCAGATCTTCTTTATCCATTCATCTGTTGATGGACATCTAGGTTCTTTCCATAGTTTGGCTATTGTGGACATTGCTGCTATAAACATTCGGGTACACGTGCCCCTTTGGATCACTACGTTTGTATCTTTAGGGTAAATGCCCAGTAGTGCAATTGCTGGGTCATAGGGTAGCTCTATTTTCAACTTTTTGAGGAACCTCCATGCGGTTTTCCAGAGTGGTTGCACCAGCTTGCATTCCCACCAACAGTGTAGGAGGGTTCCCCTTTCTCCGCATCCTCGCCAGCATCTGTCATTTCCTGACTTGTTAATTTTAGCCATTCTGACTGGTGTGAGGTGGTATCTCATTGTGGTTTTGATTTGTATTTCCCTGTTGCGGAGTGATGTGGAGCACTTTTTCATGTGTCTGTTGGCCATCTGGATGTCTTCTTTACAGAAATGTCTGTTCATGTCCTCTGCCTATTTCTTGATTGGATTATTTGTTCTTTGGGTATTGAGTTTGCTAAGCTCTTTATAGATTTTGGATACTAGTCCTTATCTGATATGTCGTTTGCAAATATCTTCTCCCATTCTGTCAGTTGTCTTTTGGTTTTGTTAACTGTTTTCTTTGCTGTGCAAAAGCTTTTGATCTTGATGAAGTCCCAATAGTTCATGTTTGCCCTTGCTTCCCTTGCCTTTGGTGATGTTCCTAGGAAGAAGTTGCTGCGGTTGAGGTTGAAGAGGTTGCTGCCTGTCTTCTCCTCGAGGATTTTGATGGATTCCTTTCTCACACTGAGGTCCTTCATCCATTTTGAGTCTATTTTCATGTGTGGTGTAAGGAAATGATCCAATTTCATTTTTCTGCATGTGGCTGTCCAATTTTCCCAACACCATTTGTTGAAGAGGCTGTCTTTTTTCCATTGGACATTCTTTCCTGCTTTGTCGAAGATTAGTTGACCATAGAGTTGAGGGTCTATTTCTGGGCTCTCTATTCTGTTCCATTGATCTATGTGTCTGTTTTTGTGCCAGTACCATACTATCTTGATGACGACAGCTTTGTAATAGAGCTTGAAGTCCGGAATTGTGATGCCACCAACTTTGGCTTTCTTTTTAAATATTCCTTTGGCTATTCGAGGTCTTTTCTGGTTCCATATAAATTTTAGGATTATTTGTTCCATTTCTTTGAAAAAAAATGGATGGGATTTTGATAGGGATTGCATTAAATGTGTAGATTGCTTTAGGTAGCATAGACATTTTCACAATATTTATTAAACTTCTGTTTTAACTTTCTGTGAACTGCTTTGGCATGGGAGGGAAAGGTGGGGACTTCATGACCCTCCACCAGCTCTAATCTCTGGCTTTGTTTAGGATCCCCCCTGTGCATTGCTCCCTCACTGCAGTGCAGGAAACTACCTCTATGCAATAAACTGAGGCAATTGGACGGCTCAGCTCACCTCATTTATTTTCCTCTTCTCATTTAATGGAGTTCTGCACTACCTGCTTTTCAACATCCACAAACATGTATAATTTTGTCTGTGTCTTTGGTTATTTATATTGGGAAGGTGATTTCTGTAGCTGTGATCATTTCATGGGTAGAAGTGGAAGTCTTCCTGAGCCAGATTTTCAGCTGGAACAACTGATGTAAGAGGCTAAGGCCCTAGGAGATAGGACCTTGAAACAGCGTGACTAGTGTGTAAGAGAGTAATTCCCCCAGTCTTCTCCCATAAGGACATGATGATTTGTTTGCACAGTACATACTGGAAAAAGAGGAATATTTGACCATTTGAAGAAGTATCTGCTACAGAACCCTATCTGATATTGATGTCCACAGATCTAAAGCATCATATGGCCCCATTAGAGTGGCAGTGTATGGAGACAGGGTGTCAAATATTCCAGACCCAGGTCTGGCTCTCAGTGGTTCTGCTGGGTTCATAGATCCACCTAGCGGTCATTTCACTGGTCTTTAATGGGTAACTGAGATGGACATATTTGATAGTTGGCAGACCTACATTAACCATGACAGGGTAAGAGCTCTCATAGTGAAGAAGACCATCCTCAAGCTCTTGAAGCTGCCTCTACCATCTCAGGCCAAGATAATAAAACTATCACATCAGTGGCCTTCTTGAAGACCTAAAGGATGCAGAGATGGTGGTCCCATCATAAGGCTATTTGATTCACTAGCCTGGTCCCTGGTAAAACCAGATTGTTCCTGGATTATGACCATCTCAACCAAGTAATTTTCAACAAGTAATCTTCTCTGCTAAATGTGGTGTCTTTGCTAGAGCAGATTAACACAGCCTCAGGTATTCAACAGGCAGGCATTATTCTGAGCAATATATTCCCTTCCATCTGTATAGGAAAGGAGGATCATAAAAAGTTTGCTTTCACTAGTGGGACGAGCAGTAATATAGATTTAGTCTTGCACCTGGACCATGTAAACCCTCCCACCCCGTCATCCTGTGACCTAGACCATCTGGGCATTCCACAAAGTATCACCTTATCACACTGATGTCATCATGGTCATTGTACAGGACGAGCAAGAAATGCAAGTACATTAGAGACTGGAGGTACATAAACCTGTGAATATTCAATGATGTTTTTAGAGGTCCAGTGGTCTGGACCATGCCAGGACATTCCCTCCAAAGTAAAGGAGAAATTTTACATCTCCCATCTCACTACTAGGAAGGGAACACACTGTCTGGTAAACCTCTTTGGGGTCTACAGACAGCATATTTCACAGTATTCTGGGAATAATGTTCTGATACTGCTATCAATTTTGATCATACACGGACAGGTGTAGCCCTGTAAAGGGCACAGTGACCAGGTACTTTATCAGGTAACCTCTTTGGACTAGAAGTACAAGTTGAGGGGGTGTAGCTAGGAATCTAAATGGGGAGTAGAGTGGGGAGAGGATAAATACCCCTGCAGATAGGACAAGCTGTAGCAGCAGGGACTATGAGCTGTCCCAGACCTTCCTCTGTGTTTTCCCAGGAAAAGGGGCCTATCAGAATCCCAAAGAGATCATTTCAGAACTTATGAAGTAAATGGATCTGAAAGGCACAAAAGGTGGACTGTAGTGGAGACTTAGAGTGGGCCCCAATTTCCCACTCCAGGACTGAAGCTGCTGAGAATGCTGAAAGCTCTTATCGGAGTTCCTCCTGGGAACTACCTTCACCTGTAGTCAGTCATCTCACCTGAGCACATGGCCCTTTCCGGGTCCATGTGGGGGTACATGTCTGGCCACTTGCCTCAATAGGTTACACATTTCTGCACAGCGATCCTAGCTTGAGTGTGAGAGACTGACCAAGGTCTTTGTTGAGACCACTCAGCAACCCCTCCCCCTCTACCCAGTCCCGCTTCCTTGACTCCCCCACCATACACTTCCTGCAAACAAATTTCCAATTCAGTCTGTTTCACCAGGAACTCACATTATAGCAAATTAAAATAGAAACACTTTGGGATTAGCTGTGTGGAATGTTGTGCTTGTTGCTCAGGCAATTTCAGAGAGCTTCACGTTGCTGATGGTGGTGGTATGGAAAAGATGTTGTTAAATGAGCTTTTTATCTTTACCATAGGGATGGAGATCACTGAAATGGCAAATTTCCAACAACACCAGGGGCACACTTGAGTTATGGAGTCTGGCCAGTGTGAGGCTGGCTACAGTTATCAGTGCAACTGATGACAGACCTCTATTAGTTGGGATAGCCTCATGTGAATGAAAGTTACTTACCTGACTCAGAGTGGTAGATGAGCTCGAACACTAGGATAGAAACAAGTGTCTGTGCTTCTAGTAAGGATAGCAGAGTCAATGGTTTCTTCTTTACCCTTCCTAAATTGTGTGACCTCGCAGTATATTTGAGTGACTAGCATAATCCATTTGTCAACTGTTGGGTCTTTTTTCCACTCATGGACCTTGAATTTATGCAGATCTACCTCCCTTATCTCCCATCAAGATCCCTATTCCATAATTACCCAATGACTAGCCCTATATCGTAACCCTGGTCTAGAAACGAAGATACCATCTTTTTCATAATTTCAGGGGCTGGTTATAGAAACAAAAGTTCTCCTTAAATTTCTTTCATCTCAGCTTCATTTTCTCCCAGCAATTATCCTTAGGCCTTATTTGGATCCCTTTAGAAAAGCAGAATCCAGGGCACCTGTGTGGCTCAAGTGGATTAAGCCTCTGCCTTCAGCTTGGGTCATGATCTCAGGGTCCTGGGATCGAGCCCCACGTCGGGCACTCTGCTTGGTGGGGAGCCTGCTTCCCCCTCTCTGCCTACTTGTGATCTCTGTCAAATAAATAAAAGCTTTAAAAAGAAAAAAAAAGTAGAATCCATTGTGCTTATTCATATTCTTGACTTTATCAATATACCTAACAAAAATAACTCTTAAAACCGAAGCCTATTTGCTTAAGTCCTTTGCCCACAGCACCCACGGGATGTAGCCTACAAAATGCATCCTCTTCAAATGTAAGGGCCTACTTAATCAGAGGGAGCCATTTTGTTGTTTATGCAGTAAACTTAGATTGACCCTGCCCCTCCCAGAGGAACTTACTTGCAAAGCCTAGATACAAGGGCAGGTCAGGCCAGGTAAAGACATCCAATCAGTGGGGTGCGCATCTATCTACTAGGGTAAATTAAAATTCAATTGGCCACCCATGTGTAACCTAGCAGTTTTTTTGTGTGTGTGGCAGACCTAGCATGACCGCACAGTTTTCACTGTGTATTGCAATCTCACTGGCCACCTGTGTATAGCCCGGCTAAACTACCTCTATAAAAGTAAGTCTGGGGGCGCCTGGGTGGCTCAGCGGGTTAAGCCTCTGCCTTTGGCTCAGGTCATGATCTCGGGGTCCTGGGATCGAGCCCCGCGTCGGGCTCTCTGCTCAGCAGGGAGCCTGCTTCCTCCTCTCTCTCTACCTGCTTCTCTGCCTGTGATCTCTGTCAAATAAATAAATAAAATCTTAAAAAAAAAAAAAAAAAAAAAGTAAGTCTGTGAGGCTAGGAGGGGTCGCCTCTTTGCAAGAGACGGCCCTGACGGGTCAGTTTGATTCTCGATGCTTGGCGCGAAATAAAGCTTTGTTTGACCTTTGCTTTCTATCAGTCTCGCTCCTTTGATTATGGACCCTAATACTTCTTCCTTCCTTTTTAGCTCTAAACCCCAGTAGCTCCAGAGGACAACCTACTTGGTGGTCCTATCCCTAGTCTACTCAAGCCTGGTAAACAACATCTAAAAAGAACACAAGCTTATAGTTAGTGGTATTGTAATAGCACTGCATGGTGACAAATGGCAACCAGACTTGGGTAGGCACAGGAGAACATACAGAATTATCCAATCGTTATGCCATACATCTAAGACTAACATAACATGGTGTGTCAAGTATGCTACAATCAAGAAAAAATGGAAAATTAGGAAGTTAAAATTTATCAAAACATGCACACACTTAAAGACCATACACAGCCCCATTTGTAGCGGACAGAAATGTAAACATAAAGGTGTGGTGATGTTCAATCCTAACTGCATAAAAGTAACTGTTGTGCATATTGTATCACTGTTGTAAAAACACCGAAAAATAAAAAGAGCAAAACCTCTTTATTTCCTCTTGAGATACAAATGCTCAGTTTGTATGTGGGACCAGTCCTGGAGACCGTGGCTAGCTCTTCCACTTGTTCCAACAAATTCCAGGCCAAACAGGATCTAGACTGTTTCCATCTGTTAATATTTGGCTCATCAAATCTACAGCCTGGTACCCGCGAGCAGGACTGCCCGGTAAGGCCAGATGTAGTAACAGGCAAGCACGGAGGTAGGAGATACGGTGGATTCAACGTGTACGTGCAGTTTAGGCCCATGTCCCCACATGCTCTCTAAATTCCATTATTTGGTCAGAGCTGGGAGTGGTATCAGGGTGCTGGCCCATTGTTGCTCCCTGCTCCTCTGATTCTGCTCTTCTGCTTCTGAGGGACAGAAGGGTTAGATCGTCTGGGAGCTGGTGGGGGCCATTTCCTTGGCAGCCTGCCGGGCTAACCAGTACTTGTATCTTTTGGTCTTAGGCCTCTCAAAGTTCACCACAGACATAGGTATCCTCACACTGTCAAGTCCGTTTACCTGTACACAAAACGACAGGAATCCTCAGAGGTCAGTTGGGCAGATAAGAGCTACTACCATCCAATCCCACCTTTTCACCAGCCAGAAAGAGGAGACCATATGTGACACACTCACCGTCACCTCACACCAGTACTCCCCCCACTGCGTAATGGGCTCTTCTGGTAACTTTAATGCATGTGGGGCGACCACAACACCAAGCTGCAAAAAGTCACAACCAAAAAGAGATCTGTTTACATTGATGCAACTGTAGGCAACCTCAAAGGAGGTTCTGGAGTTTCCTGTAAAGGAATGAAAAAAACTGAGTTTACCCTGGTTGATTCCTTGGGAGGGCACAGACCTCCAGAGATAAGAGCAGAGAAACTCAGTCCCAATTTCTCAGAAAAGGAGGAGGATTCACCAAGGAAAAACAGGTCTGGAGACTGAAAATCACTTCACAAAAGTACAAACTCTCCAGTTAGTCACATCTCCTAGGTTTTCCCTATCTAGAGAGGAAATAAATGATACCACCATCTCTTCCTATCTGCCTTCAAATTCTGGCCACACTTAGTCCTTAGCCATTTCCCTCCCACAACCCCTGCAACCAACCAACAACACTTTCCCTAACTCCAGCTGTATGATCACACCCTTTCCTAACAGATCAATTGTTGGCCTCATTCCCGGGGAAGCTTCTACCCTTAGAGGTAGAGCGGTATTTGGGAACACTCACATTTTTGAAGAAATGGCGGGCAACTATTTCAGGGTTTAGTTCCCATTTGACGTTATTCTTCATCCCCACCTCCAGATGACAGCTTCTCAGAAATTTCACTGTCTGATAGGAATTATAAACAAGAGATAGATTAGAGTTGCAATCAAAGGAGAAGAAACACGTTAGCAAGAAGCATAAGGTCTGAGTTCAGGAAAAGGGCACAATTTCTGCCTCACACGCATACAGGGAAGGTGACTGGGAGTAAGATTCTTCTTCTTTTTTTTAAATCTATTTATTTGACAGCACAAGCAGGGGGAATGGCAGGCAGAGAGGGAGAAGCAGGCTCCCTGCCCAGCAGGGAACCCAACGTGGGGCTCAATCCCAGGACCCCAAGACCACAACCTGAGCTGAAGGCAGACGCCCAATTGACTGAGCCATTGTCTCAAGGCTGATTTTGTAGGAAGATGTTTTAGTGAAACTTTGGAGAAGGCCACCTATACCTGGTTGTTCCTAAGCAAGGAGAAACAAGCCATGTCAAAGTTAGACCTATCAATGGGGACCAGTGGTGTATCTCAGAAGAGACTGACTTTTTCTTTTCTTTTTGAGAGAGAGAGAGAGCATGCATGAGTGAGGAGGGGTATAAGGAGAGAATATTAAGCAGGTTTGACGTAGAGCAAAAAGCCCGACATGGGGTTTGATTTAACAACCCTGAAATCATGACCTAAGAGGAAATCAAGTCGGACGCTTAACCAACCGAACCACCCAGGCGCCCCAGGATAGAATGACTTTCATAGACCATATTAACCCAATACTTCTGGCCCTTCAGTCCTACCCCTACCCCATTAACAATTTCTCACTGCTTACAGAATGAAGTATAAATTCATTAGCTGAGGATTCAAAATGTTTTACAAATCTCACCCCAACCTCCTTTCCAGCCATATGTTTTGTAATATTACCCTATGTAAGTCCTCTGGTTTTGCTAGACTGGTTCTACTTTCCATGTTAAAAAAATGCCTGAACCACCTATACTTTTTTTCCCTTAATACCTTTCCCACTGTCCTGTTCTATCCAAAGCCTACTAATCCCACAAGGCCCAATTCAATCCCATCTGAAGAAAAGCCCTCTCCAGTCACCCTAACCCTTTTTGATCCATGTCATTCTCCTAATCTACTGCCTTGAGGTTACTGATCACCTTCTCATGTGCCTATGTTCTCTGTGACTTGTCTGTAAATATCCTTGGAGGCAGAATCCTCATCTCCCATTTTTCCATGGGTCCCTTGTAATCGGGCTGGGGCCCTCCTCAATAAGGGCACATCACCCAACAAGTGAGGATCTCCCAGGAGGTGTCAATACCAGTTATGGCAGCCAAACATTTCCCCTTTCTCCTACACTTGTCTCTGCAATCAGGAGATTTCAAGGAAATCAAGGAGCCTCTCAGGAAGAAAATGGTGACTCCTTAGGTGACAAGTAACAACTTTCTATGTTTTTACTCACCATCTCACCTGCCCTGGTCTGGATCTTCTCTAATTTTCCTTCTTGTCTCAGCTAGAAAAGAAAGTTAAAGATGAGAAAAAAGGAAAGAAATATGAGTCCATGATAAATATTGAACTTACTATGCTGGATACAGGCTGAGTTTCTGGATTCCTGTACTTCTAATCTCTATTTCATTTTTAAGTTAGATAGCAAAGGAAAGAAAGTTGCAAGAAGAAATCTTATGATTTTTATTCCTCCAAGCCCCTCTGCCTTCCTTGCGCGCTCACCAATTTCTCCTCCTCAAACAGTTTCTTGTTTTCAGGGGAGGCATATACAGCCAGACCTTGAGGCAGTAGTTGATTCCGGCCCAAAGATTTCTTCACTGAGACCAGGTCACCCCGGACTCCAAGTCCTACCAATGAGAACAGATACTGGATCAGACTCCTGTTTAGAGAATCAAAGAAAGCAGCAGCTATCATTCCCTCATAGCGCTTATTCTAGAAAAAATGTTAATATTCACTAAGAACACTTAGAAACTTGTAATTAGTTTCTCTGGGCCTGATTTAGAAATTTAATATTCCCTGTACAAAGTGAGAGCTGTCCCATCACAGGATCTCAGTAACTGTAGCACATGCTGTTAGGCCTCCTTTTCCCTCCTTGCACTGTTTCATGTGCATTTCTCTATGCAGGAACGCAAGGGCACAATCATAGTACTTGTTATGGCTTCTTCTCAAATATACAGCAGCTCATTTCTACAAAGTAGAGTAAGGACGAAAACAGCTAAGGGAGGACGGCAGGGAAAAGCTGATGCCAAACAGAGCCAGCCTAAGATAGGAAGTATCTTTGCCGGGCCTCACCTTCCACGGACTGCGTGAGGATGAGCTCCAGGCTGCCTTTGGGCCCGTGTTTCGTGTCCTCTATCAGCTTATAAACCCGGTGTCGCCGGCGTAGGCGCGGCTTCCGGCCCTCTCCGGCCAGCGGCACCTTCCACCAGCGCTCCACGATGACCGTGCCCTGGCAGCCGGGGACGGAGGGTGAGAGAGTCTCCCGGAGAACCCCCTGCCGCCCTCAGCCGCCGGAACAGCCCCTGCCAAGCCGCGGCCCCCCAGAACGGTATTTGGGCGTAAAGAGCCCCACCAGAGGCGAGGACCCCCTGAGCTCAGAGGTGGCCCTCACCCGATTGTGAGAGAGACTGAAGTCGCGCTCCGGGCCGGGGGTGCCCCCTGCGAGTCGCGGGAGTAGCAGCCCCCGCACTGTTCCTCGAAGCAACGCTCTCCCCGCGGCCGCCGCCATGTTCCCAGCGCCGAGGGAGAGTTGAAGAGGCCCCCAGCGTCGGCGCAGGAAAGGCCCTAGCGGCTGCCCGCGTCGCGCCTGAGCTTCCGCCTCTCCGGCTGGCGAAGCCGAGGGGCAGACCCGGCCCCGGTCCGAGGATGGCCTAGCAGCCTCCTGGCTGTCGCGAGCTGGGGGAGCTAAGGCAATGATCCGTTATTCGGCGTTTTCCTCACTCCCTCCTCCCTGTTTCTTCTCCTAGCAGGGACGCCCTGACAGATCATGGCATGAACCGGAGAAAGACACCGTCTCCCTCTTGACTTCACTTTATCTTTAAAATGGGGGCTTTGGTTTATTTCTTGTGGCTCTGAGGTCACTTGCGGCTGTGGCATTCTGTGATAACCGGATGCCAAGGGAAGAGGGTTGCTGCGCTCATTTTTCCTTACTTGAGATCTTCCTAAAATGGGGGAGAGATGGGATCCTCTGGAAAACTATGGCCAGCCAGGAAGAGGCCTACCCTTAATCTTTACAACTGTGGTACTCCAGCTAGTATTTAAAGAATTCTAAATTGCAAGGGAGATAAGCCACAGAAAAAGGAAAGCATGGCAGTGGTGAGGGAGCAGAAGGCACAAAGGACAAAGCACAAGCTGACAACCCACAACCCCCACCCCAGCTTGTGCTTTGTCCCCAGCTTGCCTTCTGCTCCCTTAGCAGCAGGGTCCAGACTGTTCTGTGGAGGATCTTCCTACGGGAGAGAAGACCACATACATGGAGTGAATAGGGTCTGTCATCGGAGATTGCGTGAAGGTGTTCTATGCATCCTGTTATTTGACCCTTAAACGTCCTCATTTCTCCTAATTACACTTGCCTCACTTAGCTTCTGGGACACCAGTTTTGTTTCTGTTGTCTTCCAACTTCACCAATTTTCTTCACAGTTTGCTTTGCTGATTTCTCCTTTTCTCCGAACTTTACTTGGAGTGCCCCTAGGACAGTCTTTGGATCTTGACTCTTTTCAATATACACCCCTGCTTTGATCTCATTCAATCTTTGTGATTTCCAAAGTTCTTTCTCTCTCCTAGACTTCTCCTAAACTCAGACTTGAATAGCCCACTGCTTATTTGTCTTCTCCTTATTTATCTAATGGACAATTCAAAGTTAACGTGCTTCAAATCAAACCCATCTCTACCCTACCTCAAACTGCCTCACCTGCAGCCTTCCCCATCTCAGTTGATGGAAACTGTTCTTTCAGTTCTTGGACTCAACTTACTTTTCTCAGACTCCCAGAAATTCTGGGGGTTCTATCTTTAAACTGTTTCCAGACTCCAACCACTTCCCACCACCTCTAATGCTTCAGCCTGGAGTAAGACACAATCTTTCTTCTGGATCACTGCAGTAGTTTGTTGGCAAATCTGCCTTAGTGCTCTGCAATTTATTTACAACACAACGGTCAGGATCTTTAAAAAAAAAAAAAAAAAATCAGATCATGTCATCCCCGTACTCAAAACTTTGCAGTGACTTCCCCCTTTACTCAGAATAAAAGGAAAGGGCCATACAGTTGTCTACAGAGCCTCCCTAATCTGCCCCGTTAGCTGTTTGACTTCATCTCCTCCTTTCCTCACAGCTTACACCATGGCCTCCCAGTTTCTTGAAAACACTCAGGCACTTTCTCCTCAGGGCGTTTGCACTAGCTGTAGCTTAGGCATGGAATGCTTTCACCCCCAGATGTTGGCTTGGCTAACTCCCCCACCTTTAAGTCTTTGATTAAATGTTACCTTTTCATTGAGGCCCATGTGGATCACCCTACTTATTTCTCCAGGCTGCCTACCCCCTTCACACTCATAATTTTCCTTTATCCTCTTTTCTCCATAGCACTTATCATCTAACATACTAAATTTTATGTTTATAGTTTGTCTTCTCACTGTTTCAGATTTATTAGAGAGAGAGAGAGAGTGCAACAGGGAGAAAGGGAGAGGAAGACAGACTTCCTGCTGATTGGGGGAGCCCCATGAAATCAAGAGTCAGAGCACTTAACTGAGCCACCCAGGCGCCCCTGTCTTCTCACTGTTAGAAGCTAAGTTCCATTAAGCAGGGATCTTTGTTTTGTTTACTGGTGTATCCCAAGTGCCTAGAATATTGCCTGGCTTTCAGTAGGCCCTCAATCAATATTTGTTGAATGGGTGAGTGAATGAATATGCAGAGGTTTCAAACTGGTGGCCCCAGAATCAAATTTTCCTCACAGTGTTGCCTTTTTTTTCATTAACAGTTATTCTTTTTTGAGTTATAGCCCCTAGTTAAAATTTGGAGGAATTTAGCACAAAAATCTTTACATTTTATGTTGAAAAATCATACGGGGGCACCTGGGTGGCTCAGTTGTTAAGGGTCTGCTTTCAGTTCTGGTCATGGTCCCGGGGTCCTAGGATCCAGCCCCACATTGAGCACCGCACTGGGCTTCCTGCTCGGCAGGGGACCTGCTTCTCCCTCTCCCATTCCTTCGTTTGTATTCCCTCTCTCACTGTCTCTCTCTGTCAAATAAAATCTTTTACACACACACACACACACACACACACACACAGTTAAAAAAGAAAGAAAAATCATAGATCTGGGACCACTGAGTCTGCATTTCTACAACTGGACAGAGCTGAGTTGAGCTTTCCACTTTGCTACAGCCCCACCCAGCAGCTAATTCCATTAGCTGTCCTGGCTCCTGGAGGCTGTTTGCAATTTCTACCCTACAAGGCAATGAGATAATTCAACCATGTGTAGTACCCCTGGATTATTAAAGGTAGGGATATAATAAAAACATTGAATTGATAGGAACTGGGAACCAACGTATTAGGTCAGACATTGCGTTAGGGCCTCCGAAGCCTTCAGTGTTAAAGACACCAACCAGTTAGTGGCTTAAGTGCGATGTGTATGTGTGTGTGTTACAGGAGAGTATGCACACGCATGCGTGCATATGCCAGAATAAGGAGCCAGGTTGGGTGCACTGGACAGGTGCTCAGGTGAGCCTGTTTACCAATCAGTAGAGAAACTTAAGTATTCTAATAACTGGAACTGCTATGAAGTACTTACTAGATGAATAGGAGCCATAGTTAAGGGGGTTGGTGGGGTGGGGTAGGGGGTCAGCAGAGTGGAGTCCTGAAGTGACATAAGGGCTGACCCCTTGCCCATGTCATAGTACCTACCGGGTCACAATGACACCAGGTTGTGTGAACCTCTGCCACCCTCTCTGAACCTCACTTTGCCGCAAGGAGGCACTGAACTGAGAAACTGCCTTGTTACAGGTTGCAACCCTCTGCCTTCTCCCTTTCTTATATCAAGAGGGGAAAAACACGGAACTACCTCTACCCGATCTGGTCACCATACGCCTTTTACCTTTACTGTTACAAATACCGGATCACCCTCCGGGAGAAGATGCTGCCTTGTTGTTATAAAAGGTACTTGTTTTCATCTCTACTTGTAGTTGTTCATATAAACTGTCAGGAAAAATAAAAGAATTTGAAGGAAATTCCCAAGTGGTAAGTGATAATAGCAAAAGAGGGTGGAATGCTGGCGTGGAACTTTAAAAATTTTCCATCTGGCTGGCCTGGGAGAATGGAAACAGGCTGGGCAACAGAAGATACAGAAGGTAGTGCCAGAGCCCAGTCTTATGTACCTGGAAGTTAGGAGCCTCTCCCCTTCTCAGACACAGAGGGAACTAATTTGGGCTCCTTTTCCCAACCAGCATCACTTATAAGGAACGGGAGGACTTGACACTCCGGCCCCGTTCCTGCCTTCAGTGCTCCTGAGTCCCTAGCAGGCCTCCAGGTGGTCAGAAGCACCAAACAGGGTGATCACAACCAGCTTAAAGAATTATACTCGGTAAGTGGCCTCTGTGCTGGCGCCGTGCCAGGGAAGTCCCTAGCTTGCTGTGATACTTTGTGAAGAAGGGGCATTAGCTAGTTAGAAAAGAGTCTGTAGATCTTGGAGCTCATGCACAACAGCTAGTTGCTTTAGAAACAAGGATTCTGGCCCAGAGATATTAAGTCAAGATCATAGAGCTGGTGGTGAAAAGCAGAATGGGAAAAGAGGAGGTGGGAACAGAGCACAACGTAGTAAGACTTCAGGGAAATAAAGTTGTTTAGATGCTAAGCAGGGTCTAGAAACCAGAACGCCTCAACTTGCCCCTGTACCCTACTGCAGTAACATGCCTGTGGGTGACCTCTGTATTTTAAATGAGAAATAGAATTCAGAGAAAACACCTATCATGGAAAAAAGTGGTAAAGCATTACCAGTGAGACAGTAAACAAATGACAGAGTGTCGTTTGAGGAGTAAGACTTCTGATGTAAGTTTCCAAAGGGCTGGTGTGCCTCTCAGGTGAGGTCAGCAGGCAGTAAACCTGCAACTGCATCGACTCCTTTCTAGATTGTTTGATATCAAGGAAAACTCCACGGTAGAGAATTAGGTCCTAGGACTAAGGGACAGAGTAAGACTTTGGCTCCAATTCTCCCAGGCTCCCTGTCAGCACATAATTAGCTTTCTCAGACACAGCCAAATCGGCCTGCGATCTGATCTGAGGTCGAGATGAGAAGAGAAAACTATTACTCTTTTATTCCTCTTCCAGGCTGGGAACTTGACGGTGCTGGCTACTGACCCCCTGCTCCATCAGGACCCAGTGCAGTTAGACTTCCATTTCCGACTCACCCCCCAGACCTCTGCCCATTGGCACGGCCTTCTTTGTGACCATCGACTCTTCCTGGATATCCCATATCAGGCCTTGGATCAAGGCAACCGGGAAAGGTGACTGACCCCAGATGGGAAAGCAGGAAAGAGGAGTGAGAGGGGAAGGGGCAGAAGGTTTCCTTCTTTTATGTCATAATCAGGGAGTGGGGATGCTAACCGGTGAGGGTTGATTCAGGAGCTAGATACTCTCGCACCACTGAACTGGCAGGCAAACAAGCCTGTGAGCTGAGCCAGAATCTGGGCTTCAAGGAATCACAGCCCACGGGAGGCTGCTGGGCTCAGATTCAGAAACACAGAAGTGAGGATCCATAAATAGTTGAGTGATAGGACGTGCCTTCCAGCTGTTTGTGTTTATAGAGCAGTTCCTTCTCCGCAGCCCCTTTGGATGTCAGTCCTATTGTGTGCAATCCCTGGCCTTCAGAGAAAAATCTATCAATGCAAGTTCATCAACTTTTAATTCCTGGCTTAGGTCAGGAAAAAGGGAGCTGTAAGGTTTCTTCTACTCCAAGTAGGGGTCTGGATTTTTAGTTCACTAAACATTAACTGTAATTCTTCTCTCTGGCCCCTAGTTTGACTGCAACACTGGAGTATGTAGAGGAGAAGACCAATGTGGACTCCGTGTTTGTAAACTTCCAAAACAACCGGAATGACAAAGGTGGGTATTGGCTGTCCTTCCTGACCCATGGTGCTGAAGGAGCGGACAGCAACTTTCCCTTTGTAGGAGACCCTCTTCCCCTACTCTTTAGAAGAGAATGTGCCATAGGCATTTCAACGATTTAACCACCCCTCCCCCTACCCCCACACACAAGGAAATGAAGGCACCCAGCACTCTGTGCCTTCAAATTACACTGGGATTATGAGGAAGGCCCTGCAGGTAGATGTCAGAAGCCAGACTGAAGAAGCACTAATGAAATTAACACAGAACCATTCAAGGCATGTAGGCTGGTAGGACGGAAAGAACCTCAAACATATTAAGCACCTACAGTGCGAAGGGGTTGAGCACAGGGCCAGGGGGATAGGAATATTTTTAACCAGATGCTTGGAGCACATGTTGCAGAAACCACTTCTTCCCTCATACTGTTGGAAGATGGTCAAGAGCTTATTACCCTATCATTGCGTTGGGCTTCATAAACCTCAGCTCATTTAAATTGTGAGGAAGGTTCTATGATCCCCATCTTACAAATGAGAAAAATGAAGTTTAGAAAGGTTAACTTGTATGTTACAAAGCTAAGTAAATGTTAGAGCCACGTTTGGAGTCTAAATCAGCTAGTCCACAACACGTCACCCTAATGCCAACACTACATGGCTTTCCCCCAGCCACTCCCCGGTGAAAGAATCCAAATCTGGGGGAATAGCTGTATGGAGCCTTGAAGTGTTTTCTAATTGTTTTTCTCTTTTCACAGGTGCCCTGCTACGGGCCTTCAGCTACATGGGGTTTGAGTTGGTCAGGCCAGATCACCCTGCCCTCCCTCCCTGGGACAATGTTATCTTTATGGTGTATCCCCTTGAAAGGGACCTTGGCCACCTCTCCAGTGAACCTCCCTGAACATACTTATTCCTGCGGATAATGGGAACCTGATAAATGGGAACCAGGATGTGATTCAGGATACCTTCCATCTTAGGAATAAAGGGTAGTGCAATCCTCAAGTGTTAACTTTTCTGGGGGGGAGGTGGGCTCTGGGGGGGAAGGCAGGGTTGGTTATGCAATCCTCAAGTGTTCACTATTTCTTGGGGGGAAAGTGGGTTGGCTGAAGTGGAACAGGAGCCCTAAAGAGCTGAATTCACTACAGGATAAACATTTAATGATGGAAAAATTAAGAGGGACCTGCACCAGAGAGGGAATGGAGAAACTAAGAATCTTAGTTTCCTTTGTCTTTTACTTTTACTTATCCTAACCATTTACTGAGCACTTGCTAAGAGAAAAAACCGGGCACTATGGAATTCAAAAAGACTTAAGCCTTGACGGGAGATTTTTATCCATATATTTCAGTTCAAATTAGAGAAATACTAATTCCTTCTCTTTGGTTGTGGAGGAAATCCAAGAAGGTACCTGGATCCCACAGCTGTGACTCAAGGGAAGAATTTCAACAGACAAATTCAAGAAGTAAGCATAGGAGAGGACATTCCACACAGCAAGAAAAGTACAGGGTTGTGCTGAAAGAATAAGGAACCCACCTGATTGGCAAGACTGATTGGCAAGACTTAAAAGCCGCATTAAAGGGACAGACTTGAATTTACAGTAACAGACTGAAGCCAGGAATGACGCACCATTCATTTTTCTGAGCACCGAGTTCTACAAATGATTTAGCTCAGGGACCGCTCTACTTAAGGGTGATTGCCAAGGGACCAAGGAGCCTGGTGACTAGCTGGCCTCATGACCTGGTTGTGGAGCAGCACCAACCCCAGGGCCAGCGCTGCTTCAGGGGTGGGTTCACTGCAGCCAATATCTGAAACTTTGCCAGGTCAATGGCTGTCCTTACTGATTCTTCTAAGACCCCACAAGCAACTCATCACAGTTGCTCCTTCACTGGAGCATTTCTGCTAGATGGTACTGAGATTTTTCTGAGAAAATATATTTTGAAAACTGTGGCTATGGGAATTGCCATGCTGTGTATGAGTAGGCCTAATTCCTAGATTTAAAACCCTGCATAAGGCATCCTTATGTACTAAAGTTCTGCAGTTCCCCTTACTGAGCCTTAAAAAGCCCTCCCTGTTCATTGGCCATTAATCCACCACCCACATTGCTGCTTACAGTGTCTGCTTCCAAGCCTTTCATGGCTCCCACTGGCCGTACACTACTGCCTACAATTCAGGGAGACACAAGGACATGGCTCCCAAAGGTCTTAAAGTAAGTTCACATGGTGGAGATCCACCAGAACCTAGGCCTCTTCTTCCAAATATCTAGTTTGGGTAGGGTCTTTTTTAAAAAGATTTTACTTGAGAGAGTACACGTGCATGTGAGTGGGGCAGGGGGAACAGTGTAGTGTGGCAGGGGGAGGGGCAGAGGGAGAGAATCTCAAGCAGAATCCCAGCTGAGCAAGAAGGCTGAGGCGGGGCTTGATCTCAAGACCCTGAGATCATGACCTGAGCTGAAATCAAGAGTCAGATGCTTTACCGACTGCACCACCCAGACACCCTTGTGGTTCTTATTTATATAATCTGAGCCTAAATTGCTCTGGTTCTTAGTAAATGGTAATTCTGAAGTAACTTTAGGGAAAGGACAGGATCTGTGCATGGGAAGGGCCTTTGTTTCAAAAATGGGCCATCTCTGTGAGGCAATGTGACAAATTCTCTACCAGGTTTAGATTCAGAAGATACCCACAGGCCTGCTTCCACCTGATTCAACCAACATTTAGTTTTAGATAATTTTGTGAGAACTTTATTCAGCAAAGAATCCCCCAAATGATTCAAACAGCTATGTACGTTCTCTTTCACTCTATGAATGTGTATATACACAAAGATACTACACTAGCACTTCAGAACATTTCCTGAGCTGCTGCTTTCCTTGTCTACTTGTATTTTAACCAAAGTTTACAGGGAAAAACCTATCTCCAATAACATATCAGCAGTTAAGGCTGGGAGGCAGTGTTCTCTTCCCCTTTCTTGAGGCTTTTTAAATAATAATTCTGCTGATTTCTGAAACTGCCTCCTGACTCAACTGCAGTCTTTGAGTTCACCACTCAAAAACCTTTAACTAAAGTCACCTGATGAGGTGAGTCAGAGGTCTGCAGAATCATCACTTCCAGTGACCAAACCCTGGCTGCTTCCCAGCCCCAAAAAGGACACAGCCTTGCAGAAGCATAGATCAATGCCTGGCAGAAAACAGTGAGCCAGATGTTGAGCAGCCTGGAAGCAAACTCTGGAAGAATACGGGGTCAGGCAGGTGAAGTGGGGACGTGTACTTGTCTCCCTCTACCCCACAATCTTTCTGGTAGTCTGACAGAAGGAGAGAAGGCATTCAGTCCGCAGCAAGCCAGATAGTGTATGTAACAGAGGAAGGACTGCACAGATCTCTTTATCATAGGCTCCTCTTTCCACGTACCAAATCCTGTGCCAAACCTGCCAAAGACACAAACACACAGAGACACAAAAAGCTTGAAAGGGCTCAACCTGAGAATGAAGCTGCAGGAACTCAGCTGCAGAGCAGTGTTCAGACAGGCTAGGGAAGAGAGCAGAAGGCAAGGCCCCTGTTGTCACCCTTGTTACTCTCTGGTGGCTTCAGACAGAGGAGAGCTGTACTCACGCGGCAAAGCAGGCAGCTGAGGTGGCTGAAGCCAACTTCACAGTAAGTAGTCATCGTCCAGGTTATCGTCACCAGACATGGAGGCAGCTTCTGTGTAGCAGGAATGGAGAGGAAGTTAGGCACGGCCACTGACACTCAGGGGAAAATGGGCTACTTGGTGCTCAGGATGCTTTTGGTTAAGAGCCCAGCTTTCACATCACCCCCGGTTTGGAGAGACCTACTGAAAAACAGTAACTTCAAAAGATGCTCTAGGGAGGAAATGCAGCCTGTACCTGATAAGCTGAGGCAGGACAGAGTATTTGCTATCTCTCCAGGGCTCTTCTTGGTCTCAGTGAGCATGCTGTCGAGAGACACATCTGTTTCTGTGGCCTGTAGGGATGAAGACGAGAGAAAAAAATAATGTAGTGTTGGCTGGTGGGAAAGGAGAGGCCATCCCAGCTTTATGCCCACAGGATCTGATTAAGGCAGTTGGGTTTTGGCTGCCAAGAGGGACACAGTGCTTGCTTTGAGTAACCTGTGGAGCTACTCCTTAGGAAAGCCCTCCATGGAATGCACGCAGGACTAGAAGCCCTCCCATCTCTCTAGGCACCAGATCTGCCCCGAAGCAGCGTCCTACACATAGCCACAATGGCTCACTCACCACATTGTGAAACGTGTCTGGGACAGCTCTGCTTTCTTCCACGTCTTCTGGAAGCTCAACTGCGTATCCTTTACGAACTAATTCTAACCCAATATCGAGTTTCTGAGAAGAAAAATGAAGGGAATGATGTTCTCTCTAGGGATAGGAATATCTGAGGAACTAGGACAGAAGAGTTAGATTAGGATTGATACTTCAAAGACATTCCTTTATGGGAAGTAAGCAGGATCTTATGAGGTAGGAGTAGTATCAGATAAGGGTTTCTAGGAAAGAAAAAGTGAATGAGACTATAAATATACTGAGGAGATAGTGAGCAACGAGTGGACCCCAGTCATACCTTCCCATTGCTAGTATCATATAAGTAAATCTTGGGCCAAGTTGAGATCCCAGTCTGGACATAGCTGGAGATCTTGGCCACCAGGGGCTTCCAGTCAGCACAGTGAGTTAGTCTGTCAAACTCATCCAAAGCTTCCTCTTCCCACTGTTCACCTGGTAAAAGATTGCAGGGAGAACCTATGAAGGGATACCTGCTGATGGGGTGAGATTACACCCTGGAGGGAAACTGGAACCACCCCTTTCTACTCCACAAGGCACCTATGTCTGCCTGCTTGCTGCTTTCTACTGCTGGGGAGGAAAGACATCTGAGCCCCCAGAACTCATAAAGCTTGGGAATGTGAGAATTTCTTCCATGTGCTGTACGAAAGTTTTTCTATGTGGAGGCAAGGTCAATAGGCCACATGACCAATTTACCTGAGGGGGCAATCCGTGCCAGACTACACTCTATTGCTTGAAATGGGAGGCTCAGGAAGTCACTCCTAAAGTGAAAGAAACTGAAATTAGAATCCCAGTGCCAGAAGGGTCTCTTACAGTCCTTGTTTCTAGAGATCACCAATTAACCCAGCTGGAGAAGATAATCATCTGCTCTCTGTAAACAAGTTCTCTTCCCAATCCCCCTACATGAGTGCCAAGAGCACACCACCAGCTATGGCCAAGGCAGAGTTAACAACTGGGACTCCACCATGGCCTCCATACTGACCTGAGTGCCCGGAGGTCCTTCAGTGGGCAATCTCCATTATCTCCAAAGTCAACAAAGTAAAGGTCCAGGTTCCCATTCTCCAAGGTGCCAAGGACTCGAGCTCGATACCAGGAACCATTTGTAGGTAAAGGTGCTGCTACAATGTCTCCCACATGCACAGTCAAGTCTTCAGGCTGCACATGGGAGTGAGGATCAGGATGGGGAAGAGTTAGGATGGGCAGGCTAAAAAACAGATAAGCGGAAAGTACCAAAAGGAAGAACAAGTAGTTGCTTCCCAGGAAAAGAGAACACACTACAATGAAAAAAGAGGCCCCCCCCCCTTTTTTTAAATCAAACCCAGCCCAGTCCCTATGGCACTCACTAGACTATTCTCATAGTGCTGGGTCATCTCACTGACAAGCTTATCCAGCTGCAGGCTGCGAGAGCCGATGATTTGGATCCAGAAGTGGCTGGGATGTTCAGAGGCAGAGACATAGACTTCCAGGAACTCATCGGCATGGAAACTGAAGTCAGGACTGGGGACTAAACACAGGGATAAACAAGTTAAGCTATAGAATCCTCACTTCCTAAACTGGTGACCATATCAGAATCACCTCTGTTTGAAATGGGGAGACTGTCTCAGAGGTGAAGGTACAAACACCAAATGGCTATGACCATTTAAAAAATGGCTGGAGGGAAAACTGGATGAATCACACAAGAACATCCTGAAGACACATCCTAAGTTGATTTGTGTACCTTTCTGTGTAACTGAGTAATACATTGAGTTTACATTCCTAGTCATCTGCCATATATTCAAATCAGACACCAATTACGATGAAGGTAAATCCTCCATACGCTAGCTGCAGCATGGACCAGTGGAAAGATGTGGGCTTATTCCAGATCTCATTCTATCACTGACTCATTATGTGGCCCTGGACAAGTCTGAGAATCTCTTAGGGGCCCTGGTCTTCCCTGCCCCCATCCCACAACCTATGCACAGAAGAGAATGCTCACTATGTTTTCATTCTTCTTAATGGTGATTTTTTTTCATTGGTGGTGATTTTTAAAAACAGTAATGAGGTAGGCCAAAAACAAAACAAAACAAAAACAAAAGAAACACCAGGCTGAGTATTTTACTTATTTAATAAATCTGTGAAAGAATATCATGTAAATTCAATTATTTGATATATTCAGTAGTACTAGTTTCCTGTGAACTAGCATATTTTAAGATTTTATTTTTAAGTAATCTTTATACCTAATATGGGGCTCACACCTACAACCCTGAGATCAAGAGTCACATGCTCTACTGACTGAGCCAGTCAGGGGCCCTGTGAACTAGCATATTTCTATATCATTCTCCAACACTAACTGGTCTGTGTTCAGAAAATTATTATTTATGTTTAGTACTAACTCCAAGTAAAATATTACCACATAAAGGTACATCTGTGAAGAGACTTCTAAATGCAATCCAAAAAACAAATTGTTTTTACTGCTTCCTATTTTGGGTTATCTAAGCCAGTATTTCTATATTCCATATGGCAAATGGGTTCCCACTTTGTTACATACTTTCAAACATGGACATCTCTGGACTGGTCTGGGCTCCAGATTTCTGAAAGCTGTCACCATTAGGTTTCTCCGAAGCACTTTCTGGCCCTACAACAGCCGCATCACCGCCTCCTTTTCGGGGAGGAGCTCCTGGTAGGGTTGCTGGCTCTGGCACTGTGCCAGTACCAGCGTTTTTCCACAGAGCTGGCTCGCCAGCTCCACCAGACTCTGCCACTTCCTCTCTTCTCACACTGATTGGCTGCTTGCGTGGGACTCTGGTTTCTGCAGAATGAGCAATTCTCTTCCGAAGTTCTTCATCTTCTGAAACTTTCTCCAGTATCAAATGCTGTGGTAAGAGATGAGATCTCTGTGGCCAGATATTTTCACCCAGGACAGAATAAAGGGTTCTCATTCTTAGACACAATTCAAATCTATTAGCTACTTGCCTTAGCTGCTGCCACTTCCTTCTGTGTTCCTGAGATTTTTATAAGCCTTGATAGTAGCAATGTCCCCTCTGATTCTTTGTCACAGGTAATTTTGGCTCCAGAGGCCTTACAGATTGAACGAATAGTCTCCCCACCTCTCCCTGCATTGAAAAAATGTAAAAACCTGTCCTTTCCTCCTGGCCAAACTTAACTATTAGAGAAATCACTATTTTGTATATACTGGGAGAGAAGAGTCAGTTCTCATGTCCCAAGTGAACAGAATGTAAGATATTGAACAGAAAGCAGAAGCTACTGCAATCCTTACTGTGAGAAGGGGACTAGGCACAGTCTTCTCTTTCTGCTTAAACTCTTGATCAGTATAAGTTCATGTCATTTCCATTTTTTGACCATTCAGCATACTTTACACCTGCACTTCAGAAGATATCCCACACTGTGAAACACTGGGCCAATGATGGACATTTCTCTACCTCTAATAGTAGCGTAAGGAATGCTCTTGGGGAAGGCATAACAGATGCTCTCTACAAGAGCACTATCTTGAAAGATCTGGGATAACAGGAGCACAATTAGCTTTCTTTTAAATATCTATTATGAGGTAAAGACATTTACCTGAACCCTTCTGGAACCTACCTGTAAGGTTCAGATCATAAAACTTCTTGAGGTAATGGGTTTGCTTTACCACTGGTTCTATAAAAAAAGTAAAGCTCTGGTCTCAATATCCCTGTCTCCCCATGCCCCCAGCAAGGTGAAGGGAGATAGTCCAGGAAAAACCCTTGGGAGGGTGTGAAAGAAGGCAAAGGTGAAGAAAAAAGGGAACAACAGAGGAAGCTGTCCAGTGGTACCTATGATCCTGCCCACGGATCTCTGGGGAACTGAGAGCTGCTCAGACACGGGGGTATTCTCTGTCAGGATCTGATGGATGGCTGCTTTGGCCTTGCACACCTGAACAGGAAACCCACTGATAAGCAGCACCCGTTCATCGCCTACATCCTCTGTGTCCACATCAATCCGAGCACCTGTCTGTTTCCGCAGCTGCAGAGAAAAGGATATATGGCAGTACGATCTAGAATAGCTCCCATTCGGGTCAGCGAGGTACACTCTCAACCTAACCATGGAGGTAGACGGAACTGGAAGTAATCAGCTAAATTAGGATGCTATAAACAGTCCTCAATTACCTGTAGTTATGAAAGGAGATTAGTGACAAAGCTAACTTCAACTAGCAGTTGATTCAAAACAGTTTCTCTTAGTGTTTAGAACCCTTTTTCCCCCTAATTTTTTTTGGATCAGACAATCAAATATGTGGGTTTTTTTTTTTTTTTTTGACATTCCAAATGAATAACAGAAGAATTAAATAGCAACTCAACATTTACTAACAATTAACGAGAGCTCATTAATTCCATAGTAGAAAGGAATGGTTCAAGCTACACCAAGTTGAGAATCATGCAATCAAAAGTCCCCATTTCAAGGTGAGTCATTTATTCTCTAGGGAGAAGTATGCCTCTCTAGAAAGAAAAGAGCATAGTTAGCTAAAAGTTCCTGTATTTTTTTTCTTTTGAAGACATACATAGTATGGGATGGGGGCAGAGGAGGGAAGCAAGATTAAGCAGAATCAATCCCTGGGGAAGCCAACTGCCCGCTTGCCACTTACCTGTTTAATATTGGCTCCTTGCCGGCCAATGATGAGCTTCACGGCCTCCTGGGGAACTCGCATCTCTATCTCAATGTCGTCCTCCCCAACAAACGTCAACCGCTCTTCTGCACAGATCATGGCTCATCAGATCAGACTTAGATAGCATCCAAGGTACCCCAGCCCTCCCCTAAATCCAGGAGTCAAAGAGAACTATCCATGAGATAGACCCAGAATCTCAACCATAATGACAAGAAGTAGCATCTGAGTAGGCATGATAGGGTCCAGAAGACCAGAACATTATCTCTGGGATACTACTTCAGATTTGGATCTGCAAGGAACGGGTGCTGGCTTTTGTGCAAACTGGATCTCCCAGGAGATTACTCCTGGAGAAGAATGAAGGTTGGGGCACTTGGGTAGCTCAGTCATTAAGTGTCTGCCTTTGGCTCAGGTCATGATCCCGGGATCCTGGGATTGAGCCCCACATCAGGCTCCCTGCTCAGCAAGAAGCCTGCTTCTCCTGCTCCCACTCCCCCTGCTTGTGTTTCCTCTCTCACTCTGACTCGGTCAAATAAATAAAATATTAAAAAAAATAATAATAAAGATTTAAAAGTTGCCCAAGGAGTTCACTGGGCTTAGAACTTCCATTTGTACCTAAATCCTTTCTCTAGGTCCAGCCTATGGATAAAGTGGATCCCATGGTTAGCTTTCTAACAAATAAATACAAGAAACATATAAAAAAGATAAAGAGTATAGATGCGTAAAAAAAAAAATAGATGAAAAAGAACCCATTGTGGTGCTGCTGTTGAATGGAACAAATCAAGAGAATTATAAAATGAGTTTATCATTTCATAGACTAGCTGCACATTAAGGACATAGAAAAGAAGAAACAAAATAGTTTCAAAGACCCCTCACAGAAAGCCAATTACATCCCAACAGACATACCCAGTCCAGCAAGGAGAATTTTCATTTCAATTTAACAAGGCCAGAGCATGTTCTGAACATTGCCATATGCACAGCTGTGGGGCTCACGTACCTCTACTTTCCCTGTATCTGCGATATAGGATATAGGCAACCGTTGCACTGGCTGGGATCCCGAGGCCCAGTGCTATTTTCTGAATAGTGGACAAACTTGTCCAAGAAGTTCGTTCAGTGGACATTTTCTGCTGTATTCAGACTTACATCCTGAAATAAGTAAATGAGGGAAAAGAAGCTTTCATCCTGTACCTTTATGACTGGCAGAGAGGCACGGAAACAGATTACGGTATTATTAAAAAGAATATGACTATCCATCTTTCCATATTAAGAGCCTAAGCAGTCTCAAAATCTCCCCCACCCCCCACCAAACCTATTTCATGTAAAAGGTCTCAGGGTATTTTTTCTAAGTTGCTAAGGGACATACATAAAGAGGCAAACTTCATTCCCCATACCCTCCCAAGGAAAACCATACATTGGTCACCATTTTATAAGAAGGAAGAACAAAAAAATTGTTAAATGAATAAAACAGTACAAAAATGTATTTTTAGATTTCACATCAGACTACTTAAAATTGCTTATCTGTGCCCTTCCATGGCTCTAGGCCTTTCCAGAAGCTGTTGTCTCTGTAAGAATGGCTTTCCAGGCCTAGTTTTATTTACTTATTTTAAAATATTTTATTTATTTATATGACAGAGAGAGAGAGCGAATGCATGAGCAGGGGGAAGGGCAGAGGGAGAAACAGATTCCCTGCTGAGTGGGGAGCCTGACAAGGGGCTCAACCCTGGGATTCCGGGATCATGACCTGAGCCAAAGGCAGTTGCTTAACCAACAGAGCCACCCAGGTGCATCTTCAGCCCTAGTTTCAGGCTCTGCTCCTTCTACTTCCTTACCTCTATTCCTGATTTCTATTTATTCCTCGGCTAACACTGAAAGGTCTGCCCTGTTCCTTCACCAAAACTACAACTTCCCAGACAGTCAAACTAGCTGGCATGCATAGGCCCTATCTAATATCACCTCTGCACCTTCTGTATTTGGGTTTCTCCTCCTCTTTCCCTGGAAGTGCCTTTGTAGTTTTGGGCCTATCTCTCTGTGGCCTCTATCCACTGCTACTGTTATTCTGCTGTCTTGGGGCAATTTCATCCACACCTGCACCTTCAACTACTACCTATATGTTAATGACTCTAACAACACTGCCCCTGACTGATTCAGAAGCTCATCAAATCTCATTCAGACCACTGGCCTTGCTGCTCTTTGTCACTGTATCTTCATTTTGCTGCCAAGCTAATTTTTTTTCTAAGATTTTATTTATTTGTCAGAGAGAGAGAAAGAGCAAGTGAGCACAAGCAGGGAGAGTAGCAGGCAGAGGGAGAAGTAGGCTCCCCGCTGAGTCAGGGAGCCTGATCCCAGGACCCCAGATTCATGACCTGAGCCAAAGGCAGACGCCCAACTGACTGAGCCATCCGGGTGTCCCTGCCAAGCTAATTTTTAAGATTTTGTTTGAGAGCAAGAGAGGGAGCGAGCACAAGCAGGCAGAGGGGCAGAGGGAGAGGGTTAAAACAAACTTCCCTCTGAGCAGGGAGCCAGCTGCCTGGCCTTGGGATCCTGAGCTGAGCTAAAGGCAGACACCTTTTTTTTTTTTTTTTTTAAATTAACATATAATGTATTATTTGTTTCACAGGTACAGGTCTGTGAATCATCAATGTTAACACAATTCACAGCACACACCATAGCACATACCCTCCCCAGTGTCCATCCCCCAGCCACCCCATCCCTTCTACCGCCCTCCCCTCCAGCAACCCTCAGTTTGTTTCCGGAGATTAAGAATCTCTTGCGGTGGGACGCCTGGGTGGCTCAGTTGGTTAAGCAGCTGCCTTCGGCTCAGGTCATGATCCCAGCGTCCTGGGATCGAGTCCCACATCGGGCTCCTTGCTCATCAGGGAGCCTGCTTCTCCTTCTGCCTCTGCCTGCCATTCTGTCTGCCTGTGCTTGCTCTCTCTCCCTCTCTCTCTCTGACAAATAATTAAATTAAAAAAAAAAAAAAAAGAAACTCTTGTGGTTTGTCTCCCTCTCTGGTTTCATCTTGTTTCATTTTTTTCCTCTCCCCCTATGATCCTCTGTCTTGTTTCTCAAATTCCTTACATCAGTGAGATCATACGATAATTGTCTTTCTTTGATCCGAAGGCAGACACTTAAACGACTGAGCCACACAGGCGCCCCTCTGCCAAGCTAACCTTAACATCATCACTGTATTTCTTATTCCATAACCTTTCACACCCTCCCAGACAACTCACATTGTCTCTTCTCAAGCCTCTAGCACCTCCTCCATCCTCACTCTCAACTGATGTCTTACCTCCTATGCAACTGAGAAAGCACAGCATTCAGAGAAGATATTAACTGAGCTCTACCACACTTAACACCTACCTCTATCTATGCCCAAATACCTACCTCCTGTGGCCATGGATAAACTGTTTCTTCTGGCACTGAAGGCTCTCATAAAAGTATTGCTCTCCTTCCTTCTCACGCATTCTTAATGTTTTCCTCTCTCCTGGATCTTCCTCTTTCCATCAGCAAACACGCCATAGTTTCTTGTTTCTTAAAGAAAACCTTTCTTGATTCCACTTACTCCTCCAGATACTTCTCACTTCTTTCCTCCCTTTTACAGGAAAACTCACAAGTGCCAATACTTCAGTGGTCAATTTCTCTTCTTCAATCTACTCCCACTGTTCTTGCCAAGGTCACCAGTGACTTCACATGGCTAAGTCCAATGGTCAATTCTCTGTCTTCATTCTACCTGCCCTCGGCCACATATCTGGCACAACTGGGGACTCCCCCTGCTCTGAGACCCTTTCTTCACTTGGCTTCCACAGCAGCACTCTTCTGGTTTTCCTTCCCCCTTTCTGGCTGACCCATCAGTCCGTTTCCTTCTCTGGCACTGGTAACTTCTTAAAACCACACTGCCCCCAGGCCTCTGTCCTTTGCCCTCTTGTGGGTTCTACCTCACTTCCTTAGTGATCTCAGAGTTTGATTCATAGCTTGGCTTTAAATCCCATCTGTATGCTAATAGCTCCCAAATTCATCCATCCATTGAGGGTCATTCTCCTGAACATCAGGTTTGTATACCCAACTGCCTAGGAGACCTCTCTGTTGGAGATCTAATAGGCCCCTCAAACTTAACAGGTACCACACTGAGCTCCTGATCTCACCCCCTGCCTGTAGTCTTAGCTGACTCAGTAAATGGCAAGTCCATTTTTTTAGTTCCTCAGGTAAAAATCTTACTCATCCTCTCCCTCAAATAGCACCTTTAGTCTGTCAGTAAATCCTATTCATTCTACCTTCAAATTATCCAGAATTTGACCACTTTTTATCTTTCCATTTCTAAGATGACCATCTGCCCTAAACCATCATTATCTCTTGTCTAGATCATTGCAATCAATTATATCCCAGCATTTGCCATTGTCTATTCAGTTTATTCTCAACAGCTGAAGTTAAATAACATTACTCAGCCACTCCAAACCTCCCAGTGGTTTTCAATCTCACTATGATTATAAGCCCAAATCATTATATTAACCCATGAGGTCTTCATTTTGATTTTAACCCCAATGGAATGCAAACGCCACAGGGCAGGAATTTTTGTTTTGTTCCTCAGTGCACACAGTAGCCAGTCAATAAACATTTGCTGAATAAATAAACTTCTTGAGCAACTCTGTTGCCTATGTGAAAAATCATTAATGGCATGAAAGGGTCTTTATAATCTGCTTGCCTACTGCTTTCACAGCCTTATACTTGAAGCCCACTGCTATCAGGGGAACAGGACGTGCTCTCCTGTGTCCCTTCTGTCTTCCTGGTCATACTCCTTAGCCCAGCTGGTCTCCCTTGCAAAATCCTACTCCTTCCTCACATCTCAGCTCTATTGCTACACTTCTGCTGAGGCCAGTGTGATTTCCCCTGGCTGACTTAGGGTGAGTTACTCCTTAGCTCCTGCTGCCCTATGAATGAGACTTCCATGATAGTACCGCTCACACTGTATGCAACTGTGTATCTGTTATGCCTGTGTCCCGGAGAGTGGCTTCAAGCAGGCTAGGTCAACCACATCTATTCAACACTTCTAGGTGCTACGTGTTATTGTGACATTAAGGATGAAAAGATAAATGTACTGAGTAGCTACTCTGCTAACAGGCACTTTACCTCCACTATTTTAGTTGATCTTCATGTAATCCTGTAAGGTAAGAAATGTTAATCCCAATTTTATAGAGGAATATACCTTATTAGAGAGGTTACCTCTTACCCAGAGTCTGGGTTATTATTTGGATATTAGAAACCTTACAAAGTGACTTTAGGAGCCCCTCCCTCCTTTCTTTTACATAAACTGAGCAGAACAGTACTTGGTGTCTTTATTTAGGAAATTCAAAATTAACACTAGTGGAAAACACTGTAGCTGGTAAAAAAAAAAAAAATAAAGACAGTGCCTACTTTCAGATAGTACAATCTAGTAGAATAAAACAATATGGCTTTTAACAAAATTTGCTTTAAAATGAATGAGGAAATATAATTTATGCTATGATTTGCCTCCAGGTACAAAAATTTACCCAGATGATTTGATATCCAAGAAAAACATTTTTTTTTAACCTTTAAAAAAAACTGGTCCTAGGAAGGCTAAAAACATACTCATTAATATAGGACCTATTCAGGAATAAAACTTTGATTCTAAATGCTTTTCCTGAGGCGGAAAGAAAGAAAAAAAGTGCTTTCCCTAAAAGCCTTTCAGGAAGGGTGATGAAGGAAAAGAGGAGACCTAGGACAGATAACTCATTCCAGGGACACTTTGGAGGCTCAGTTGGCTAAGTGTCTGCCTTCAGCTCAGGTCATGATCTCAGAGAGGTACTGGGATTGAGCCCTGAGTCTCCCTCTCCTTCTGCTCCTTCCCGGCCCCTGTCCCCCACGCTCTCTAATAAATAAAATCTTAGTTAAAAAAAAAAAAAAAAAAAAAAAAACAAACCAAAAAAAACCTAATTCCAAGAAGCAGATAAAAATCATGGTAAGACTGCAGGTGGATTTTTTACTATATTCAGACAGAGGACTAAATTTTGCATCTGGCCTCTAGAGCTTTACTGACCAGCAGAAATGAATAAAGTTCTTTAGCGAGCCACCAGAAGTTTGCCTATATTTTTAAAACTTGTGTTTTTAGATGATAATTTTAAACAAATTTCATTCACTGTCTTGCCCACTCAGGCACAAAAGAGAAAAACCTTTTATTACCTGGGTGAGGGACGCTTTTCAAGTTTCTTATTTCAGACAATTCGTTATTTAGTAAGAAGATCCAATATATACAGTATATCACTTTTGGAGATTTAGTATAGACATGGAGAAATGTGGCTGCTTTTTTTTTCTTTTTTAGTAGGTAGGAAGAAAAGGCTTGAGTTTAATGTGCATTTGAGTTATGAGGTTCCTTTCCTAACTGGATAAAAAAAAAAAAAAATCAGTTTCTCTTTTTTCTAGGCTGTAAATAAAATCTTTCACTGATCTCTGTGAAAGTTTGGGTGGTATCATGTTTGCATATAGCAAAGGAAAGGAAATAAGCTCTGTCCCATAAAGACTTTTGCTTAAAGTCTTGAATTTTTGAACCTCAAACCACTTTTTTCTTATTTTTTATTCTGGGTATTCAGAAGAGAGTTCACTTCTTTTATCTAGTGGTTACTTCATGTATTTTTTTGTATGGTCTCTAAAGTCCAAAGCTCATCTTCACTATTATAGTGCCTCATTTAAATAGTGCTCTTTGTTATGGGCTGAATATGCTGGGGACACAAGGAGGAATAAGAATTCTCACCCTGAAATACAATCTAGGAGGAAAGATAAAACACCAAAACAACTAGCTACAGACAATGCAAAGACATTATAAATTCTTGGTTAAAGCAACAGCTGGAGACACCTGGGTGGCTCAGTTGGTTAGGTGTCTGCCTTCCACTCAGGTCTTGATCCCAGGGTCCTGGGATTTAGCCCCACACTGGGGATTCCTGCTCAGTGGAGGCAGGGGGCTGCTTTCCCCTTTCTGCTGTTCCCTCTGCTTGTTGCGCTTGCTTTCTCTGTCAAATAAATAAAATTAAAAAAAAAAAAACCAAAAAACAAAAAAAGCAACAGCTGGGGGGAGCTAGAACTTAAAAGATTTTTTAGATGGCAGAGTTGAAAACTCTTTAAAATAAAAATAATTTTTCTGCACCCAAACCAATAAATATTTAGTACCCATTATGTGATGGGCCCTAGAGGATACAGCAGTCCAGACAGACTTAGTAGCTGCCTTCATGGGGCCTCCTAACTGGCAAGGAAGGTCTTATCTCGACAGGCAAGAGTCTGTAGGTGTTAAAGGTTTTGGGAAACAAATCTAGGTCTGTGAACAAGAGTGGTAACTGAATCCATGCTCTAATGCTGTCTGCCTTTTAACACCACATTTCTGGCCACAATTCATGCCTAAGAAACCACAGAATTTTAGAATTGGGAGGACCAAAGAAATGATCTGATTCCACTAATAATGTTCCAACTGGGGAAACTGAAGCACAGGGAAATATAGGGATTTCCCTAAGGTTACACAGCTAATTAGTCATTTCCATACAATGCGGTATGCAGTGTGGTTTGAAGACCAGTCACAAAGGCACCTCTTTAAGGAGAAAAAAAACTAACAGAATTTTCACTCCAGTTCAGAAACTGTAAGGATCAAGGCAAAAAAATATCGGATATTCCTCCTGCTCTGCTGCCAATGCCCGCTCCCCCCAATCCCAACTTCTCATGCTTGGTTGGGTTTCATCACTATGGGCTTCCATAGTACTCCAAATATCCCTTCATAACACATAGCATTGCTTGTAATTCTTTACTAATGGCTGGGTCTGTACTGAGAAGAATGGAAGGTAGCAAGTGTGGGGTAGGAAGACAAATTCAGAGGATAGTTCAGGTGCCAATGACGGAGATGGAGAGGAGAGTTTTAGTAGGTAGAATACACACAAGATCTAACAATTGATTCATGGGAAGGTTCAAGGGTGAGCCAAAGAGCTAGCTATCAGATTTCTCATTTGAACATGCAGTAGATGGGAGTCTGAGACACAATATTAATGATTTGGTGGTGGACGAAATGTGGTGGGAAGGTGAATGTCCACGACGAGGATAAATTTATTATTTATTCAAATATTCTATTTGAATTGAAAGCTAAATTTCACTTAACTCCTTTTCACATATTACAAATGAAGTTTGTGGAGCTACCTTAGGTCTCAAAGAATGCATATCTACTTGATTAATCAAGTATGATTTTACTATAATATGCATATCATTTCATATGGTTTCTCTTTTAAAATAAGTGGGAAATATAGCAACAGGGATATAACTGTATAGTACTGAATGCCAACTTGTATTTAATTTTATTAATTCAAATTGAATGTGAAAAAGAGGTTGGCATTTAAGACCATCATTCTAGGGGAAACTGAGTAAAGAGGAGACACGTGGATCATTTCAAGGTGAGAGAAGCAGATAATGGTTTTCAGTAAAAACCAATTTTGAAATTTCTTGATATTTATATGAAACAGTTGCTATTTGATATGCATAAATAAGGCTTACTATGTTATTTCAAAAACATCGTTAGGAGTCAAATCATCGTAAGCTCCATGCGGCAAGAAATCTCTCACTCCCTTATCTCCAAATAACCAGAACCTACAAAGTAGCTAAAACATAGTGACAGGCCTGTTGAATTGAAGCAGCTTGTTCAATTTTCTCACCCTTGCTACATTTATTTTTAACCAATGAGTGAAGAAAGTCAACCCGTTCAGAGTGAGAATAGAATAAAAACGTAGCTTTGACGGGGAATCTTCAGACAAAACCTCAAGGAGGGAAACTGGGAAAACAAAAACTCCAATTTACTATTCAGACGACTGACTGTAGTCATCCTATTAGAATAATTAAAGAAAAATTTGCTGGAGAAAATAAAAGGCAAACTGATGGCGGTTCTCAGTCTCAAAAAAGATCTCTCGAGGAGTCCAAAGTAGCTTGGGGCAAACACTCCGGGACCAGAGCATGTCCTCCGGATTCGGTTGGTAGCCCGCCGTTCGGCTGCCCCATACCCTCCGGACGCCTCCCTTCTCTCAGCCCCATAGTCCCGCCTGCTTGTTGCCCCCGGCCCGGCCTCTCGCACCCCCTAAGTTTCCGCGTCCGGTCCCAGCCTTTACCGCTCCTCCAGTGAGCCGTCGCGCGCTCCGCCTCGCACCTCACCCCAGCGGCCGTCACCTCCTCCCTTTCGCACAGCAACTCGAGCCCCGCCTGCCTCGCTTCAGCCGCCTCTTCCCCGCCCCCGCAGCCCGCCTGCACCAATCAACGCCCGGCTCGCAGTCCGACCAATCGCCTGTCTCGCCACAACCAATCCTTCCGCGGGCTGCCCCTGAGCGACGGGGCTGCTGCGTGCTGATACCCAATTACCCGGATGGAATTCAAAGCCCGCCACCACGTCACCCAATAGGAGCCAGGGAAATCAGACGTTGTTAATTGAGACTGCACCTGCTGAGAATTAAACAACCAATTAGAGGCTTCGCGGAGTCCTGCCCGCCCACCTCTAGTCCAATTACCGAGGAAGCTTCAACGTTCCCTAATCTGGGGGAAAAAATCAGCGCTCCTGAGTCTGGGACCAAGGTGCGAGGGCGTGGAATCACTCATGCTTGTCACCGTTCGCAAAAAATTAGTGCCTTTGTACAAAGCTAGTGTCACTGACACCCCAGTTACCGTGGGGAGAGCAGCCTCCTGACCGGCGATGGCGATGCTCCGCCACTTTTCCTCTGTGATCTTTTGCCTTGATTGGTCCTAATACTGTGGCAGGGACTCAGGAGGCATGGAAAACAATTTTTTTTTTTTTTTTTTTTTTTTTTAAACATAAAACAGGCTCGGTAGAGATGGAGAGGTTGAGGGGAAAGAGATGCTCGGAGTGAACAGAAAATGAAGACGGCCACGGCAGCTGAGGAGATGGAGAGGGACCCGAGTTGGAGCGCCCCGTGGTAAGGGAGCTACGGGTAGTGCGGGCGTCAGGGGCTCGCCTTTACCTAGGGATCGAGGGGAGCGTGTTGACGACCGGAGCAAAGGCACAGCTGGGGGCCCCGTTCCGTGCAGCGCGGCAAAGGGGGTGGGCTTTCCCAGGCGGCGGTTTCCTTGGGGAGAGGGCATTCCAGGCGCCGTTCCGGACCGTGGACCGTTAAGGACAGTTGGGCCCTGCTACCGCCGTCGGGCGGGTTGGGAGCCTCGCGAGCCGGACCCCGCACTCCCCCCGGCTCACCCAGGGACGCGGGGCTGGGCGCTCCTCGTAACGTGGAGGTCTTTGGCACTATCTTCTGTCGCTCTGGCTCACGATGAGCACTCCGTGCGTGTTGAAGGAACGCCAGATGGTATCTTTGGTCAACTAGAGCGATGCCTTTGGGCCTCAGGTTTTCGCTTCGTATTAATTTTTAAGATGTACATTTTGAGTAAGTAATACATACACATTCTACAAAATTCATAGACTTTAAAGGTTATTATGGTGAATAAGGTCTCCCTTCCCTCAGGAGGCAACCAGTTTTACTACATTCTTGTAATTTTTTTTCACAAGATGCTCTCTCTTTTTTTTAAGATTTTATTTATTTATTTGACAGAGAGAGATCACAAGTAGGCAGAGAGGCAGGCGAGGTGGTGGGGGGGGAAGCAGGCTCCCAAGCAGGGAGCCCAATGCGGGGCTCTATCCCAGGACCCTGGGACCATGACCTGTGAGTGGAAGGCAGAGGCTTGAACCCCCTGAGCCACCTAGGCGCCCCCACAAGATATTCTTTAGTAAACATGCACATATATTCATATATATATATTTTTTTCTCAGTCGATAATTTATTTATCTGTACTGTTCTTGCCATTATATAGCCTAGATAGCTTACCAGCACAGCATATGTACGTGCTTCATAGTAAGTTTCACAGTAAGACTGAGGGATGTATTAAGATATACTTAACCAGTCCTTTCACATTATATTGATACCCAAGTAGATTTCATCTGGCTGATATTTATCTGTATAATAAATCCTTAGGACAGCAGAATACTAGGTCAAAGAAGTGTGTGCATTGTTTTTCATTTGGATAGATATAATTTTGCAAATTCCCAAAGACCTTTCTCATTTTCATTCCATCAGCAATGAAATTTGAAAAAAATTTGGTAAAGAAAGTATGTATTGCCAAATTGCCTTCCACTGAAGCTTTAAATTCTCTCTCCCATCAACAGTGTATGAAAAGGACCCGTTTGGTAACATACTTATGCTTTCTAATTTTTGACAGTCTCATAATGTAAATGGTTTCTTATTGTACTCTTAATTTCCATTTCTTATTTTCTTTAAAGATTTATTTTAGAGAGAGTGTGAGAGAGAGCAAAGGGGGGAGGGACAGAGGGAGAGAGAGAAAATCTCAAGCAGACATCTCCCTGAGAGTAGAGCCCCAGTGGGGCTCCATCTTGGGACCCTGAGATCATGACTTAAGCTGAAATCAAGAGTAGGACACTCAACTGACTGAGCTACCCAGGAGCCCCCAATTTTCATTTCTTTTAAGTCAGGTTGGGCATCTTTTAGCACATTTAAGTGGCAGTTGTATTTTTTTTATAAATTGTTCATATGCTTTTTTCATATTTATATTGGTCTTATTTGCTCTTTGTTCATATATAAGTTAAAAATAGTTTTCCCTTTTCTCAGTTTGTCCTATGTCTTTTTACTTTGCTTATGGTGGTATTTTTGCTAGGCAAATATTTTTATTTTTATGTATTTGAATTTATCACTATTTTTAAATAACTTCTGGGTTTCCTATAATATTTTAGAAAAGCCTTCTACCAAGATTATTAAGAAATTCTCCAGTGTTTTTTAAAAATACTTTAATCGTGTCTTTTTTTGTATGTAAATATTCTCCTGGAATTTATTTTGGTGTAAAAGTGTGAGATAGATAACCGACTTAGTTTTGTTTTATTTGTCTTTACTTATTGAATGAACCCGTATTTCCTCCCTTTTTTTTTTTTTTTTTTTTGGATTCTACCTTTATAAGACCCAAATTGCCATATGTATTCAAGTCTGTTTCTGGATTTTTTGTGTTCTATTGATCTCTTTTCAATTCTAGTACCATACTGGTTTTTTAAAATTAATGTACATTATGTATTTTCTCATCAAAATTTTAAAAATTGATGTATAATATACATATAGAAAAGTGCACAGATGAAAAGAACACATTTTTTTAAAGATTTTTATTTATGGCAGAGAGAGATAGTGAGAGGGAACACCAGCATGGGGGAGCTGGAGAAGGAGGAGCCCAATATGGGGCTCGATCCCAGGATGCTGGGATCATGACCTGAGCCGAAGGCAGACTGTTGAAAGCTGAGCCACCCAGGCACCCTGAAAAGAATACATCTTGATGAATTTTAAAAAATGTAACACATTTATGTAACCAACACCAGATCAAGAAACAGAACATTACCACTCAAAGCCACCCTTGTGTTCCTTCTCAGGCACTACTCCCCTCAAGAGTAAAAGGCTCTTTTGATTTCTAATAGCACAAACTAGTTTTTGCCTCTTTTTGTTTTTTGTATGAAGAGAATCAAACAGTATGTACTTATTTGTGTCTAGATTTTTTTGTTTGGCATTATTTTTGTGAGATTCAGCTATATTGTTGTGTGTAGTTTTAGTCCATTCATTCTAATTACTGTGTAGTATATTGTGAGAATATACCCCAAGATACTTTGTGATTATACTGTTAATTTTATTTTGATTGGAACCACATATTGTTAGTTTACCCAAGGGAGAATTGTATTTGTCATACAGAATCTTCCTACATACCCGTCTAAGCCATTGGTGTTCTGTCAGCAGCATTTTAAAGTATTTGTCCTATAGACTTTACATATTTCTTGTTAAGATTATTCCTCAGTATTTGACTGCCTTGATTGCAGTAGCCACGTTTACTTTTTAAAAGGTAAACCAGTAGTTCAGACCTAAGCAAGAATAACCATTGTTGCTATAAAAAGTACAGGCCTGCTTTGTGGACCCATTATCTTCTAGTTCGTAGGCAAAAAGGATATGAAGTGGAAGTCCAAAAACGAGGATTACAAATTAACCACAGGAGGAATTTCTTAATCAGAACAGCAGAAAACCAGGTGTAATCCGTTTTCACAGAAATTTTTTGAATGAGTGTTGACTTCTAATTAACTTTTAATTGGCTGAACAGAGAGGTTGGCAGTAGAAGGGATAGGTTTAGGTGAGAGGATTCCAAACTCTCAAATCCTTTTTGGGATTTGTCATCTCACGCACTCCTCCAAGAGCCCGAGTCAGGATTGAAAGATTGGGTTATGAGGCTGGGATTGAATGAATTGCAATTTCTGTGTCCTTATCTTCAGTTTTGAAGAGTCTGTCCTCTTCCCTTCAAGGGTATTCCCTTGAAGGGTGCAGGAGTAGGTGATACCAATTAAAGTAAGGTCTGGGTTTTCCAGAGCATTCAGTGAGCAGGTGTTTCCATTCAATAAGCTAAGCAGGAAAGTGGACTTTAACTAGAAGGCTGGGCAGTGAGAGGTTCTCAAAGGCAGTAGCCTGATTCCAGAGCCTTTCCTGCTTACAGAGTTCCCCTCTTGGACAACAGGCAAATAATCCAGGATACAATATTCAGCCATCTGGGTTTTTAGAAAACAGCATTCATTTCTCCCTTTGTCTGTTGTAGGAGTTACCCTATCCTCCCCCATGACTCAAGGCTCTGCATCCGAAACCAGCAACCCAGAGGGCAGGCCTAAGTATTCCCAATTATGCTGTGCTGCTCTTTAGTCTTTAGAGCAGATGGATGGATTGTGGCAGGTGTCCTCTACTTCTCTGGTCTCCACCACTCAGCTCTATGTCTTCCTACTTAATTCTCCTTACAGAGCAATTTGGAGGAAGAGGACTCAGGAGTCCCTGATATCAAATGCTCTCCATCCTGAATCACCACCACACTCTCTTCTTTGGGCAAAATTCCCTCCCCACCCTGAACTCTCTTGCCTCCCACTGAGAGATGGAAGCTGGTGGGAGGAGGGGAACAAAGGAGGGGAGAAGCTGCCCTGACCTGTGCTAACATCCATTCTGTGCCATAGTCCTTCCCAGCCTTTTCTCCTTGCCTATGATGGACCCCAGAGAGTACAGGCTTGTCCTCAGCCTTCCCCGCCCCTGCTTCTGATGGCAGAGCTTCTTCACCTGCCTTCCATGGAGCCTGTGATGGTTTCAGGGTGACTGAGGACAATCTATAAGCATTTTTGTTCATAGCTCACTCCAGGCATTCTCAGAGGGGTCTGTGACTCCAAAAAAGCTGTGGATCATTGCCTTGCAGGGCTTTCATCCTTGAATCCGGGATCCAGCATAGCATAGGAAATAGAGAAATTGGAATCTGTCAGGGACCAAAATGGGGAGTGCCCAAATGCTGCCCGAGTATTTAGGGGCCCAAGTTTCTCTCAGCTTAGGTGAGACCATGTCTGAAATGGAAGAGAGGAGAGTGGGAGGATGGGGTAATCTCAGGAAGGTTCTGTCAAGCAGGGATAGGCAGAAGGTAGGCCTTCTGGTTGTTCTACCATACTAGAAATTACCGAGCAGCCTCTCTATAACCAAAGAGGTTTTTGACATTCGAACCCAGAAAAGGAGGAAGTCTGAAGACTCCAAATTGTGAGAGGCTCTGTTGCTGGCATCCAGGATTTCAGTTCAGACCATTTGATCCGTGGAATTTCTGCCCCTTTCTGCCAGTCCCCGGAACAGAGGCAGCAAGGACATTTGGAGAGGTAACTGAGAAGAAAGTGTAACAACCAACCAAATAACCCCCAGCTTCTTGAGTCAGGCGCCTTAGTTTCTGAAGGCAGGGGAGGACCAACAGCTGGCTGTGTCCCCCTAAGGGACTTGTTCTGAGTGGTGGGGTGGAAGAGGAGCCAGGTCAGACCCTTCCATGGAGAGGCCCTGGGGAGGGGTCAAAGGAGCAGGCAATGACTAAAGCAGCATACTTGGTGGGAAGCATTTGGGTTTTGATTCCCAACAACCCCGAGTTAAAAAACAGCTGCCTCACTAACTAGTGTGTGTCCTTGAGCAAGTTTCTCAATCTGACCCTGCGGAGAGCCTCTGTTGGGTTGCCCCGACTATGTGGTCCTTAGTAACATCCCCGCACATACATGCACACCACTAGCACGCGTCCCTGGTTGCATTTACATGCTTCTTCACACACACACTCACACACACACACACACACACACACACACAGCCTGTACAGTCACACCTGGACTGAGGGCAGCCTCCCCAGGCAGGTAAGATAAGGAACTGGCTTGCTGGTGATTGGACAAGCTGTGGAAGTGCTTATCACAGTGACCTTGCCACATCAAAGGGCTTTAGGAAAAACTGTAGGGAAAACAAGGGGTGTTAGTGGGCGGTAGTTCCACGGGCATTTTCCCCAGGCTGAATGTGCTTCTCGAGGGCTACATTTAAATATTAAAACTGATACTTGATTTAGTTATTGGAAAACTTTTAATATATTTGGAACAACGTGGATGTGTGGAACCCCTTTTTCAACAATGACTTTTATGAAACCTATGAACAGCGCGCATCTTTCTGGGAAAATTTAGTGATTGAATTGAGATTTGCTATAAGTGTAAAATAGACACTGAGTTTCAAACATGTAATATGAAAACAATAATGTAAACTATTTCATTACTAATTTTCATATTGATAACATGCTGAAATGATAATAGTTTGGGTGCCCTGGGTTCAATAAAATATAGTATCAAAATGTTATGGTATCTCTGGGTTCTTTGCTTTTTCAACGTAATACGAGACCATCTGAAATTACATGGGTGACTCACATTCTCTTGCCTTTGGGCAGTGCTGTTGTAGAGACTGTGGGACCCGGGGAGCTGCATCCTCTGCTCTAGGGCACGTCATCTGTTCCCCACTGCCTCTGGGGGCTTTCCAGAGATTTGTCTGCATAGCAATGCTGCTTCCGCCCTCTTTTGCATTGCAGAATGGGCAACTAGAGTGAGGACCTCTAGTATTAGACCCCCAAGTCCCAACCTACTAACCTGTGCATGAAAGATTTCGGAGGGGAAAGGGCTGTGCCAGGGAAACCTTTCTGGTGCCTTACAAACTGGAGAGGGGCAGTTGCCAGGATGTAAGAGAATTGGGTTGGGGTTTGGGGGGATGAGGTTGGAAGGTCAGGGTTACCGTTTTCTCAAGATTGTTGGATTTTCCAGCCTCACTCCCCAGCCTGCTGGGTTCTTACCTCTGGTCCACTCTCATATCCTCATTGGGCCCTACTGAAGAGCTTGTGTGCCTGTCAAATCTGGCTGCCTCCTGGAGGGCACCTGCTCCCCTCTCTGGTCAGGGACAGTTTGAGCTGGGAATCTTCTAATTAGTGGAGTCTCCTCGAAGCAAGGACGCGAGCAGCAGGAATTGCTAGGAGGCTCATGATGCTTGCATATTGTGGTGTGGTTGGGGGCTCTTGAGGGCAGAGGGGAGCTAAGGACACTGAGCAGATGCTGCTGCAGAGAGAGGCTCCCTAGGGCCACATGACTCCCCGCTTCTCAGTCCCTCCTCCCTGCCCCTCCTCTCCCTTCACTCCTCCCCTTCTGATGATGCTGGTGCTGCTGCCTCTAGAATCTCTCCTTTTCTCTGGTTCTGCCTTGCTTTCTCTTTGAAGCACACGCAAAGGCAGTCAGCATCTCCTCCCACCCCTCCTCTGTACCTGGGGTCTCTGTTCAGTAGTGACCTCTATCCAGAGACAGCTTCCCACTGGGGCTGCACCAAACAGGAAAACAAGGGGCACCTGCAAAAAGGTAGTGGAAATTAACTAGGCAGCCAGAACCTGCTGCTGCCTCTTTCCTCTGCTTTTCACTACAGTGTGTGGTGCCCCTTCCTGCCTGTTTTCTCCAAGCCTGGTCCTGCTGGGTTCTGGGACTCTCTTCTAGCACAACGGGCTCTCTCCTAGCACAACTGCAGATCCTTGCTTTCGTTGGGCATTTTCTAGGAGTTCCCTTTATACTTTTCCTCCAGGGCACTAGGGATCTGTGATTGGGAGATCATAATTAGGAGATCCCAATAAGAATGAGAAAGAAGTGAAGGTGCTGGGTGTCCTAGGCTGGTATTTCTGCAGCAGATATCTTGGAAGGTGGAGGACCTCTCTTTCTCCAGCTGCACAGATGCAGAGGACAGGGAAAGGGCTGAAACTGAAATAGATGGGAGTCTCTCCAGAACATCTCTGGGCCTCCTTCTGTGTCAAGCCTGTATATCAGGCAAGCCCATTGGGATACATGCTCAGTGGGCAGGCAGAAAGTGTAGGAAGGGAGAGATTTGCTAACAATGAAGGGGGAAAAAGAGTGAAATAAAACTCCCGATATCACACTTCATTTAGGCTGCAACTGTCATGGCCATTTGGCAGCAAGTTTAATGATGTGACAGATGGGACAGGTATTGGAGGCTCATGCAGACATAGCGCCAATGTGTAGTGTGACCCCCCCCACCCCGCCCTGCACACCGCTATCGCATATTCACATCTTCCTACCCTGAGGTCCTTGGCCCTAGTTCCTTGTGCCTGGGGAGGGGACAGAGCAGAAAAAAAGAGGGAGACTGCCTGGTTGAGGAGCAGAAACACTGAGAAGCAAGGGGCACTTCCCAGCCCCACCTCTGCAATAATCTTATAGCTGTGGTTGGCAGCTGGTAGTGATTGTTAAAGGGCATAAGTGCGAGCAAGTAGACTGGAGCCTTGGGGATGTTTCCTGCTTTGTTGGGGGAAGGGTGGTTGGGGAGGGCTGGGCTGACTGTGGATCTGTATCTTCTGCTCCCTGGGACCCTCAAACTGCAAAAGCAGGGGGAGGCAGACCATCCTTAGCTGCTGGCACGAGGCAGGCGAGTGTGGGACTAGCTTCTGGTCCAAGGAGCCTTGGTTTTCTTCCCTTCTGATATCTTGGCTGGAATTCCACCATGGAAGGAAAGCTCAGAAGAGCTTGGCAGTGACCCGGTTACCCCCAGAGTTCTTATCCCCAGAGGGCCGAGGGGCCACAAAGTCAAAGGTCATGTGATGTTTGACCCGGCCTTTGCCCTTGCTCCAGAGGGCAATGAGGCCAAAGCAGAGTGTCACAGAGGTGAGGAAGGGAAGGAAGCCCACTGCCAGCACCATAGCGACCCTACTGCTGTCTAGGAAGAAGGGCCCTGGGATAGATGGCATGGTGATATTGGGGTCAGAGAGGGTGCCATTTGGCGGTTCCACTTGGATTACTTCTAGCCAGGTCCTCAGGGAGTCATTCCCAGCAACATTGCTGACCACGCAGATGTAGGCTCCCCTGTCCTGTAGCTGCACTGAGCGGATCTCCAGCGTCCCATCCTCTAGGACCCTCACTCTCCCAGCCCTTCCCAGCCAAGCCCCCTGTGGCCTCATCCAGGAGACAGTCGGAGCTGGGTCTCCGTCTCCGGAGCACGAGAAAATGGCATGCCCCCCCTCCTCTGCGATGACCCATCGCGGCCCGGACTTTCGGATCAGGGCTGGTTGGCAGGTAAAGTGCCCTGGAGGTAGGATGTCTGAAAACTCCCTCAGGCTCTTCCCCTGCACATGCCGGGGTCCTGCACAGGCTGGGGGCGATGCGCCAAAGTCCAGGCGGCGGCGGAGCCGTAGCAGCCAGAGGAGGCGACAGTCACAGGTCAGGGGGTTGCCGGACAGCCTCAGGGTGACCAGTTTGTCTGGAGCAGGGAAGGCTGTCTCCTCTAGGGTCTGAAGAGCGTTATCTGCCACATCCAGGAGGTGGAAGGCGGTCAGGCCATGGAAGGCGTGGGCGGCGATGGAGGTGAGGCATGCGCCAGACATGCGGAGCTCCTGGAGCCGCACAAGAGGACTGAGCCTTCGGGCTGGGATGGCTGAGATGGGGTTCTGAGATAGATCCAGGACCTTCAGGAAGCTCAGGTGATGGAGTGCTTGGAAGGGCACGGAGCTCAGATTGCAGCGGGTGATGGCCAGGCTGCTAAGATTGAGCCCTGCCAGGCTCCCGGGCTCCAGGGCCTCTAGAGATGGCCAGTGGTGGATCTCCAGCTCTTTGAGCTGCCCCAGGCCCCGGAGTGCCCCGGCTGGCAGCCTCCCGATGTCCAGTTCTCGAAGCCTGAGAGCCACCAGTGTCGGGAGGCGGGCCAGGGCTGGGCCGGGCACCGTGCTGAGGTTACAGCGCTCCAGTGTGAGGGTGCTCAGTTTGGCCAGCCCTGCAAAGGCCCCTGGAGCCACAAACACCAGGTGGTTGTCCCCCACCTCCAGCTGCTGAAGGCTGCCCAGCTCCCCAAAGGCTCCGTCAAGGAATAGGACAATCTGGTTGAGGCGGAGGTCCAGCAGCCTGAGGGCCGGTAGGCCTGAGAAGCTCCCAGGCCCCATGATTCGTAGCCGATTGCCCTGCAGCCTCAGGGTGAGTAGGCTTTGGAGGCCATGGAAGGCTCCGGGTTCCAGGCTAGACAGCTGGTTGTAGCTGAGGTCCAGCTCCCGGAGCAGGCCCAGGCGGGAGAGCATGCCACGCTGAAGCCCCCACAGGCGATTCCCACTCAGGTCCAGGAGCTCAATGTCCAGTGGGAGTCCTCCAGGCACAGCCTCCAGTCGCCGATGGGCACAAAACACTGCCCGGGGCTGTGAGGCGCAGTCACAGACAGCAGGGCACCCGCCGCAGCTCCCTCCGGGCAGAAGGAGCAGGAACAGGAGAGGGGGCCAAGGGGGCCAGGCTCGCTTTGGAGCTGTGGCCATGGCCATACCCTCTTCAGTCCTGGAATAGATGATGACATGGTCCTTTATGGAAAGTGACTTCAGGTGATGGTGACCCCGGCCTTCCCTGGGCCTCCTTAGAGGAGAGAGAGATGGAGGTATCTGTCTCAGCATTGCCAGTGAGTAGGGTGGAGACCCGGGAAGCACCACTGGTGGACCACTTCCTTAGGTGCCTCCTGGGCCTCCTCTTCGGAGAATCTCTATTTTCCTCCTGCCCCTAGCCCTGGACACCAGGCCAAGTGCTTATTGGCTCATGGAACCCTAGTTGAGCCTGACTCCAGTGGGGAAAGTTTCCTGTGGTTGGGACAGGAAACAAGGAAGTAACTCTGAGTCTTCCTGTATTGGATTTTTCCTGTATCTGTGAGATCCAGGAATACCTCTGGTCCCTTCTCCCTCCTCCTTACTTGTTCTCCCCAAGCCCTGCCCTCCCACTCTCTGCTGACCCTTGTTCTTCTGTGTTATCTGCCCCAGCTTTTCCCCCCTAGCTCAGGGGGAATCACATCCTTGGATTAAGATTGGAGTGAGGTCCTCACCTTGACTGAGTCCTCCAAGGCTGGGAAACCTGGGAAGCCTCTGCTCCCCCAGGCTGCACTTACTGCCCCTCTGCCCTTCTCCAGTCTGGCCTGGGGCCCTAAATGAGCAAGATCCAATCTCCCTGAAAATGCCCGTGTGGACAACAGCCAAGCAGCACCTCAGCTACGGTATAGGTTGCAGGGGGCACTTGAGTCCCTCACAAGAACCCTAAGGGTGATCCCCTAGTGGATGACACTGGGGTATGTGAGGGACCCAAGGGATGCCCAAGTTTTGAGGTTGTTGCTTAGTCCTTAGTCTCAGGCTTCTCTTCTATTCCTCCTCAATGGTGTTTTTGATTTAGTCCAAGGTGTTAATCTGAGGAAGCTCTCTTGTACCCTTTGGGCTCAGCTGTCCAAGTGATACACAGGAGACAGGCTGTGAGCCAGGGATGCATAGACAGGTGAGAGACAGCACCCGGCCCGGTGCTATGGGTGGGGAGCGTGCAAGCCCTTGGCTGGCACAGCGATCTCTGGGGGAGGCCGTGTGCAGAGCCTGTGGACTGCAAGTGAGTTTTCTGGGAACCGAGGGCCTTGGCAGAATCATGATGATGGCGGGCAGAATGGCCACCGGGGAGTGATCGAGGTGCTAGAGGAGAAGGGGCCTGGTAGATGGTGAACTCACCCTCAGCTTCCCCTGTTCAATGTCAATAGGGCATTGAACAAGGGAGGGGAGGTATTGGAATTGGCAAGTGAGGGCTAAAGAGATGGGACTAGAGACAAGGGATGCTCCCTGGATGTCAGGCTGCCTGGGTTTCTTTCTAGCTGCGGATCCAGATGGCCTTTGGGGCTTCAGGCTGTCTGGGCCCTGCAGGGTCAGTTTTCTCCCACATGCCCCATTTTCTCCCATGTGGAACTTAGAAGAGGCAGTTTAAGAGATGGTAGGACTTCTTCCCATTCGGGGGGATCACATCCCTGGATCCTGATTGAAACAAGGCTCCACAGCCCCCCTTTAGAAGGGCTGTTCTGGCAGCGCTCCTGCTGTGGTAGTGGGAAACTGAAGATCAGAGAGGCAGAGGGAGGCAGGACACCATCCCCAGGCTTGGGATGAGAGAGAAGGGCACGGGGCAGGCCAAGGCTGCTGCTCAGTCTCCTCTTGTCCCCAGCCCAACCTAGCAGGTATTTCTGGCATGGGACAGACGTGTCCCAGTGTCCCTCATTGTCCCTGTGCCTGTTCTGGGAAGTCCACCCAACAGCTAGCTCTTTATCACAACCGCTGCAGTTCCTGCTCATCCTTTTCGCTGTGCATTCAGCAAAAGTGCAGTGAAGCATGTAACCCAGCTTCCCTTCCTCCTACTCCTGTGAGTTTCCTCTTGGTCCCCAAAGCCTGCTGGGCCAGGGGCTGGGGGATCTGGGGACAACCCCTTTTCTTTATTTTTAAGGTGGCTAATTTAATCACAAACTTCCCTTGCCAGTCTCCATGGCTACAGGACTGGCTTCCAGCCACTTTTGCAGGAAGAAATGGGTGTCAGAACCACTTCTTTCTCTAAATGGGTTGGGGTCTGGGGCAGCATCTCTTCAGGGAACAGGAAGCTTTCTTCTTGCGTCTATGTGGCAGTCCAGAAACACATCTGAACCTGGATTATCCCTTTTAAAGCAGACCTGACTGAGGTGTGGGGACCTGCATGGGGAGAGGGCTCTTGGGGGAAAGATTTCTGGAATTTCCACACTGAAATGTGGGAAAAACCCATCCCAGAGGTAGAGGAAGCACTGGGAAGATGGACGGAGGTCTCCTTAGAGTCCTTCCCTACAGGGGCCTCTGGGACATTTTAGTTTTCCCATTGAAGTCCAGCGGGGCCAAGATCAATGGCTGGCCAGAGCCAGGAGGGGAGGCAGGAGGGGGTGCTGGGGACAGCTGGTGGGGAGGGACAAGAGGGGCACAAACCCTCCAGCCTGACAGGCATGTTGGTCTAGCCATGTCTCTGAGAATGCTATAGAGAAGGGCAGCTGCAGCCTTGGGACAGGGGGTGGGGTCACTTACCGGAGAAGCTGGAGGGCGGCATCAAGTTGGACACTGCATCTGTCTGGGGCTGGGGGCCGTCCCATTCAAGCTGCACCCCAGGGCTGGGGTGGGGGCTGGCTGTACCTCCGGGTGTGTCTCACTCCTTACCGCCTGCCACCCGCTGCCCGCCCGCCCGCCTGCCTGCCCACTGTGGCTGCTGTCGCTGCTGTGGCCGCTGCTGCCAAGACCGAGGTAGAGAAAAGAGCCAGAAAGCATTTCTCCTTTTTTTTTTCCTCTCTCTCTTTTTAAACCAGGCGAGAATGAGTCTGCAGCAACCCTGTTGGTGCAAAATAAATAAATAAAGCAACCAGGGAGGGCTGCAGCAAGCGCCACCACAGGAAGGTGAAGGGGAGGGGAGCGCACAGGGAGACTTTGGGGTCTAGGAGGGGTCAGGAGGTAGAGGCAGCCAACAACTCGAAAGGGTCTCTTGTGGACATCCTGACTCCCCCATGGGGAGCTCTGAGGCTCAGCACCCTCCTCAGGGTTGTCTTTTAGTCTCCCAGATGCAGGGAGAGTCTGTGCAGCCTCTCAGTCTTAATGTCCCACAGGGGTAGCATTTTGTGGGGAAAGTTCTCAGTCCGGAACATCTCCCATGGGGTTTAGTTTGAGACTTCTTCGGTGGGGGTTCCTGAGCAGCAGCTCCCAGGCCTCCCTGGAGGGCTGTGCAGAGTGGGGGCTGCAGTCCTCATGATGTTCATGGGTCGCTGGGTTAGAAACCTGGGTCTCCACACAGGAATGAGACAGGAGAGCAGCTTGTCTGTAATCGGATTTAAGAACCCCTGCCCCTGTCCCTTCCACACATACCTATGGGCTTTAAAGTCGTTTTATGAAGAATAGCACAAGTTGGGGTTTATGTTTAGCTGACTAAACCCCTCCCCTGAGAGGAACACAATACCCCCACATCACTGGCTGTTTATCCCTCAGAGGAGGGCTCACAGTGATTTGTAAAACCAAGAGAAGTTCTGGGGCATGATCACAGCCAGAGACACAGGTGTCTGTCCTGTTCCCTGGTCTCCCCCCTGCTGGAGTCGGGATGAAATGACGTCTATTTCCTTTCCACACAATGAAGGATGACTCTTCCAGGGGTCCGTCTGTGGGCATCTGACTGACCAGTATCCAATCATCTCTTCTTCTTTTGGGGTTTCTTGTGCTGAAAACTGGGGCTGGGATTGAGTTTGAGCCACCCCAGCTCTAAGGTTGGTGGACTGGTAAACCATGAGAATGTTCTGGGGTCCCTCAGGATTGGGACTCTTTCCTTGAGGCCACTAAGTACCTCTGAGCTGTGACCTCGAGGAAGACAGAAATCATGTTAGGTTAAATGTGTCTACAGAGGTACAGAATTGCAGTTTGAGTTTGTGAGCGTGTTTTTCCTTGTATGTGGATGTGTGTCTCTCCTCAGATTTGTGCTGACGCCTGAAGTCTATTTCTAAAGTGCACAGAAGTGGTTTGAGTTCTAACTATCTATGATGTTCTTGGCCTCCAATTGTACCCTATCCCTGTACCCAAATGCCATAAAAAAAATTATCCCAGCCCCTTACCCCCCTTCCATCCGTATTTTCCACATATCCCGTTTTTTTTTGTTGTTGTTGTTGTTTTTTGTTTTTTGTTTTAAAGACCCTGGGAAAAGGGCAGGGTGCCCAACCATTTCCTTGCTGAGCTAAGAGGAAGGGGGAAACAGAAAATCTAAAGATTTGGATTCATGTTATCTACAGGTTCTCCTGGGCTTCAGCCATCAGTCTCTGAGCTTGACATATTTCACCAAAGCCCATGGGGAAATGCAATGAGGTATTTTAAAGTCCTATTCTTAGCTTCTGAGCCCAGAGGTGAGTTCTATTCATCCAGGGTATCCTGGATCTGCCTAGTATCCTGAGGACACCATGGTCCTTCTAGAGGTCCTTATGTGCCACCCAAGGCCTCTCAGAAGCTGGGGGTGAAGGGTCATGGGAAAGGAGACGCAACAAAGCTGAGGCTGGAGATGGTGTTCCTTCATCGCCACCCTCTGGCTCTTGGCCCCACTGCCAGGCAAGCCTGTGGGGGAAAACCAGTCTCAGCAACTGCACACCCCTCAAGAACAGGCAGGGACCACCCTCCGGGGGCACAGGTAAGAAATACGTGAAGGTGGGATGAGATCCGGGGAGGAAGGCCAGTAGGCTGTAGGGAAGGGAAAGGAGTCCCTCCTCCAGGTCACTCGGACAGGCCTTCAGGTGACTCAATTTCAGTGCTGAAGAGTTCCTTGTAGAGTGGAGGAAAAGCAGCTTGGACCACAATGGGGTGGAGATGCTGGAAGGTCTGCAGCTTTTCCACATGCTGGCTACACAGGCTCCGAAGTTTCCCCTTGGGTGGTAGCTGGAGATGGGTTAACAGGGGAGGAGGGTCAGTACTTTGGCCTTCTCCCCAGAGCAAAGATGTCCTCTCCTTCCTGGGCTAGGGCAGCCTGCCTTGCTTTCCCCCTCTGCACTTGGCACTGGAAGAGGGGCTGGATAAGAGTCCATCACAGGGGGGTTATGTGTTCAGGAAACCGGAGGCAAATGAGGGCTGCTGCAGGACAGGTGCGTGTTTTCTGAGTGAACCCCCCCCCCCAATTACATTCCTGCTATTCCTAAAATGAACCCTGGTGAGTACTCTAATTCGCACTTTCTGCTCTTAGAAGAGTGATGCCCTGCGGCTCTGTTATAGTCCATCACATGCCCCTGGGACCTTCCTTGATGCTGTTCTCCTCACCTGGAATACCTTTCCAATCCTTCTTTGCTTGGCTAATACTTCCTCACTTTCAAGTGTCCCCTCCTCTGGGAATATTTCCCTAACCTGGATGAGGTGCCTTTCCTTTGGGCTTCCCTCTGTGTAGTAGCACTTAAACCCCATTTTAGGAAAATGGTCTAATTTGTTTGCCTTCCCACCCTAGCTAGGTTTAATTTCCTTAGGTAGGGTCTCTCCTTGTCTCCCTCTCTCCGTTTCCCTCTCTGTATCCTTTGTTCCTGTCATAATGCTTGGCACATGACAAATGCTCAATACCTCTCTGAATTATAAATGGTTTCCAAGCAGGTACCCAACACCACCAGTACTCAGCCAGAGGGGAACAAAAGAGGCCCAGAGACCCATGAGGAGACACAGGCAGGGAGACATCACTGGAGAAAGGCTGAAAAAACCATTCAACCTCTGCAGCTTCCTGTATAACTAAGCTGGGCTTGAAAAGACCGCTCACTAGCTGCTCCCTTTCCCCCCCACTTAGTTTCCTAGGAAAGGGGCAGTCAGAGAAGACCAGGCACATAGATCTCTTGATATCTCTTGGATTCATTGTCTTCTCATTTCTGCTGGTTTAGTCTGAGTTTGTCCTGACTGCCACAGTAGTTTCATCTGCCATCCGTTCATCACTAACTGTTGAGAACCTACTCAACTAGGCACTGTGATCGGCTACGGTGATATGTCACTGGATAAAATAAAGTATAATAAAATATCTAGCTTTATTAAATGCATATTCTAATGAAGGATCCAGAAAACAAATATATAATAAGTTTGAGAATTTCTTAAAAAACAGTACTGCCAGGTGAGGGCTTTTTGCCTCAGGTGGTCAGGAAAAACCTCTTCAGAATGAAGAGATGGAGCCATTTGGAAGATTGGGGAAGAACTTTCCGGGCAGCGGGAACAGCAGATACAAAAGCCCTGAGATGCACGTGTGTGTGATATGCTGAAGGAATGGCAAGGAGGCCAGTGCTGCTGGAACAGATGACTGAGGGGGCGGTGGGAGGAGAGGAGGTGAGAAAAGAAGTCGGGGTCATATCGTGCATGAGGCCAGTGAGCCGTGATAGACTCTCGGGTTGTCTCTCAGCAGGATGGGTGGCTACAGCAGGACTGAAACCTGTGCTAAATGGCTCTCCTGCAGGATGGCTGAGCGAGGACTGGGGGACCTAACAGGCCACAAGAGAACACTTGGGGGTTAAGTGTGATGGTGGAGGGTTTGTATTCTGAAGGTAGAGCCAACCAGATGTGCTTTCCAGCTGTGCTCCCAGGCTCCAGTCTCTCCTTCCAATCCGGCCGACTGGACTCGAAGTTCTTTAGGACTTAGAATGTTGTGTAAGTCATCTCTTTATCCTCAGCACCTAGCACTCACTGTGCCTGGCACATAGCAAGGGCCCATTGCTTGAATGATTACATAAATGGTTCCTCTACGCGGGTTCCAAATTTAATTGCCTAAATAATAGCTCTGATGATATCATTCCTCTAGCCTTCGGAGCTCTCCATTGCCTGGAAATAAAGCCTTCATTCTTTAATATGGCACTGGAAGTCCTCTCTGATTTGTTACCTGACCTAATTTCAAGACTGCCTTCTGCTACTTCCCTGCCCTCATCAATGCTAGCTCTCAATCTTACACGTTAGAATGTACCATGAGCTATTCCCCATATATGTGCTATTTTGCCTCCTTATTTTTGCCAGTGGTTCCCACAGCCTGGAATGCTTGCCCTACCCCCATGAATGTCTGTTAAAATCTGACATACTTCATTGCCAACCTTAAATGCCACCTTCCTAGGAAGCGTTTATGACCCACTCCTTTTACCCCGAATTATTTTTAATTCCTGTTTTATGCTGTAATAACATTCCCCCACTATCTCTTATTGAAGTAACCTACGAGTGGTGCAGGGATATGGTAGGAGAGCCCTGGGATTAAATATTACATTTATTACTTACCAATCGTGCAAACTTGGACTAGTTGCTTAAGTCTCTTCATCACTAAAAGGAGATTTTAATACCTGTCCCGTTGACTAAGCTGTCTTTAGGATGACTGCACGTCTGGGACAGCAGCATCTTGTTAATTGCATTACTATTGTATCACATACCGTAGGCTACTCTATATTAGAGTCACTGGTACACGAGCCTCTTTGTACCAGACCAGAAACGCTCGGTGAGGGCAAGGACCGCCTCTTGGGATCTTGCCATTCCACAGTGCCTTACACAAACAGGTGCTGGGTGAGTGTTGGCTATATTAAGCCAAATTATTTCCTGGCAGTCCCTCCCAATTCCAGATTCTCTTAACCTTCCGTCTGTATGCACGTCTCATCCCCTTGGTTCCCGAGCTGCTGCAAGCTCTCTTAACACAACATGGCACTTAAGGGCTTCCTACCCCCAACCTTAGAGCCTGGCCCTCGCCAGTCCTGGGGGCCCTGCTCCTGCACTGGACCTGACCTTCTCCACTTCAGGGATTGCTCCTACCTTAGCCAGAATGCCTTGGCGGTGAGTCTTGTAGAGATGGTGATGAAAAGCCAGCTCCAGGTTGTGCTGCAGTTGCTCTACTTTCCTTTTCTCTTGGAGCCCTGGCCGGTCTGAAGGAGGGCATGGGACCATAGTGAGAACAAGAAAGAACACGGACGTTAACGGCCCCCAGAAGGGTGTATCAGTTTGGACATCTGTGCTCGATAGTGGCCTTCTCGGCTGAATGTGTACGCACATGCATGTGCATCCTGGTTTGGTCATGAGAAGCTCTGGAGCCTGGGGCTTGGCTAGCTGTCTACAAGGAAAGCTGGGGAGAGATGAAATGGATAAGGACATCCAGTCTCCTGGGGAGCCTGGGTGGCTCAGTCAGTTAAGCATCTGCCTTCGGCTCAGGTCATAGTCCAAGGTCCTGGGATCAGGCCACGCATCTGTCTCCCTGCTCAGTGGGGAGCCTGGTTCTCTCTCTCCCTCTCCCTCTCCCCCTGCTTCTTCTCTCTCTCTTGCCTTCTCTCTCTCAAATAAAATCCTTAAAAAAAGTAAAGACATTGAATCTCCTGATTCCAAGTGGCCTTCTCCCTGGTACCCTGATATTTCACATAGCCCATTCAATGCTCAGATTCCACTATGGGGGGAAAAAATGAGAGGGAGCCCTGTCTCCTGGCTAAGGATGAGCCTGACAGCAGGTGGCCCTGCTGAAGCCCTAGGCCAGCACCAGGGCCTCTGTAGCCATCTGGGGCTAATTTCAACAGACAAACCACCTTTTGCCCTGGCTCCATAAAACGGCCAGAAGTCATCTTTTAAGTCTTTATCTCTAGTTCGAAGGATGTGTTTAGGTCTCTACCCATTGGCAGAGTCAGACAATAGATAATCTTGATGGATAAACTCAGGTTAGTAGCTCGACCCACTTCTCCGAGTTCTCCAAATACTTAGCCTTCCCCGGCTCAGCCCAGCCTGCTCTGTTCCGGGGGGTGGGCCCCCCGAGTCCTGCCATGACAGCGCACAGTCCTCAACCCAGCTTACACAGAGCAGTGATCCCCACGCATATGGCAATCTCCTGCGGGAGGCTATAAAAAATCCTGGTGCTCTGGCTATTCCCCAGATCAATGACCTCAGAGTCTCTGGGAGTGGAGCCCAGAGAAGAATCACTTTTTAAAAATCTCCAGGTCATTCCAGTGTGTGGCCTCACTGAACTGACTGACATGAGAGCTCAGGAGCAGACAAATCTCTCCCCTGGGAAGTGGCGCCCTTCTTCACCTCCTCACGGCTCCCCGGCTCCCCACTTCTCCAAGCCCATCTTGGAGGGTGTTTCCCTCCCTGAGGCTCCTCTAAAATCTACTCTCTGCTCTTTAAAGCCATTTCCCAGATTTAACCGCATTTGAAGGTCCAGGCCCTTCAGCATCCGCCTCTTCTCGCTCCAGCCACCTGCATGTCCCTCAGGCAAGCCCAGCGACACTCACTGGCATTGATGAGCACTAGCGCTGTGTAGAGAGCAATCTCGTCCTCAGAAAAGCGCAAGGAGCTCAGGGAGCGGGAGAAGTCGAAGATGGAGCTGATGAGCTCACTGCAGCCTGAGAGAGGGAAAAACCAAAGGATGAGCAAGGTAGATGAGGCCATGGCACCCGAGGACACCCGCCCTCTTGGTGTTGGGAGCAGTGGGGGTGATTTGCCCTGAAAAGAGGGAGCCTGGGTCTTGAAGCTTTAGATGGACTTGCTATCCAATTCTGGTCTCTCTCATTTCCCCCTGCCCCTCACCCAAGGCTCGGAACAGCTCCATGCCACCGTATTTGCCTTCGAAAAAGACCGTGTGGTTGTCAGCGTTGTAGGCCCGGCACATCCTGACCAGCACCACTTCCATTGCTCCTGGAGAGGGGGGTACAGGCAGGCAGGAGTCAGGCGGAGCCAGGGAGCTGGCTAGGTGCCCCTCCAGGGTCCTGCTTTCCCTAAGCCACCTCCCTCTGCTCAGCCCAGCCCCACTGCATGCTCTCTCCCCCTCCCTCCAGGCCTGCCCCCAGTCTCCGGGCACCTGCTTTGAGAAGCACAATCTGGTCATTCTGGCAGAGCTCCATAAAGCCTGAGAGCCTCTTAGCGAACTCCACCACGTACTGAATGGCCTCGGTTAGGCGGTGGGCACAGCGTTCCCACATCTCCCACATGGACTGCAAGGAAGGAGGAGGGTCCCACTGTAGCCCTGTTTATGACCCTGTCACCCTCCCACGCCCCTGGGAGCCCAGACTGATAAACTACGGGCGGGAGGTTCAGAACTCCCACACTCTCCACTCTGGCATTTTCAGCCTATTCTCAGCACAGATGCGCACTCGGGTCAACTCCTGTCATTTGGTCCCACTCACTGAGCACCCACCAGCCACTGGCACCAAGTTAGCTGTCGTGGGGAAATGAAAAAAAAATCTGAGATGCAGCTTTGCCCTCAAAGGGTTTGTGTTTTGTTGAGGTGAGAAGCACATACTGACCCCTCTCCCCGTAAAGACCTGTAGAGCAGGAAAAACTGAATGCCCAACGAGTGTTTTTTAGAACAGGTGTGATAGGCAAGAGCATAAACTTTGGAGCCCGGTGGATCTCAGTGTGCCTGTGGCTCTGCTACTTTATGACCTACGGTAAGTCTGTTGACTTCCCCGAGCTCAGTTTCCCAGTCTGTTAAATACAGAAATAAATGCCAGCCTTGTAGGTTGCTGTGGTGAGGGTGGAGGATCATTTCTGGGAAGCGTGCATTTAGCACAGTGCCCGGCAGAGAAGGGGTGTTTAACAAATGGGAATCAGGGTTCTGACTACTGCTATCACACAGAGGGGACGGGGAAGGAGAGTGTACCGAGGGCTGTACACACCCAAGGTCTGGGTGCTGGCAGAGGTAGGATGAAGTCCAGGCAAAACATCAATAGGAGAAAAGGAAAACCTATCCATCTGCTACACATAGACATGTAAGCACACACACACCCCAGACTTAAAAGCAGGTACACACTTGTGTCTGTCTGCTTCGCCCCAGCCCACTTGCATGTGCAGGTAGCCATCTCTTACCCTCCCCCCAACCCCTCCCACATGGTCTCCTGGCCTCACCTTCGTCTGGTAGCCGGCTACCTCCTCCCGGGAGAAGATGTTAGGGCGCTGCCGTAGCAGGTCCTCTAGCCGCAGCTGACATGTCTCTCGGTAGGATTTACAAACGTTCTGCACCAGGTGCTCTGGGAACAGAGGAAAGCACAGGCTTCATCTCAGCCAGCTGCGACCCTACCCATACTCCTTGGGTATGCCCTTGGCGTATCCTTGGCCTGGCCCACCCCTGTTCTACCTCCCACCCCTCGGACCCTCAGCTCCCTGGGGCTCATGTTTGGTGTACACAGGGTGCTGACTAGGGCCCCTCTCTTGGAAGCCCCTCCCTCATCATCCCTACCCTCTCCATCACTCCATTGCTCACCAGTCTCTGTCAGGGAGGCATAAGGCCCCTCTGGGGCGCTGTGGAAACTGAGGCTGCAGTAGCTGTCTGGGCCCCGTCCAGGTTCCTCAAGCCCAGGATGCCCGGCATCCTCAAAACGAAGTCCACATCTGTCAGGGCTCAGCTGGCTGCCTGTGCTGTAGAAGCCCTTGCCAGCCTCAGCCTTGCCCCGCTCAGGGCTGTATTCCAGGTGGTATGAGGCCCCGTCAGGCCTGGCCTTGGCCAAGCTGCTGGGGTAGGAAGACCCGGAGCCCGGGGCTCTCAGGAGGCCAGGGGGGCAGGCCGCGGCCTCAGGCAGGTCAGGTGAGGAGCCCAGGGGCAGCTGCCCATCAGGGAGCCCTATATGGCAGGCGAGGGGGTCGGCCCCCTGGCCCCCCGCTGGTGGGGTCTTGGCCACCTGTCCCCGCTGCTGCTGTTGCTGCCGCTGAAGCTGTTTCTGCACCTCGGCGTGCAGGCTGTCCCTCTGCTTCTTGGACATGCGGCCGAACTTGACAGCTGAAAGAGATCGGGAATCAGGAGTTTTCAAGGCAGGAGCTCGGGGCACAGGACAGCATCGACAGGCATTTTGATAATTACAGAATTCACTTGCTGTTCCCTGAATAGCTGGCTCCAAGCAGAGCTTCTCCGGTGTGGCCTAAGAACCTCCCCTGGGGACCCCCACTTTTGCTTGAGAGCCCTTCCACCTCTTGCAGGTGTTTGCCGCGGGCTGTGTCCAGCCCGGTCTCCCAAGCAAACTCTCCCAGCTGGAAACCAGCTTCTGCTGGTAGCAGAATTCAAGCAGCAAGTCTGGACTGAGGACTCTGGCCTCCTGATGTCGGGGCTGGGGGTGGTCGAGTTGGGGGCCTCGAGCTGTATTGGGGTCACCTCGCCTGTCTAGGAGGGTCGGAGGAAGAGGAGAGCTGAGAACACAGGTCTCCCTGTGGTCAGGCCTGCAGGCTCCCTGGTGACCTAGATACTCACCACAGCCCAACCCAGGCTCCGCGGCTTGTTTCTGAACATCCTCTTCTGCTCTCTCTTTCCTGCCTTTTCACTACCCCCCACACCCCTCCCAGGTGTGGGGGCACAGCCCCTCGCCCCGCCTGCCCCTTTGCACCCCTGCGTGTTTCCTTTCACTTTGTTATTTTGGGCGCTGAAAAGTGCTGACAGCCTCTTTCTGGCTCCTCCTCACCTCATGCCTCCCCCAACCCCACCCTGGGCTCCCTCTGTGGTGGTGATGGGGGGCTGCACTGAGGTGGTGGGCAAGGGCTGAGGAGAAAGGCCTCAGGAACTACAGCCCTCACCCTCATGCCTTCCAGGTGGTTCTCAGGCTGACTCTGGCTCCAGTCTTTAGCCACTGTCCCGTGTCCTAGCAAGGGGATGGAGGTCTGGGGGGATGGAGCTAGTTCTGGAGCCATGGGGCAGGAGGGAGTGTGGAAGCTGGATGGTAACTGGGCCACAGGCAAAGGAAGTAAGGAGAATCCATCCCAGAAAGAAGGAAATGAGGAGCCTAGGACATTGGGGGAAGGAGGGCTGTTCTAGCAGAGCCTACAGTTGGGGACCACGAAGAACTTTGCTGAGGTGCACCCCCACGATGCGTGGCCAGCCCATGCCCCATGAATGGAAGGACGTTTCTACGGGGCAACCTCTGCCTAGCACAGCAGGCCCGCCTGCCTCTTTGGAGACTCCAGGGAAACCCCAGGGGGCTGCCTGCTTGGCCTCACCATCTCGGGACATGCCCAGTGCCAGGCATTTCTGCAGGCGACAGTGCTGGCATCGGTTTCGGCTGGTGCGGTCGATGGGGCAGTTCTGCTGGCGGGTGCAGGAGTAGACCACATGGCACTGCTGGCTCCGGCGGAAGAAACCCTGGGGAAGGCAGGCAGAGACCTCAGTTGCCCATCCCGGCCAGCCCCAGCTCTGTCCCCAGGGCTTCCAGCCCAGGTTCTGGCCCCAGCGTTCCCAGACCCCACGACCAGTCCGTTTTCTCTCCTCCCTTAGCAGAATTACAACTTGCCAGACAGTCATGTCCCCAGATTACGAAGAGGCCCTTCCGACTCAGGCACTGCTCCAGCAGCCCCCCAGCTGCCTCAGGAGACCGACCCGGAGTCAGAACAAATGCCACAGAAAGAGAACAAAGCCCACATCACCCCTTCTGTCCACCGTGGAAGAGGAACTGTGCACGAGTGTGCCTGCTTGTGCATGCTCACCTTGCACCCCTCACAGGTGATAACCCCGTAGTGGATCCCAGATGACTTGTCCCCACAGATTTTGCAAGGAATGACTTCAATTTGTGCTGAAAGAGAGAAGGAACAGGAGGTCAGCCCAGGGACCTGATCCGCCTCCTACCCTGTGCCTCTGGGCTGTAGATACAGGTACATGGTGTGTCCCTACCCTGCTCCGGCTTGCCCTACCCTGTCTTGCAAAATGGAAGAAGGGCAGTGCCAGTGCTGCCCTGCAAAGGGTCTGGGGAGGCCGTTTTCAGTTTCACGGGGCAACCAGGAGCTGTCTCAGCTCCATGGGGGCAGAAAATGCAGCTGCAGAGAGGACACCTGCTCCGCCCTTGAAGTTGAAAAGCTCCAGTCACCACCCTCCCTCCTGAGGACCTAGGAGTTCTTGCTGATTAACAACACCTGCTTCCCGCCCAGGGGGCTTCCTCTAGGCCACCCTCCCCCACCAGGCTTTGCTCCCATGGGCAGAGGGTGAGGCGTGGGGGTGGGGGGAGGAGATGTGGTACGTTAAGGCAGGAGGCCCCAGGGGACCAAATAGAGATGCTGGCCATGCTCTGGCTGTGCTCGGCTGGCAGTGAAGGCTCAGGGATGGGCTGGGCAGTGACCAGGGCCAAGAGGACAGGGTCACCGAGTAGGACCCAGAGAGGTTAAGGGGGAATGAGATGGAGCCCAGGAGAGGGCTCAACAAGCCAGGTCTGTCAGATACTGAAAAATCAAACAAGACGCTGAGGCCCCAGGCCCTGGAGCAGAGAGTGGGCAGCTCTGCGTGTGTGTGCCCATGAGAGTGCCTGTGTTTATGGGTGCAATCACATGTGCGTCAATCATGAATGTTAACTTTGGCTGGGACTAGAGACCATCTCATGCAACCTTTGTCCTTTCCTTTCCTTTCCTTTCCTTTCCTTTCCTTTCCTTTCCTTTCCAGGTAGAGAGATAGACCAGACAGGGTAAGGTGGTTGCCCTGGAGTTCATGCAGCTAGTTTCCCCTAGAGCTGGGTCTACACTCTATCTCCCCTGCTTTTCATTATGCTGTTCCTTATACCTGGCTTTGGGGTCCATATGCCAGTGGGCATGTATGAGGGTGTGTGCACACATGGAAGGTACATTTGTTTGTTAGCCAGCAGGCACAGTTGCCTGTTGGTGTGTTAGTGTTTGTTCATTAGCCAGTAGGACCCCCGGCTGCCCACTGAGCCCATCGTGGCCTTTCAGGGCTCCAGATTCTTCTCCTCTACTTCGCCCTATCCCTTTCAATGCCCAAAGCTCTCTACTGAGTTTCAGGGACAAGCAGTTGGGCTTCTCCCAGCTCATCTTTGAAGGGGAGTTGGGATTCCCGCTATGTCAGGGGTTTTTATCCATCCCAAGAGGACAAGGGTCTCTTCTCTGCCGTGGATGCCTTGCTGCCTCCTCTTTGGGCAGGGAGGCTGAGTCCGAGCAGGCCAGAAAAGTGATCTAAGCCCCCAGCCCCAGGTCATCTCTGACTGGTCCCCAATTGTGTCCCACCGTGAGGGTCAGTGGAGGCAACAGGTTGCCTGTAGGGCAAGCCTGTGTTCCGTTGAGCTTACCTCCGGCCCAGGCCTGGACCCTGGTCCTGCAAAGGGCCTCCTGATGTGAGGTGGGGAGGGGGACGGTGGCTTGCCCACCACCCCGTGGAATTTTGTTTCCCTCATCTTGAAACCATTGTCCCCTCAAGCCAACTTGGAGCTGAGTCAGAGTAAGCAGCTGCCTTCTCCTGGAGGACAAGGCCCATGGGTGTCTGCAATTCCTTCACGAGAAGTCATTTCTTTCCCCAACCTCAGCCCGCACTTGCCTGCCCAACATCCACGTAGGAGGCTGTGATCATCATGGACAGATGGCAAGAGAGCCTTTCAGATTCTTCCCAGTAAATTAAGAGCAGATTGGAATGCATGGAAGGGAAGAGAGAACAAGAGGGGACCGGTAGCTGGAAAGGGGGCAGAAAATGTGGAGGCACCTGCATGTCAAGTCACTTAGATTCTCTAGGCCTAGGTTCCCTTGTCAGTGAAATCAGGATTAAAAAAGAACATTGCTTGTCTGTGGGATGATTGTAGGTAGGACAATAGGTGTGATGACATTACCTGCGAAAAGCACTGTGTTTTAAGAGGCGAATTCTATGTATGCTGTTACTACAGAGCACAGCTGAAGGTGAAGAAATGCAATGGGCACCTGAGGCCCAGCAGAAGCCTTATGACCCATAGAATCTGCGCTTGCCTCTACACCTTCCCCTCCAGCAGTGTGGGTCTCTCTCCATGGTGGCCCTCAGCTCAGAGAGGGGAGAAACCAACGTGGGTCACCCAAAAAAGCAAGCAGAGGGGAGATTAGGCCAAGCCACAGTGGGAACTCGGACTCTAGCCCAGCAGTCAACCACAGGCCTCCTGGCCTCTTCCCTTCTCCCAGAGCCACATCCGCGTGCGTGTGTGCGCCAACCACACAGGTGACCCAGACCCATCTCTGTCTGCCCCACACCTGACCCACAGCTGGTCCCAGCCCCAGGAACCTCACAACGCTGTGAACCAGACCTTGCTCTTCTCATGGGATGGTGTAGCCAGCCATGGACCCCTTCACAAATACCTGTGCCTGGGGGGATGCTAGAGTCTGGACCTCAGCCACCAGGCCAGCCAATCTTCAGGGTTCCCCAACCAGAGGCCCCCAAGACAGAGGTATACAGTGAGGTAGGAACATGGAGTCAGAGTTTCTGAGCTAGAGGGGTCCAGACCCTGTAGCCTCTGAGCTAGAAAGACCAAGAGGCTTGGGACTGGCAGGCAACAGAGATTTAGACCTTGAGATGGAGAAACAGGGGCAGCGACACAGAAAAACCCACAGTGAGGTCCCAGTCCCAGTGTCCTGCGCCTGGCCCTGTGTGTACCATCAGGCCCTCTGCTCCCACTGCTCCCTCCTTCCCCTGACACCTGTACCCCATTCAATGCCATCTGCCCGAAACCTCAAAGAGAAAGTACTGGTGTGCATGAGTGTGACTTCTGGAGGCGGGGAGGGGAGAGGATGGGAAGGGCTGGCAGAGGTGGCAATGGGCTGAGCAGGGGCTGAAAAACACCTCGGATCCCTCACCTTCACAGCCTACCCCTGAGCCCCTGCCTGAAGCAGCAGGTGATGGGAACCCAGGTTGGGGAGGGGGAGCTGAGTAATCACAGGATTACTCAAACTGTTGTGTTGGAGCCTGGCCTGCCAGGAACTTACCATCTAAGGGCCTGTGGGTGCCAGGAACTCGAACCAAGCAAAGGTCAGGGCTGTCTAGGCCAGCCCCTGTGGCCCCCGCTGCTTCGGGAAGATCTTTGTATCTCATTGTTGCTCTCTCCCGGGGGCCCAGCGAAGGAAACTCTCACACTCCCAGGAGACAGAAGTGCCTCCTTGCTCAGGAAGGCTCCTGAGATCATCTAGGGACTTTGTGATTCTAGCCCTTTGCGTTTCACACAAGATCACCAAGGGATCTTGTGAACGTGTTGTGAGAAGGTCCCTTCTCAGGTCTGGGGGCCCAGATTGTGCATTTGGACAGGCTCTGGTTGGTGCCCACTCTGGCTGGTCGTCAGCCTATGCTTTTGAGTAGCAAGAATCTGGGCCCTCTTGAGGCTTTTTGGGTCAGGCGGCTCCTCCTGGGGGGTGAGGGTGGGGTTGGTCATCTCCTCCCCCAGTTCATTCTTGTGTCTTCTCTTCAACCTGGGAGACCTCTAAAGCTTCAATTCTGAAAGGGTGCTGGGGAGAGAAAAGGAATCTCTTCTGGATTGCTTCAGAGACTGAAGTATCCCCAAGGAGCTTGCTATGCATGTCTCCTCTGTGGGGAAATCCGGTAGCAACAAAGTGGTCTGTCTGCCCCTCCCTCCAACCCCCCTAATCTCGCCCTTCCCACAGCTGTGAGATTCATTGATAGCGCTCTCTGAATGCATCCAGAGCCTGGCCCTGGGCCACCTTAGGAAGCCAGCCGTGAGCCTTGTCCAGGTGCCCTATGCCACAGAGAGGAAGTGGTGGGAGCAAAGGAGGGGCTTTAATCCAGGGGGATCTCTCCCCTCAAACCCCAGAGCCTCCCCTAGCCCTAGTGGTGAGTGGGTGCAGTCAGAGGAGCCGTGGGGTCCTTAGCTTCTCCTGGTGCTTTGTCAGTCTCCCGCTGGGCCTTCCTTCTCTTCTCTTTCTCTCTCCTTTTCTCCACTGGACAGTGATTAAGGTGGGATGGTAGTGATAGACATCAGCCTTGGCTGAATTCTTACTCTGTGCCAGGCTTTCCATATGTGTTTCCTTAATGATTATGCCAACCCTGGGAACTAGGCATTACTTGCCTTGTCCCCGTTTCACAGATGAGAAAGCAATCTGAGAGGGCATAAGTGGCTTGACTATGGTTACAGAGTCTGACGTGGCATATCTGGCATTTGAACCCAGGTCTTTGTACCTCGAGAGCCCATGTCCCCAACCGTTAAGCTACACCCCCTCCAAGGATGAGATGCCCAAATACATCAAGGAGATGGGATAGGGGACTATTGGCTGCAGAGGAAAAGTGTGAAGTGTGGAGGTGGGCTGGGAACAGAATTCAGAGAGGACCCCCTGTGGAACTAAAGCTGACACTCGTGTCTAGTGTAAAGACCCATGGAGACATGGCTCCCTCTGTCCCAGCTCTTCCTCTCTGGAGCCTACTTCCTCCTGCCTTTACTCATGTCTTGGGGCAGGCTTCCAAGGCCAAGGTGGAACAGCTCGCCTGACCCAGCAGAGCTCCTTCAGGTGTGTGGACCGGCTTTCATACATCTTAGTAGGCCTCTGCAGAGATGAATGAGTGAATGGGAAAGAGGAATGCATCTCTTTTCTTAGTTTAGCTCCTCCCAACCCCCCACCAGCACAGAGACCACAGCTCAGGCCAGGGGTCCCCTGTGTACCCCAGCCTGCCACCAGCCTCCCTCCTTTCTCAGCCCTCCTTCCCACAGCTTCTGCAAAGCTGGAAACCACGGTGGTGGGTGCCACCACAGGGGAGCAGGAGGGGGAGGATCAGTGGGGGGCCAGGAGAGAGCCACTCTCTACCTGCTGAACACTACTCCCAAGCCAGGGCGAGGATTTTCTGCTGATACACCCAGATCCCGGGGCTGAGAAATTCGTGAAGCTAAAACTCAGGTGGGCGAGGGAGAGTCTGGGGTTCTGAAAAGCCATGAAAGCCAGCCAGCCGCCTGAAACCCCTCCTGGTGCCCCCGCCACCCCCGCAGTCTGGGACAGGAGAAAGGAGGGGAAACAGAAGAATTGAGTGAAAACAACCAGTGCATGGGGGGGGGAAGGGGATGAATCACCAGGAGGAAGCTCTGAGGAGTGGGAGCCCCAAGTCCCAGTCACGGGCTTCCCAGCCGCCAGGGTGGGAGCTCCCTTCCACAGGGCTCTGCTGTTCCAGGACACATGGAACCCAATGACACTCCGGCTCTGGTGCTGAGTCCTGCCCTGTTAGTGTCCCTTCCCGAAAGAGACACCCCTGTCTGTTCTGAGGCCAGAGTCCCAGGACAGCATTGCAGTGGCAGGAGGAGTAGAGGTTAGATCTCAGAAAGGACTGGCCATGGAGGACGAGAGGAGACCCCAGGGCTGCCTTCCGTAGAGGGCCCTTAGCATGGGAAAGTCCCTGTTCCCTGTTTGAGTCAGGTACACAGAGGCAGGGGCGGGGAGGCGTGCCTCTGGGATGGGTGGGGACACCAACACCCATGCTTCGCTGTACGGGACAGGCTGGGATACTCCAGCTGCTAGTATCTTGGGCTGGGGGTGTTTGGGATTCCTGTTAGGAATGGAAGAGAGGAAAAGGCAAAGGTGCAGGGGTGATACAAGGAAGGAGGGGGCCCTTTGTAAAGTCTTCAGGTGGCCCTGGGCTCTCAGGATAAGAGCTGTGACCCCCTGGGGACCTGGACTTCTTTCTGGACCACTGCTCATCATTATCATGACCAGACTTGGGAAGATCAGGGCACAACAAAGACAGGCATGAGACCTCCCATCTGCCCCCCACCCCCACCACCTCGCCATCCATAGCCAGTGCTGGGGCCTCATGCCTCTTGGCTCCACACTTTCATGTCCTCAGAGAGAGAGAGAGATGACTAGGGCCACCATGCCTCTGGCTGGCTGGGGAATCCGTTTGGCCAATGGACTTTTCCTCTTTACTTAGCAGCAGGTAGCCATGGCGGGGAACTGTGCCATCCTTTCAGAACCTCCATGTACTCCATGCCTCCCTCTCTCTGCCTTCCTGGACGCTGTCATTACTTCACGTCTCCCCTTGGCCCCCCATCCTCCTCCCTCTGCATCTCTCTCTCTGTGTCGGTATGCCTTACTATCTTCTGTGCTCCAGCTCTGTCTTGGGTTTCATACCTCGGTGTTTTGGTGGTATTTCCTGGTACTTCTCCATTTATAGCTCCATCAGGACATCACTGGCCTCTGCTCCTCTTTTTATTTCCTGGTCTGTGTCTGCCCCTTGGTCTCTGGGTGTGTCATAGTCCCCAGCCCCCAATGTGCTGCCTCTCTCTGACTATGGTCAGAAGGCATGGAGGTGGCTGGCACTCACTAGGAGTGTGTATGGGGCGGGAGTGGGGGACAGTCAGGTAACCCAGGGCCTTGAGATACCCAGAGATGTCCAAGTGAGAAGCGTTGGTGGCATCCGGTCCCAGATCGGAGGGGACCCCTCTCTCCTATCTACCAGCCTGGATGGAGCTGTTGGGGGATATCATGTGGAGCTGCCTAGAAGCTCCCTCATTCAGTCCTGGGGACTCCTGCTCTCCTGCCGAGCTCTGAAGCATATCCGATCCTTGCTCGCTAGGGTGGATTTGCTGACTGGAGGTCATTTCTGGGAAGATTGGTTTGCTAACCTTTGCTGCTAATCGGAAGAAGCTAGAAGGAAACGAAAGCTCCAAAGGGCCCCTCTTCCTGTGGAAGGTTTGGCTTTTTTCCTCGCCTCACTGACCCACCCAGCTCATACACCTGCACTGGGATCTCAGTCCCAAGCTCTTCCTTTCCTATGGCCTCCTTTTCGTCTGTGTCCTGGGAGCGTTGAGACGTCTTCACCAGCCTTGGGGATGCTCACCTCGGGGACCAGGGCTCTCTTCTTGGTCATGGGTCCTTAGAACTGGGAGCCTCTCCCAAGCTGGTTTTGTTTTTAGGTTCAGCTCTCTTGTTTTGTTGATGAGGAGACCAGGGCCCAGTGACTTGCCGAAGGCTACATGGTGAGTCAGTGACAGAGCTGGCACCAGAACCTGGTTTTTAGACTCTCGACCCATGGGTCTTTCCAGGACCCAATATGGCTTCTTTTCTGTGGTTTGTGGGAAGACCCCAGGTTGAGGCTGGGGCTGCCTCAGGCCTCAGGCCACAGGGACATGGGGCTTCCCTTTTGCGCATTTGCCTGCTGCTCTGAGAGGTTCACTAGCTTTCCTTACATGAACACAGGGATTGTCTGATTCACCCATCCTTGCTCTGCTAGAAGGCACAGGGACCCCAGACATCTGCCTACTAGCTGTTGGCCCATGGCTCCACACCAGGAAGGTGGTGAAGCTGAAGTCTTTCTGCTCCCGTCTCCCTTCCCCTAGCCCCCTCATCAAATGGGTGACTGAAACTGAGGACACACACACACGCACGCATGTTGAGACCTGGATGTGGGGTTCGGACCCCCTCTACCTGCTGATCTGGCTTTCCTCTCCCTGTCCTGCTGCTTTGGGGCACAGCAACCCCTCTGGCTGTCTGGCTCCTCTTTCACCAACTCGGAGGCAGGCTAGAGGCATGGAGGGAAACTCTGCAGTGAGAGTCCGGGTCTGTGCCTGTCAGTTAGCAGCTGCCCTCTGCTACAGCCGTGGGATCTGGGGCGAAGCTCTCCCCTTCCTGGGGCTCAGTCCTTTCTTGTTAAACGAGGAGCAGAGCACCTCAGATACTCCTGCAGATCGTTTCCAGGGCTCACGACAGTGGCGTTCCTCTACAACCCCATGTATTACCCAACCTGCTCTAAGAAAATTGCCCGGGGAGCAAGACTTGTCAGTTACTCCACCCATCTCCCAACAGACCTTGGCCTTGCCTGGGACACACGCTGCCAGCAAGAAAGAGCACTCAGCTTTGCTCACACTGTTCCCAAGACACCCCTCTGTTCTAGAGGCCCAGGGATGACGATGGCGTCCAGGCTTCCCCACTCCCAGGTGGCCCCCTTCACTTACTTCTCATGACTGAGCCTTGGGCTTTGCCGCTGCCTCAGCTCTCTGTCCTCAGCAGGGGGTGGTCCAGGGATGGGGCACAGCTGGCAGCTGGGTTGGGGGTGAGGCCCTTTCTGCAGAGCCTCAGCTCGTAGCTCTGCACCTAGCTATCTCCCAATTCTTCTGGGGAAGGGGGTTTAAGCCACCACCACACAGGTGGCTGAGTGACAAACCCCCCTCACCGCATCCCCACCCCCTCTGGGGTGCAGCAAGTAGGATGACAGGCGCCCCACGTGGCCAATCTGGGCCCGGGGCAGGGTGTGAGGGGCGGGGCAGCCAATTGCAGGGGGCGTTGGAAAATTCCAAAACCACATGCGACAGCCACACGCGGTAAAAGCTGTTTCCACCCACCGGGGTAGTTCTGGCTGGGGAACCAGAATGGAGCTCACAGGAGCCGGGCCAGGTTCCCACTCCCCCCTCCCACTGAGGACCCAAGCCTGACCCTCTTTGCCAGGTGACTCCAGGGACAGGAATGTTTCTAGAGGTAAGTCACAGGATGTCTGCCTGGAGGGGGCAGTGGCTTATGCCACCTGAGACCCTGTGGACTGCCAACAGCCACCCAGTCGGGTGAGATCTGGGAGGCTGCCCCACCGCCCACCATGCTCAAGCCCTCCTTACTGACGCGGTGCATGCCCCGGGGCTAGGGAATCAATGATAAGAGCAGCGGTAATAATCATCAGACAAATACCCACTATCTGCAGGAAGTGTTAGTCTGTCAGAAATTTCCTCAAGAGCAAAACTGAAATTGGAATGCAGATAACGATGATAGCGGTGATGATGGTGAGGGTAATAATAATAATAATGTTTACATTGTGCCAGAAACACTTCTTAAGGTTTTATATGGATTATCTAATCCTTACAAAATACTTTTATGAGGTAAGGTACTGTTATCCCCATTTTGAAGATGAAGAAAATGAGACACAGAGAGGTGAAGTAACTTGCCCAAGGTCACACAGCTAGTAAGTGGTGGGGTCAGAATTCAAACTCCGGCAGTTTGGCCTCAGGAATGGCAGGGTTTCTCTGGTTCAAGTCTGCTCTTGAGGGTGTGTCTCAGCTTGGGAGGTCTCCTGGCATGTGAGTCTAGAGTTTTTCGGCCTGGGGGGTCCTTCTGAGGGGCTCTTTCAGCCTCATATCTGCTCTGTGGGGTACCTCATACTGGGAGTTCCCTTTTCAGGGCCCTCCAGTAGCTAGGCCCTCTCTTCGTCTGGGGGTCTCTCCTGGGTTCCTCCCTTCTTGGGGTTGTCTTGGACCCCCTCCTTGGAGTTGTCTCAATTTGGAGCCTATTTCTCTGAGCCTCCCAGCCTGGGGGAGTCAATCTCTCCTGGGTTCTCTGCACCAAACTTCTTAAAGAGGTCTCTGATCTTGCCAGGCCTCCAGCAGCTCCTCAGCCTGGTATAGGCTTTTCCCCACTGGCCTTCCTCTGGCTCTCAGGACCTGGGCAGTGGATTGGGGTAGGGGCTGTCCCCCTGGCTTCTCAGAGGACACTCTGGACTGGGGGTAGGGACATGGTTGCTCAGGACCTTTGGGCTGGGAAGGGGGCGTGGTCCTGGCCAAGGTTTCTGTGGTAAGAGGTTAAGATAGGAATGGCATGTAGCCTCTTCCAGTTCCCGCTGCTCCGAAAGTCCCCCTTCTCCCTCCCCACCCACATATGGTCCCTGGCTCCCATCCCCCAGCTCACGAGCACGTCACTCCTTGACCTGCTTTCCTCCCAGGGCCCTGCTCAGCATTTCCGTGGGGCCCTGTGGCTAGGGGCAGGCGAGGCACAGATCAGGATTGTGCTGAGCAAAGCAAGCCCCCACCCAGGAGGATGTGGCATCCTGGATGCCCCCCCAGCCCCTGTCTGCCCAGCTCAGGGACCAGGGGATGCTGTTGCCTCTGAGATTTCTCTACTGGGAACGGGGAGGCTCTAAGCAATCTTGGAAGCCAGAGGAGGATCAGCGAGCTCTCCGGAGGAACTGACTGGTAATCCAAGGGAGGGCCATGGAGAAAGGCAGGTGGTCTCTTGCCCCAGAATGGTCCTCTGTCCTCATTAATTCAGGGACTTATGCTTATGGAGGCCTTCTCCCAGAGTACCCTCGGGCTATTAAGGGCAGCGTGCCTGGCCCTGATGGGATAGAAGCTTTGTGACTGAAGTGGGGTGGGTGCATTTTCTGGGAGAGTAGCCTCTCCCACAAACTAGGGGGCTAGATCTGCTGTGCTGAGAGGTCCCTAAAAGAGGGTACATACTCTCCAGTATCCTTGGGAAGTCCTTCCCGAGCTCTAGACCCCTTCCCACATGCTGTAGCCTCAATCTTTCAGGGCCCAGAGTGTCCCTGGGTATCATGTTTCCTACAGAGGTGAAGGCTTTCCTGTTCTCCAGCTCTGTACAGCCTGGCTTGTTCACACCTCAGGACGTGTTAACCACCGAGAGGAGCACCAAACATGGCTCAGCTGCCACGAAGCCTGCTGGCACAGGCTCCCTGAGTTCTTGAGGCTGCCCCTTCCTCCCTCTGCTCTCTCTCTCCCTCCTTTCCCCTACTGGCTCCTGTGCCTCTGTCCAGCACCCCTCCGCTCCATCTCCCAGGGATCCCTTTAATAATCATTCTCCCCTTGTGTCTGTGGTGCCCCCTGTCTGTGGGCTTCCCCCTGATGTGTCACCCTGCTTTTGAGGTTTCTTCACCCCTCCCCCTGCTGGGCTCCCCATCTCCCCTCTTTCCCTAGGCGCTGCCTCTGCTGCCTCTGCTGGGCTCCCCTGTCTCTGGGCCTGCTCCCAGCCTTGCTCTCTCGCGCACACCCCCAGAGCCCTGCTCAACTCATCTCTCCACACCCCATGCCAGGGGCTGCCCCAACCCTCTACTCACAGGTGTGGGTCTTCTTTGCAGCCAGCAGTTCTGGAAAGAGAAGACAGAGGCCGGGGCCAGAAGTTGAAGATGACTGTGGGCACCAGGAGACAAACCCCTCCCCATCACAGCCCCTATCCTACCCCATTCCTTCCTCCAGAACCTGGTGTCTGAGCAGAAGGTAGCCCCATCCTCCACAGCACCCGTCTCTCTGTTCTCTGCCCCGCAGGGCCTCCGAAGTGCCAGGCTTCTCACCACATCTGGGAGTCCCCCAAACTATTCCTTCTCTCGAAATGTCCTTTCCTGACGCCCTGCTCAGCGTTAAGCCAACTTCTTCTCATCGCTCAAGCTTCCGACAGGAGAAGCTGCCCACTCCCCTCTCTGCTGACCTCGTGCTGACACTCAGCCCCTTGCGTTTGGTTTCCCAACACTCACCGCCATGTGGTTATCTAACTGCTATCATTGTGTCATTATCCATGAAATGAGGCTGTCTCGCTACCTGGGAGGCTGTCTCAGTGACCTTGTTATTCCCAGAGCCTTCCATAGTGGCTGGCCCATTAGAGGAGCACGTAAATATTTTGGAACTAGAGTTACAGCTCTGTGGGAGTTAAAACTCTTGGTTGCTTTCTGATGCCTGAAAGCACCAAGGGCTTCCAGAGGTATGGAGATTGAAGGTAAGACACTGAAGATATCTGGAGGAAGAAGAGGGAGATTCTGCCTTCCCAGACATCTGGTCTACCAGCCCGCAGAGGAGGGAGTCCCTTCCTACTCCTAGTGCAGGTAGACAGCAGGCAAGTAGAGTGCCTGGGTGGGTTGACACAGGGTAGGCAGGGACGCACATACTTCTGAGGGGCGGCTGCTAAGGGGAAAGCCTTAGCTACAGCGTCGTGGCAGTGGTGGTTTTGGTGGTGGGGTGGGGAAGGTGGTTATTCATTTATAGCATTTATTGAACACCTACCAAGGGAGCCCCTGGGAAGAGGTTTCCCCTGCCAGTCCTTGGTCCCTTTCCTACCATCACACAGCAGCTCCTCATAGAGCACAAGGCCAGCCTTTTGTCCCAGAAAAGGCTGCAGCCCTCCCTTATGCCCCCTATAGTATCCCTGATCTCCAAATCTGCTCTCCTGTTACATTTTCCCTTCCGCTACCCAATCCTGGACATCTCTCCACCATCCCCCACATACTGTCCTTCTGCATAGGAGATGCTCCCCACTGGCCAGCTTCCTCCATGGGGCAAGGTTGGGGGGTGGTGGTAGTGGTGATGAATGGACTAGAAGGGTTGGGCTCTGCTGGGGTGGGGTGGGGGAGGATTGCCCCAGGAAGGAGTGGTTCCATCCGGCCCCTCCCCCCTCCCCCTGATCCTGACTGGCCCCACCCAGCTTCCTCCCTGACATGGCACCCTCTCTCTGGCCTCCAACCCTGTACCTCGGAATAGTCCTGGGAGGGGGGTGCTCCCCTCACCAGCCAGCCAGTTGCCTGCCTGGGAAGTGGATTTCTTCCTCCACCAGGTGGCCCCAGAGCCTGCTGGCCTCACTCGCTTTGGTGCTCATTACTGATCAAGCATGTGGCAGTGGCTCCCTCTCTGAGAGGGTCTCTGAGTTAGACCACACGTGGGGCCAAGGACTGCCTGACTCTGTCTCCCACTGCCCCGGTCTGCTGCAGAAACGAAACCCCACCCTCCTGGGCCAGTGGGGAGGAAAGTGCCAGGCTAGTGGACATGGGCAGCTGACAGGGTGTGCTTGCTTCCACCCCCGACCCTCGGTCTGTCACCCTTAAAGGTAGGACAGGTCCCTCCGTTGGTGAGTGAACAGAAGGTGGAGTGGCCAGCCTTCCAGCGGTGGCTCCGTTTCGTTCCGCCAGCAGTGTCGCCACCTCCTCGCAGGGGGCGCTCGTGCTGGGGAGGGCCTGCCCACATTCTGACCCTTCCTGGCTCAGCTCCTCACACCCCCCCTCACCCCTGCCCCACACCTGTTGCTTCCTTCTCCACAGCTCGCTTTCTTTCCTCTCCATGTGTTTCCTGCTTCTCCCCCTTTCCACGCTCTCCTCCTCTGCTGAGTCCCCAGTCTCTCCTCCTGCTTCTCCTTCAGTTTCCATCAAGACTGGCCGGCATCCCCAGCCAGTCCATCTCTCTCCTCTTTTCTTGTCTTGTCCTCCTCCTTCTCCTCCTCTCTTCTTGACCAGACTCTTCCAATCTCTCTCTCTTCCGAACCTCCTGGCAAGTCCTTTCCACCTGCCTGCAGGGCCATGGGCCTCTTACCCTGCGAGGCTCGGTGCTGTCTCTGTGGGCCCCTGTCCATGGGGCAGCTCCCTTGGTGCCGTCCTTGCTGCCCTGGCTGCCCAGGAGGGCAGGGAGCAGGGCCCAGGAGAGGGAGGAGGGAGCAGGGAGGGAGCACCTGGCCTGTCAGCAGGCAGGGGAAAGGAGTGGCTGGCAGAGTGGCCTAGCAGCAGGAGGGGACAAGGGGAGAGACTGGAAGAACAGAGTTTGGAACGTGGAGGAGAAACAAGAAAAAGGGAAGGGGACTAGCATTTATTGACCACCTATGTGTGCTGGGCCCTTTGCCAGATGCTTTATGTAGGTCCATGATTTTTTTTGATCCTCACAACACCCACCATTATTCCAGATTTACCCCTAAGCTACATGATGCTCAGAGATGTTACTGACTTGCCCAAGGAGAGTAAGTGGCTGAACTGTGATTTGAACCCAGGTCTTTGTGACTTTAGGATGGTGTGTCTTCTACCTGACCAAGAGAGGCAGCAAGAACAGAGGAGATGGGGAAGGGAGGGCTTCCCTGGGGGGGTGGGGGGGCGGATTTGCTGCTTCTCCGGGATGAGGTCAGACTCATCCCATGGTTCCTCAATTTCTTGAGGTCTCTGGCTGCTTAGCCCCTGCACCTCCCTATCCTTCCCCTGAATTCCCTGGCTGCTGATGCCTCCACATTTTCCTGGTCTGTTGGGGGCATTGCAGGGCTGGAGGAGTGTGGGACCAGAGAGCAATGGGAGGTGAGCAGCCAGGAGAGATGCCCCTGCACTAGCTGGAGGAAGTAGAGCCCCCCCACACCCCGACTCAGTGGGCCCACACTGGAGCCCACGCAGAGAAAGGGTTCTGCAGAAGGCTTCAGGACAGGATGAGGCTGGTGCAGGTCTTGGATGCCGCTTCTCTCCCGCACAGCCTCAGTCCAGAGTTTGATTAGCTGGGCCTGGCTCTCCTGGTTACCCAACAGGCTGGCTGGCCAGGGGCCAAGACGCAGTGGGGCGGCTCCCTGGCCCCGGCTCCTGCTCTCGCTCCCAGCTGGTAAACAGCAGAGCAGGAGCCAGCCACACCACAGCACGTGGCACCTGGCATGGAGAGGGCAGGCGGCTGTCCCTTCCCTCTCCTGCCCTCCCGTCTTGTCATCCTACCCTCTTGCCCCACCCTGGAGCTTCGCACTCTGCTGCCATCAGCACCTCCATTCCTGGGTAACTCCTGGTATCTCCCAGTGGCTGCAGCTTGAAGGACAAAGGTTAGAAGTGAAGAAGGACTTCCCAACTCCTAGGATGGTGGGCAAGGGGATAGGGAGTGAGGAAGAGTGGAGCAGCCACTTTGGGGGACCTTCTTATGCCAAGATTCTGACGGTGTGTCCCCCACACCGTTTTCGTAAATGGAGGGCCCTCACATCTAAGTGGCCCACACTTCTTTGGACCACACTTCTCCACACAGAACAGGATGCAGACGTGTTTTGGTACTCTCCCCCTCGGGCAGGCTTGGATTAAGAGGCAAGGCTCTCCAAAGTACCACCCCACCTGGTGCCCTCTGGCAGACAAGTAGAGCCAGCCCAGAGGCAGAGGGACAGGGGTACAGGGGAAGGCTGGGATCCCGCTGTACTGCTCTCCCTTTCCCAGCCCAGTGATTGGCTTTGCTCCACTTAGGATCCTTTCTGTCTCTCTCTGTCCGCCCCTTCCTGTCTATGGTTCTGTTTTCCGTGCCTCTCCGTCTTGTCTCCTCTTCCAGCCTCTCTACTTCTGTGATTCTGGGTCTCCCAGGGCCCTTTCTGACCTCCTGGTTGGGGGCACCATGCCAGGCTATCGGGCTTACCCCCCCAAACCACAGGTATGACTGCCTCTCCCAGCCACGCCACTGGTGCCACTATGTAGGGCGGGGAGGAAGTGACTGGTGCTTTGGAAGACAGGGTCCTGGCATCTTGGCCTAAGCAAGTCATGTGCTTTCTGGACATTCCAGGATCTCTACCCCTTTCCTTTCCCAAGCATGGATTCCTGGGATTCTTGTCCCTAGGACAAGAAGTTACTGTGATCATCCTTTTGGGAAGTCCCCCCTCATGCCTAATCTTCCCTCCTGCTCCAATCACAGCCCCTTTTCTGGAGGAATTGGTCCTTTCAAAGCGGGGCAGTGTTTGGGTTTTTTTTTTTCCCCTCCTTAAATTTATTCTTACAATTCTTATGCAAGGAAGAGGCTGATAGGGATCAGAGAATCATTTCACCCCCACGTGCCCAAGTTCCCTTATCAGACTGGGGAATCTCAAAGCAGGGGGCAAGCAGCCTGGAGGAGGTAGAGGGTGGTGGTGGTGGCTTGGAACTGGGGGAGCAGTCACCGACTTGTTTTCCCTTCCTCCCCACCCTCTAAACCACAGAAACCACTTAAAGCTCAGTGCAAGCCTGCCTTTCCAGGGAGGGCCTGGGGGTGTGAAGATGGAAAGAATGTGGGGTCTGGGCAGCCTGCAGGCCCCATACTGCCCCAGCGCCATCCTTCCAGGGCCACCCCCTCTGGGAAACCTGAGTCAATGATGAGGACAACTTTTCTTGGGTCCTTTCTAGGAGGTCCAGGCCTGGGGAGACCTCAACCCATGGGAGTGATCCAGGCAGGGGGCTGTACCTCCCTCCTCCTCAACCATTAAAAAAAGCATAACAGAGGCTCTAGAAACATCTGTAGAGCTCAAGGTCTCCACCCCTCCCCCTTCCTGTCACAAAGGCCACTGTGGGTGGATGAAACAGTAGGAGTTTGACCCCAGCTACTGGCCCTGAACTTTCTATGGTGACCTGCCTGTACCACTCATCTGTCAATTAACATCTGTGATCACTTAGGCTTGGGCACAGCAGCGAGTGCTGAAAGATGGAGGCTGAGACTTTGGGAGCTGAAAGACTTGGATAAGAACATGGCCTGCTATTTATGAGTCTTCAATGACCGCAACGTGTAAAAGGGGATGATAGTAACTCCTGGGAACGGGCTTTGAGGCCCCAGCAGTGTGCACACAGGAGGGATTCTTGGCACCGTATTTGTCCGGGGACACGTTTCTGTGACTTCAGCCACAGAAACAGAACACAGAAGTTCCTCTGGGGACCCTGGCCTCCAGCACAGGGGAACAGCTCATAGCTGTGACTTGAGTGAGTCGCTCTTTGAATCTCCACCTCACAGCCTCCTCTGAGCAGCACGGTGGGGTGGGAGATCTGGGGGAGCCAGGGTCCTAAACCTTCCAGGCAACCAGGCCGTTCCCAGGCCAGTTTACTTAGCCTCTCTGATCTACCTCTCAGTAAGACTGGAATGACAGTACTTTCCTTACCGAACAGTTGTGATGATTACTGGGAAAACACAGGTAAGCTACAGGACCTGGTCCAAAGAACTGTGGCTAAAAAACGATGTTTTGGCCCATCCATTCCTATGGTCTTCCCTTCCCTTTATCTGACTCCCCTTTCCTAGGCCCCCTCCTGCTTTCTTTTTCTCCAAAACATTTACCAAGTAACTTAACTTCTCTTTTCTTTTCTTTCTTTCTTTCTTTTCTTTTCTTTTTTTTTTTTTAACATTTTACTTATTCATTTTGTAACTTGTCTGATCCCAATGTCTGTTTTGATCATTGGCACCTCAGTGGGGCCTCCCTACCTTGTGTTGCAGGAATGCATGAATGAAAGTGAAATGACCTCTGTGTTTCTCTCCAGGGACTTTCAAATGGGCATCAAATCCAGTTGCTCATCAAAGGTTGTGATGGGGGGATTTGGGACTGACGGAGAAGGACAGTATTAAGGACAGAGCTAGACCGATGGGTGATTTCACAGAAAAAAAATGGGAACACTGTCCTTCTAGGGAAGGAGGAGACACCTTTCAGAGTGACCAGGGTGGGAGGTGGCAGCGGGCACTTAGAGATATAGTGGGGTATTAAGAGCCCAGAGTCTGGAGCCAGACCCTCTGAGTTTGAATCCTAACTGTACTCTTCACTATAGGAATAAAGCCCAAGGTCACATTGGCTAACAAAAGTACTTAAACCTCCAGGGAGTTGCTGGGAAGAATAAAGGAGTTGACAAGTTGTTGAACAGTTCCTTGCTGGGTGATAATCCTTGTAGCGGTTAGCCCTTCTTATTGTTTGGTCAATGCTACCCCCTGGTGGACGGCTGGAGCAAGGGTTCCCTGGCCTTGGGCTGGGGCGGCTGGTGGGGGTACCTAATCAGGGGAGGGAGAAGGCATCCCGGCGATCTGAGCGAAGTACGTTTGTGTTTTGTTAGCACCACTCATGCTGAGCTTTATCAGGATCCAGCAGGCTCGTCTCTGGTTCAAGGCACCATGGAAACTGAGAAAGGGCCCAAAGGGGAGGGGGAAAGAAGCTAGGTTGGCCCATTGCTTTCCTCCTCCTCTCCCTCCTTACCCCCATCCCTCTTTCTTTCCTCTAAGTCGGGCATGAGCCAAGAGGAACCAACTCCAGGGAGGGTGGAGAGACAGACAGAGAGAGAAGAAGGTCACTGCTGACGTCAGGGACATTCAGGTAGGAGGTAAACACAATGTGACCTACATTTTCTCCTTCCCCACCCTCCCCCTACTCACGGGGGTAGCCTTTCAGAGCATCTTTGAGAAGAGCTCTCACACTCAGGTAAGACGCCCTTCCCATCTCAATCCCTGGGACAGTTTTTCTCCACCATTCAGTCCTCAAGGGCTGCTTGGACTCTTGGCTGCAGCTTTGCCCGCTAGGGTGGCACAGGCAAGAGAGAAAACACCTAACTCAGCACTGTGTGCTGACATCTCCTGACTCACTCTCAAGACACAGAAATTTCTTTTCTCCTCAGGACACATGTGGGTACAAGTGGGGAGGCAGAGGGGTGGGGGACTGCTGATTTCCCCTATGCAGCCCCAAGGAACCCCCTTGGGGGAAAGGTGGCTGATGTTGGTTTCAGTCACAAAGCTTTTTCTGGAGTGACTCAGTGATTAGAGGACCCCCTGAAGGGGTGGAGGCCTTTTTGGACAGGGCCTTAGGACCTACACCGCCCAGACCTATTAATCTAGCTTCAGCATCTCTTGGGGATGGAGCCCAAGACTGCGGATGTCCGATTATTCGAATGCTCACTCAAGTTTGAGAACCACCACCTGAGGTCGGCTCTAACTCGGTGTAAGTGAGTTTCTTCCATCCCTGGTGTAGCCAAGGTGGAGGGAAAAGAGTAGGCTGCAGATCGGAGCATAGGATGCCAACAAGGGGCGAGATCCTGCTAAAAACAGACATTTTATTAGCAAAAATAAATACAAGCTGGGCAGACGAAAAGAAAGAATACGCAGACCTAGAGGAGATCTCTTTGAGGAAGTGACATTCTCTCAGTCTACAGGCTGAGATGGGCAGGCGCCAGGGAGGTCCCCAGACCCAGCCCCCCGCCCAAGGGGGGCAGCAGGGCAATGAGGGGCGTCTCACACTCCCCCAGCAGCAGGTCTCTGCGGAAGCCTGCGCCCCTGTCCAGCACCTTGGCCCTCAGACTGCGGGCGGCCAGGTCTGGCGGGCCCAGCCCGTCGAAGAAGAAGTCCTCGTTGAAGATGGGGTTGGCGCTGCATTTGACCACGCGGCTCCGTTGGCCCCGCGGACGGACGCGCGGCCGCAGCCTCAACACCACGCAGCAGCCTCCACCGCCGCTCCCGGGGCTGGGCCGCGACCGCGGCAGGCCCTCGGCGCTCACCAGGCGCAGGCGCAGCCGCCGGGGCCCGGCCTGGTATTCGGCCGAGAGCCGCAGCTGGCCGCCGCGGGGCCCGAGGCGCAGCACGCTCTCCTTGGTCGGCCGCAGCTGGCAGCACAGGAAGTCCAGGTGGAAGAGCGGCGGCCCCGTGCGGCGCGGCGCGTGCAGGCTGGTGTCGGCCGAGCTCGCTTCCTCCGGGGACAGTGAGTGCGGCCGGGGCCTGCCGGGGCGTGACCGCGGTGAGCCGAAGGGCGACGACTCGGGCGACGAGGCCGTGTCGCTGTCGGGGGCCCGGCAGAGGCGCAGGTCCGGGGCGGAGACGTGCCGCCAGCCGTGCGCTGGGGAAAGCCCCCCGGCGGCGGCGGCGGCGGCGGCGGCGGCGGCGGCGGCGGCGGCGGGCGGCGGCAGCGGGTGGAACAGGGACTCGCGCCGGCGCGTGTGCGGGCTCTCGGGCAGGAAGGCCCAGCCTTCCCGGCCTGCCAGGTGGGGCAGCGAACAGGCCGCGGGGAGGCTGCGCCCGGCCAGGGGCTCGGGGCCCCCAGCGTCCGGGAGCCGCGGCGGGATGCAGAACTGCGGGATGCGATCGGGAGTGAGGACGTTGGGACAGGCGCGCGCGGGCGGGCCCGGGGCTCGGCGCTTGGGGAGCAGGCTGGAGGGCGCCCATCGGGGCCTGGACTCCAGGGGCCCCAGCCTGTAGCCGGCTTTCTCCAAAAGCCACATGCAGTGGGGGTGGGGGTGGGGAAAGTCCGAATTTAGCGTTCCCGGCGGAGGCCTGCGGAGGACAGAAGAGGTCCCGAAGTGGGTGATACGACCAACATACACCGGTTGGTCCGCCACGGCGCACTTTCCCCCCGCGCACGGGCCCCTATCCGAGCAGGAAAAACAAGGGGAGGGCGGGTGAAGCCTGGGGGCCTGAGGAGAAACGGAGGGCATCAGGGCATCGGAAAGTCACATTTGCAGATGCACGCCTTAGGCGCCCGAGATCTCAGACTCCGCCATTAGTGCTAAAGATGCTCAGTGAGAAAGCCCAACACACCCACTGAAACTCTAGGCTACTATTAGGAGAATGGACGAACACGCTCAAACTACCGAAAGGTCCATAGTCACAAACACGGACACAGATCCCGAACCCTGCTGGGACATCCTGTTCCCCGGAAGAGACACAGAGGCCGTTGGCAAGCTCATCCCCTTCTCCCTCGCCCATCCCGAACTCAGACTCTCCTCCTAGGTCTTGTCTGGCTCCCCTCCCAGAGGAAGGAGGAAGCTAGCTCCGGCTACCTTCCTGGCAGCCAGGAGCGCGCCTCTTCAACCTGAGCCATCCTTTGGTCCTGGCCCCACCTGCCTCCTCTTGCTCCTCCCTCTCCTTTCTGAGTGGCTCCACGCCGGAGCTGACTCGAGGCACACCTGGCTGCTGCCCTGCGAGCCCCCAGGGCAGGTCCAAGGAGACGCACCTCTGGGGGTGAGGGGGGGGGGTCACAGAATACCCTCCTCCCCAAGCCCTTGTTGTCCTGCTGCAGCCTCCCAGCCCCAGGGCATCCTGAGTCTGCAAGGCGGGCTGTTGGGCCGCCACTCCCACTACACTCCTTCTCTCCCTAGGAAACCACTGAGCACAAAGGCGGTATTGATTCTCTGCCACCCCCAGAGTCCGTTCCCGGAGGCTTCGCCGCTGGTCCCTCACCACACACCCACGCCCCACCCGCGGGACCGTGACATCCTGACCGTCTGACCATCTGCCTGGGAGCCCGAGCCCACAGCTGGCTCCGTCAGACGCCCGGAGGGCAGGCCTCACCCGTGGGCTGCCGCTGGTTCCTGGCTTCTGGCTGGCAGGAGTTCAGAGCCCAGAGGGGAGCAGCTTCCTCTCCAGCTTGCTCCCCCAGCCCAGGACTTCTGGGAGGAGCTGGCAGGGGCCTCTGTTGCCTACGCACGACCTCTTTTCCTGGATAAACAGAGCTCTGTCTCCACGGTCATCAGCCCGGCCTTCTTAACTCCTTCCTCCAGGTTCCTAGCAGCAAGCCAGTCCTGGGCCCTGCCCCTCTCTGCAGGGAAGAAGAAGGAGGTCATCAGTGGGCAGTGGCCTCCATTCCCTCTGTGCTGCCCGGGCCCTACCCTCGGCTTGCTAGGTGAAACCCATGGTCATGGTCACACGCACTGCATATTCTGCAAAGCCCTCTTTGATGGAGTCCCCCCACATTGTTCTGTTCTGGACCCATCACATTAACTCTCAGTCAGAGGGACTTGCAGTGTGACTAGTTCTCTGAACTATACTGGCTCAAGGAAAAGTTACCAGGATTCAGATTTCTGGACATAGAGACACTGAAGACAGAGCTGGTTCTATCAATGGGTCAAGCGCCAGCTGGCCTGTGCTCCTTGTCTTTCGCAGAAGGCTGTTAAACTGGAAACACGGAGGGTGCCTCTCCTGCCGTCCCCTCCCCTGCAGGCAGATCCCACAAAGCACAGGCCACCACTAGCAAGATGAGACCCTCAAGTGCACCCACCATCCCTCACTCTCTCAAAGGCTTCAGGCTCATTCCCTCCTTAGGATTTTTGCATAGGTTGTTCCCTCTCCTGGGACAACTGCCCCCTTTCATCCTTCAGATCTGGAGGCCCTCACTGACAGCCTCCCATCTAAATTAGGGGCTTCTGTTTGTATACTTTCACAGCACCCCATATTTTGGGGTCATTGGTCATTGGTCACAGGTTTTTTTTTTCCCCTCTGTGATTTTTGTATGTGATTATTTAACATCTTATTAGACTGTGAGCATCATGAAGGCAGCACTTAGGATAAGGCAGGTGCTCAATCAGGATTTGTTGAATGAATTAATGACATTAAGCAGAATTATATCTGAATCAATTTATTCATCCATTCACTGTGCTAGGTGCTGGGGATACATAGAATGGGGGCAGGCTAAAGGAAGAGACAGTTAATAAACTTGCAAACAACAACAAGATGCAGGAAACAAGATGGTTATTTTGACATCTGATACCTGAGAGTTTTAAAAGAGCATATGTTTCTTTTGTGGAGATCCCTGGTGACCTCAAACCCTCTAGTCCCATGGCTCCTGACTCAGCGAGGCCCTGGTGTCCTTTCTGGGGAGGGTGGTCTGTGCGGAGTGTGACAGCCAAGAACTCCAGGCTTTGGCATTGGTCAGACATTTTTGGCTTCTATAATAAGAGGTCCAGAGGTAGGGTAGAATTCAGGGAAGTTTGATTCTGTGGCTTCATTCATTCAGTTACAGACCACCTATATGTGCCAAGCACTGTGCTGGACTGGAGGATATAGCAGTGAGAGAACAGATGTATCTCCTAGCCAGCTGAAGTTGATACTTTATTTATTTATTTTTAAAGATTTTATTTATTTATTTGACAGATGGAAATCACAAGCAGGCAGAGAGGCAGGCAGAGAGAGGAAGGGAAGCAGGCTCCCTGCTGAACAGAGAGCCTGATGCGGGCCTCGATCCTAGGACCCTGGGATCATGACCTGAGCCAAAGGCAGAGGCTTTAACCCACTGAGCCACCCAGGCACCCTGAAGTTGATACTTTAGCAGAGGAAGAAAAGATGATAAAACAATTAAAAAAAAAAAAAAAAAAAAAAGTATAGTTTATGAGAAGTGTTGGGAAGAAAATAAAGGATCATAGAGGAGCGCTCAGTTTTAAATGGGGTGGTCAGGGATGGCCACCTTGAGAAGGGAACACTTGAGAAGTAACAACATGGAGAGAAAAAGGGTTTCTGAAGGAAAAGCATTCTAGGCAGAAGGAATCATCAATGAGAGGCTCTCAGGCAGAAGCATGCCTGGAGTGTTCAAGGAGGCAAAGGGGTCCGCAGAGCTGGAACAAAATGAGTGAGGGGGAGGTAGAGTCAGAGGGTTAACAGAGCCAGATGTTGTTGGGACCCGTAGCTGCTGTGACAATTTTAGCTTTTATTTGAGCTGAGGAGTAATATGACTTGCCATGTATTAAAAGGGTTGCCTGGGCGCCTGGGTGGCTCAGTGGGTTAAGCCGCTGCCTTCGGCTCAGGTCATGATCCCAGGTCCTGGGTTCAAGCCCCACATCGGGCTTTCTGTTGAGCAGGGAGCCTGCTTCCTCCTCTCTCTCTGCCTGCCTCTCTGCCTACTTGTGATTTCTCTCTGTCAAATAAATAAATAAAATAAAAAAATAAAAAAATAAAAGGGTTGCCTGGTGACTATGTTGAGAACAAAATGAAGGGGATACGGGCATAATTAGAGAAACCAGATAGGACACTAATGAATTAATCTTTGCATAAGATGATTGGGGCATAGATCAGGGTTGTAGTAGTTTCTAGATCTGTTCTGAAGATCAAGTCAATAAATGGATCCATCCCCATCTAAAGAGAAAGAACGATCCAAGGTTTTTGGGCCGAGCAACTGGAAGAATGGAGAATGGGCTGAGAAGAGGAAAGATTAGGAGCTCAGTGTTATCTCTATATAGTCTGAAATGCCTGCCGACATCTAAATAGAGACATTGAATAAGCAGATGCATATACGAACCTGGAGCTCAGGGGAAAGGTCCAGACTGGAAATATAAGCATGGGCACCAAGAGAAATGAAGATAGAATTTAAAGTCAAGAGACCTGATGAAGTATAGGTAGAAAAGAGGAAGGACCCCGGGCTCAAGGCTCAAGACTGAGCCCTGGGCATGCCAACATTTTTTTTTTTAAAGGATTTTATTTATTTACGAGAGCGAGAGAGAGAGAGAGAGAGAGGTTGAGAGAACGAATGGGAGGAGGGGCAGAGGGAGAAGCAGACTCCCCGCTGAGCAAGGAACCTGATGTGAGACTCCATCCCAGGACCCTGGGATCACGACCTGAGCAAAGGCAGATGCTTAAGCGACTGAACCACCCAGGCCCTGGGCATGCTGACACTTAGAGGGGAGAGGAACCAGCTGTGTCAGATGCTGTGGCAAGATCCAGTAAGATGAAGACTGAGAACTGATCATTGGATTTAGCAATGCAAAGTCACGAGTATGCTAGCAGCAGTTTCAGTGCAGTGGTGGAAGCAGTAGGATGCAGAGTTGGATGTAGGATGCAGAAATATTAGGGAAAAGAGAGACCAAAACCAAAACCAAAACAAAACAAAAAAAAAACCAGACCAAAACCCCAACAAACCTCTCTTGAAGAATTTGCTGAAAGAGCAGGGAGAAGTGGGGTAGTGGTCCGGGTAGGAAGTGGAATCAAGAGAAAAAAATTTTTTTATATTTATTCATTTGTGAGAGAGAGAGAGAGAGAGTAAGCATAACAGGAGGAGGATCAGAGGGAAACTGAGAAGCAGACACCCCGCTGAGCAGGGACCCTGATGTGGGGCTCCATCCCAGGATGTTAGGATCATGACCTGAGCCAAAGGCAGACGCTTGACTGACTGAGCCACCCACGCGCCCCAAGAGAGAAATTTTTAAATCACAGAAATAATGGTATGTTTGTATGGTGATGAGAAAGATTCCATAGAAAGGAGGAAATTGGTAATGCAGAAGAGACAAACGAGAATTAATGCAGCGATATTCCTGAGTAGACACAAAGAAATAGGTTTTGGGCATGGGAAATCAATTTGGGGGTTGTCCTTTGCCTGCTATGCAGACAGTTCACCCAGTTACTGAAGAGAAAGTAGAATAACTAAGTAGAGATAGAAGGTGAAGGAGTGGGTGGTGGGAGCTTCTTCTCTCTGAATGCTCCTAATTGCTCATGAAGCAGGATGCAAGGTTACCAGCTGAGAGTGATGATGGCTGGAGGAGGAGGTGACTCTAGGGTTTGGGTAGGTACCAGGAAAGGAACAATCACCCAGGAGGACAGGGTAGTGAAAGCTCTAGGGAAATGCAAGCTGGCAGCTGGGCAGTACTGCAGGCTTGCCTGGAGGATAGCAGCCGTAACTTTATGCTGCAACCAAACAGCATGGTTGTGAGACTTTTCTCTAGCTGTATTCAGTTGTACAAATGCAGGGAGAAAATGGGCAGAGATTTGGTTCAGGGTTGTGCTCAGTCATTGATAGTTCACTTTCTGGCTCCCTCTCTCCTTCCATTTCCTTCTCTTGGTGGATAAAATCAAGGGCACATACAAGCACACCCACTGTCTGGGTCGCACAGCAGTGGGACTGAGAACGGAGTATAGATAGATAATTCACAGCCTGGTTGCCTCAGTCAGGGTCAGGTGAGGTGAGGAAAACAGCACCTGTTGGGCAGTTCAACAGAGGGAGTTTAACACGGGGAACTTGTTACGAAGGTATTGAAAGAGCTAAAAAGGCAGATAGGTTGGTGAGGACAGTCTAGCAGAATCTGGGACCTTGGAGACATAGCCTTTCAAAGCAGAGAAGGGGAGAACTCTCTTAACTTCTTGCTACTTCCTGCCTTCCAACCAGTCACCAGAGCCTCTCAAAGACCTCTCAAAGTTGACAACGGGACACCTGGGTGGCTCAGTTGGTTGAGCGTCTGCCTTTGGTTCAGGTTATGACCTCAGGGTCCTGGGATCGAGTCCCACATCCAGCTCCCTGCTCAGCGGGGAGCCTGCTTCTCCCTCTGTCTGCTGCTCCCCCTGCTTGTGTTCGCGGGCGTTCTCTCTGACAAATAAATAAATAAAATCTTAAAAAAAAAAAAAAAAAGACGAGTGACAGTGGAGCCTGGTTTCCCAGGTTGTGGGCACTGGCTTTGCCCAGTCCAAGGCAGAGGAGGGGAGGAGGAGGGATCTGAGAGCCATCAAGCAAATGACTGGCGCACAGAGGAACCACAGGTCAACTTAACAAGAACAAGATGTCAGACCTGGAAGGAACTTAGGTGTCACCTCACCTGTCCTTCCATTTTTATAGAACAAGGAACAGAGCTAGAATGCCATGATGTGCCAAATAGTAGCAGAGTCGAGGCTAGAAGCTAGATCTTCTATGTTAAAGAGCATTTTTTTTTCTTGAACCCTAGAGGTCTTTGGATTGGAGCAGAATTGCTTCCTTCAATGAGGCCCAGAGTGCTGCCTCCTCGCCTCCACCAGCACTATCACTGCCACTCCTGGAGAACATCACATGTGACCCAGGGCCTTGATCGCCTTATTCCTGCTGGTGCCATTGTAGAGGGACCCCTGGAAGACTGGGCATTACAGAAGTTATCTGGGTTCAAGCCTGATGAAGAGGCAGGCAGGACTTTCTCCCAAGTAGGCAGGCAAGCACTATAAGACTCCCTGGGCTTTTGGGCCTTGCTAAGCTCTCCGCCCCATGGCCTTGAGTAGTGGCCTCAGCATGATTTGCTACAATGTTCACTGTGGGCACTGGCAGGTGATGGAGTTGATGATATGCTGTGTCTTACAGCTCTGGCTCCTTACCTAAGACCTTTGATGAATGACTTAGCTCTGCAGTTCCAGGAAGGCCTTAGGAGCCCTTTTTTTAAGAGCTGGTATGAGCTAGTATCTCCTGCCTTCTTGAACTGGTTGCTCTTACAATTGCATTATCTACTCTTCGGTTCTCTTGGCACTGGACTCAGGCACCTGGAGAAAACATATCCTCTGGTTTTGTTTTTTTGTTTTTTAAAAAATTGATTGATTGATTGATTGATTGATTTGACAAAGAAAGAGAGAGAGAGAGCACAAGCAGGGAGAGCAGGAGAGGGAGAAGCAGGGTCCCTGCTGAGCAGGGAGCCCAAGGAGCCCAAGGAAGGTCTCTGTTCTGGGAGTCTGGTGTGATGACCTGAGCCAGAGGCAGATGATTAGCTGACTGAGCCACCCAGGCAGCCCTATCCTCTGGTTTAAGCAGTATAAGCTGCCTCATTTGCCAGGATGGCCAGTGGATTCCATTCCATCTACCTTTAGAGTAGTTGCATTTCCGATGACTTTTTTTTAAGTGTGGAGGCAGCAACTCCCCTTTCCTACCTAGAAAGCTGTGATACTTGACCTCCTGGAAAGGAGAGGGACTTCTCAAAGCCCTAGAGCCTAGAGAAGTGTGCCTGCAGCCGATAACCTTATTTCCCTTACCAGGATCCCTGCCTGCTTTATCCAGTCAAGCCTGATATTCCCAGCCCTGCTGTAGGGTCTTGCCCAAGACATTCCCAGCTCTGTAGATTTCCAGCCCATGCCTGTTTCTGTTAGAGGTGCCAGGGTAGGGGCCCCAGCTCCTGGAACCTCAGCCTAGGCCCGAACTTGAATTCTTCACTTTCCAGGGTGAGGGTTTGGATATAGACTCTTCCTTCCTCTGCCCATCCTCCTCTCAAACGGAGACCATGGTTACCAGCTATTCATCCTAACCTTTTCCCTTTCTTCCCCAACATATAGTTAGACCATGTTTTTCAATCAATCTCCTTTTGTTGTTTAGTGGGGCCTCGTGACTGAGTTCTGATCAATGGAAATATTTTGAGGCTTGGTCCCCAAACACCTCTGTTATGATTCTCTCTTCTCTCATCTGGCAACTAGATGTCAACATCAGGATGATCTTGGAAGTCATGTGTTAAAGACAGCAGAGCTTCCATCTGCCAGATTCCTGAATGACTCCTACACACCAACAGCTGGACTTTATGTCCATTCTTTTTAAAATATGGTGACACTTCAGAGATGTAAAGGTATACCTGTCTCAGTATTTGGCTTTACCACACTTGATAATAAAGTCCTTTGTGATATGCCCCCTTGGAGTTCTCATTGTTTGGTAAAACTTCTCAAGCCCTTGAACTCTTCCTGGGCCTCGCCCGCACCCCTTTAGTTTGGATGGCATTCTGCCCATCCCGGAGGCCGCTGCTCAGTTTCCCACTTCTCTCCTCTGCAGGCTCAGAGGAGGCTCTGGCTTCTCCTTGGTGACGATTTCCTCCTTCAGTCTGTATTCTTCTCCTTCATGTCAGACCATTCCTTCTTAAAAATATGTGCCGGCCATATTCTTTTTCCTCAGTCACCGCTGTTTCCTTGCCTGGCTTACTGGCCATTGTCCCGTAGTCTTGCCAGCTGGCTCCCACCTCCCGCTCATCCCAGGTCAGTACACTCCAGACCCCCATTTTCCACCAGCAGTTGGGCCTTCTGCATGCTTTGCCCATGTGTACCTGGTCGGTTTGTTCTGATCCCCGCAGTGGTGTATGGCAATCATTGCTCTTCTTCCAGACCCCTCTCCTCACTGAGGGCCTTGCCTCCTGTTTCACTGAGGACGCTGAAGTCCTCTGGCATGAAGCTCCTTCCCCTCCCCCCTACTATGCACTCCCCCTTCTACTAACTCCTTTTTTTGGTATCAGAGTCACTGATGCTGTCTCCACCTGTGCTCTCAATCCATCTCTGAGACCAGATAGGTGTTCTGCTGAATGACACCTCTCTCCCTCCTAGAGTGTCAGCCTTTCTCCACTAGCTCCTTCCAAAGCAATTTATAAATATAGTCAACCCTCTTTCCTTAAATAACTTCATCAACAACAACAACAACAACAACAACAACATTCCTAGAAAGAATCATCTAGATTCACTTGTCATTCCCACCCATCTTTTCACTCACCATAATATTGATTTTGCTCCCACGTGGCAAAGAAGACCCTCATCTTCCTCATTGCCAAAGGCAAAGGCCTATTTTTAGTCCTCATCTGTCTTGCCTTCTCCTGAGTGTTTGACACTGCTGAGCTCTTCCTCTTCAGAATGGTCACTCCTGTCCTATCCCCAGTCTCTGGTGGCTTTTCGTCCTTTGCCCCAACTTTAAGCCTTAGCGTGACTGAAAGTTCTATCTGTGACCCTTTCCCTATCCTTCATTTCCCCCCGCCCCTTTCCCTTCTTTCACTCTGCATGCTTCACTCCCCATGGTTCCATGTCCCTTTTTATACTGATGACTTACAGACCGAGTCAGTTGCTCATCAGTCTCGAGCTCTAGACCATAATATCCAGGTTCCCGCTGGTGCTTGCCATGTGGCTAAAACACCACGAGCACTTCAAGCTCCGTGGGTGGGAAACTAAGCTCATTATCCACCCCCACCTCAAAACTGCTCCTCTCTACTCCCGATAATGCCACTTGCAATTCCTAGGCCAGAAACCTGGTGTCATCCTGCAGAGCTCTTCACCAGTCTATGACATGTAATTAGCAGAAAAGTCCCACGCTCTTTTGTTTGTCCCATGTTCCATCTCTTTCATCTTCAAAGCTCTGACCCATGTCAGGCCCTTACTATCTCTAGCTGGGGGTCGTGCTGGGGTCTCCCAACCAGGGTTCCCACCTTCGGGCTTGCTGACCCTCACTTTACTGCCACCAGAGTTCTTTTTCTAAAAAACAAAACTTTATGTCCCATGCACCACCCCCCGCCGCCCCGCCCTTACCGACCACCACCAGGCTATACCCTTTAAAGTCTTTCCTTGCTGTGTGCTTGGTGCCTCACCCAGAGCCTGGAACCTGCAGGTGCCCAGGAGATCTCTTGGTGCTGAATGGGAAAGTGGGTGTATGGGAGGTGCTGGCGGGATTCTGATTTCCGGGCACAGAAGGGTCTTAGCCTGAGAATGAGGCCATAAATCTATTTATTCAGAGGAGTGTGCCCTCTCCTTTACCTCACTAGTCACTTCCTGGGGACCCCTCCCTGCTGTGTAGTGGGTCCCTAGCAGGCAAGGCAGTCAGCAGGAAGGCTTAGTGACTATTACTGGGATGATTCCTCTTCTAGCTGCAGCTGAAGGAAAACACCTGCGGGGGAAGAGGACAGGCTGAATGGCAGGAGCTGGATGGGGTGCCCTGAGCATTTGCATCCTGTTATCTGGCGCCCGATCCTGTCCCTGTGAAACAGGTCAGGCCACTCATACATAGAAAAAAAAAAAAAAAAACACCCTAGCCTGGTTCTCCAGGTGCCCAATCCCACTCTAAAAAGCTGGTCCCTGCTTGGGACAGCATCATCAGCATTCTTCCTTCCATTTGCCCTGAGGGTGATGGTGGCAGGGGGCTGAGGCTGAGAACCTCTTTACCTGAAGACTTGGCATAGACTGTCTGCTGGTCCCTACTCTGGGCGATGCAAGACATGTAAAGCTTCTGGTCCTCGATCTTTTCCACGTCAATGTTCAGGACAGCCACAGAGCCCACAGGGATCAAGCTGGAAAAGGAGGTGGTTTAGTCTGTCCCTCATAGGACTCCCCAGCAGCCATCCCTTCACCCCTCCATTTCCCCCAGCCTTCTCTTTATTCTACTCTGCCTCAGGGAATAAGTGACTCAGGACTCAGGGCCCCGTTTGCAGACTTCCAGAGTCTGACAGCAGAGGCTGTGCTCTGGCTGGGACCCAAGGAATGGCTGAGCAGTGGCTGGGGAAGGAGGGCAGCGGACAGGGCTCCCACACCACCACCGCTGAGCATGGCCACTCCTCAAGGATAAAAAAGGCATGACTTTGGCCAGGGCCCCAAGGACCCATACTTACTTTTTGAACCTGATGTTGAGGCTTACTGTGAACAGCCCCTCTCCAGCCAGGTAAGCCGTTTTAGAGAAGGTCTCGTCCATCAGGGCAGCCAAGGACCCTCCATGTGCAAACCTGTGGGTGGGGCAGGAGCTAGGCGGGGGCGCAAACTTCCCTGCCCCCCTCCCTGATGCCGACGTGGAACTGCCCTGCCTCTGCCTCTCTACGGGAGAGAAAACGAAGCAGAGCAGCATCCCAGCTCATCAGACTGGTCCCAGTTACTTCAGCTTTTCTACCATGTTCCTTCAAAGGCGTCAGCAACCATCTGACATAATTCTTTTAATTTGCCAGGAAAACGTGTTGTTGTTGTTGTTGTTGTTTTTCCGGTAAAGTTAATGGGAAAACATTTTTTCTGATTTATCACCTAGTGGCTGGCAGAAATGGCCATCATTTCCACAGGGCCTGGAAAATGCCTGGTGTCTTTCAGTGTGGGCTCCGGGGCATGGCCTTGGGCCAGCTCCCACCTTACCCATCAGTACATCTGGGGCCGAGCCCACATTTTCAAGGCAGAGAAATGTGAACTGTAACTTATGTTCTCTACAGGGCCAACAGGACTCCTGAGCAGTCCTGCCTGCAGAAGGCCCAGGGCCCCCCTTTGGTGGGTTGCTGCCAACACCTGCTTTCTTTAGTGCGAGAGAATTTCTCAATCTCAGTTGTGTAAGCCGACCTTATGCCAAAGCTGCTTTGCTGTTGGTGAGGTTGGGAAAAAGAGAAGTGCGCCGAAATCTAGAATGCAGATAACATGAGACAGATTCAAGCTTCTGATTTCCATAAGCATGATTCTCCATGGACCAGGCCAGCTGTCCCACTGTGCTAGCGTGGATTACCCTCCTGTTCCCACCACCAGGAGGGGAAAGAGCTGGAATGCTGTGGAACCACCCTCCACCTGGTTTGACTTCCTGCCCCACCTCCCACTACCTGTCTGATCTTGAGCAAGCTGCTAAGTTGCTGAGCTGCTAAGTGGCTAAGCTTTTCTGAGCCTAAGTTTTTCCGCTATAAATTCTGAATAGAAATAATTCCTATTTCAGCAGATTACATGAAGTAATGTTCATAAAACCCCCTACTTCCACACTGCTTTAAAAAGGGGAAAATAAGTTGGTGCCAAAGAACCCCAAATCTGCTCTTCCCTTGGCATCCTCATTGGCCAAACAGGGACCCACTGACAGGCTTGTGGATTCTGCAGGATAGCGCTTGGCCAGCCTGCAACCTAGCCCTCCTCATTGCCTAGGGGCTGGGTGGGCACTTGTGATAAGATAGGTGATATATATTGGTCTCTGCCCTGGATTCAGCACAGTGCTGTTGAAACCCTTGTAATTTTCTGGGCGATGGGAGTGTCTTGTTTTACTGAGGTAGCTCTGGGCAGGCTCCTGGATGGCTCCTGGATGAGGGCTGGTCCCCAGAAAGACCAAGCCATGATTAGAAGCTTCTAGAGAAGGGCTGGAAATGGAATATTTGATGGATCACACCTGGTGAGGAAGTCTCCATAAAATCCCAATGGTACAGGGTTCAGAGAACTTCCAGGCGGGCAAACACAGGCCCGGGGGAGGGTGATGCATGCCAACCCCACAGAGACAGAAGCTCCTGCATGTGCTTAGGACCCTCCCAGACCTCGCCGTATGTGTGTCTTCATCTGGCAGTTCTTCTGTATCCTTTATCATATCCTTTAATAAACTGGTAAATATAAGTGTTTCCCTGAGTTCTGGAAGCCTCTCTAGCAAAGTAAGTGAGCATGAGGAGGGGGTTGTGAGAACTCTGACTGGTAACTGTAGGGACCAAGGCAAGCTGCCCCAGGATGGGCCACTAGAGCATGGATATTATTTTGAGCTGAAGGCAGTTGAGACCCTGTGGAATTCCTTCACTACATAGAAGAATTTAAACTGGGAGTCTTTCCCAGAGTAAAGGTTATTACCAGAGATAAGTTTTACCTGAGTGACCCATCTGTAAGGCAGGATAAGCATCTAATTACCAAACATATGCTCTTCTTGTTACCATGCAAAGTGCATTCCTTCCCTTCTAAGTCCCAGACCCCTGCCCCCTGCTCCTTAGTTCAGGATGACAGATAGGCTTCATTTTGCCTGTCTTTGGAATTCCCATGTCTGTGTGAATTTCCTGTATGTACACTATTAAATTTGACTTTCTCCTGTTAATCTGTCTCAGGTCAATTTGATTCCTAGTCCAGCTGCAAGGACCCTTGAAAGGGACGGGAAATTCTTGCTTCCCAACATAGCGAAGTCAGACAAAAGTTGTGGGAACCTGGCGACCTGCCACTTGCTCTTGGCGTCTGAAGTGGGGGGCAGTCTTGTGGACTGAGCCTTTACCCTGTAGGATCTGATGCTGTCTCCAGGTAGATGGTGTCAGAATGGAGTTAAATTGTAGGACACCCAGCTGGTGTCCCAGAATTGCCTGGTGTGGGGAAAAGCCTCTACGCATTTGGTGATCAGAACTATCAGAAGTGTCCTGTGTGAGCAGTAAAGGAGATGCACAGGAGAAAAAGACATAGTAGTTGAGAACTGTTTTTTTTCCCCCCTATGCAGTAGATAGACTGAACTGGGTATCTCTTTCTCTTCAGTATTCATCTCTTCTCTGAACCACTCAACCCACTGGCTTCAGTGTTGGGTGGTCCTCCGCTGCCTTTCCATGAGCCCCTAAATCAAAATCAGCTATACTTCACCCCTCAGCCCCGCCTTCTATAGTTTTCCTCTTGAGAACGACAGGCATTCCTGACCTGTGTAGGGCTCTGACCTAGTTCCCCAGTGCTCAGTGGGAAAATCAGTGTCCTCATGGAAGATGCCTTTGGGATGGCCAAGGTGGCCAAGGGCTGCAGTCTGAATCCATGGCCTGTGGAGGTGCTGACATCTATTAAGATCTCTGAATTTAGCTGTGAGTTTCTCCCAGGCCTTGGGACCCTAAAGCTACCCCCCACCATTCTTTCTCTCTTGTAGGAACTCTGGCACCACTAGCAGGCTTCGGTGACTATCTAAAGAAGGAACAGGGATGCAGGAGAAGGCGGACAACCATGGACTTGGTGGCCCAGTGGCCTTGGGCAAGAGGCTCAAGGCCAGCTTGATTTCCCTTGTGGAATTCACCTAGTGTGAGTTCCTTCCTGGGCCTATCCCAGGTTCAAAGGCAGCAGAGTATAATGGAGAGATCAATGGCTTGGAGTCCCAGATCCTGGACTAGAGACCTGATTGGTTGCGTGGGCTGCTGTGCTACCTTATCTCTGTGTTTGCCCCTAGGCAAAAGATGAAGTCTGGAGAGATGGTGTCTGAGAGCTAACATTGTGTCATATGATTTGTGAGTACATAGACATGGTCCTGTAATACCATATCTCTCAGTCATTCTGGCAGCTGGATATTATTGCCCAGGTTTTAGGTAAGAAGGCTGAAGGCCAGAGGTTGAAATGCTTGCTTAGGGTGCCAAGGCCAGCAAGACAGAACAGAACTGAAAGCCTGGCTCCAGATCTTGTCCTCTTCCAAGTTCACAGCACATTTCTCAAAGTGGCCTCTAAGACCACCTTCTTACTAGAAAAAATTTCAGACCTCCATACAGAGGCTCTCCTTATCTGCCCAATGAGGCCTGGACCAGGTGACCCAGAGTGCCCTCCCAGGCCTGGTGTGGAGACAGAAGCCCAGTGCCCACCCTCCCATTCCCCAGCTCCTGAGGGAGAGGGACAGACTCTGGGGCCCTGTGTGTGGCCCATCTGAACCGAGCCCAGAAAGCAGCCAGGGACAACCACCCAGGCTCTGTCTGTGGCTTACCCTGGGGGCCCCTCCAGGTAGGGGCCAGGTTGGAAAAGACAGATGGACTTCTTCTTGGATGGGTGGAAAAAAATGACATACTCGTAGCCTTGTCCTTCTTCTTGGATGCATCTGGTGAAGATGCGCCAGTCGCTTTTGTCTAGGGAGAGATGGGCAGTGCTGTAGCTCGAGAAGTGGGTGCACAAGTGTGTGGGGCCCAGTCGGGATTCACCACCACGGTGGAGCCCTGCCTTAGGCACAGGGTCCAGGAGAGAACCAGAGGATGCCCCAGCTCTGTCCTCAAGGAGCATTCAATCTGAGAGTGGAGAGTCTGCCCTTTCCTCAGGGAGCCCTTGGTCTGGAGGGGCAAACACTCAGGAAGTTCCCTAGCTGAGGGGTAGAGACAGGCTCATGGCCAGATCAAGACTTTAACAGACCTTAAACCTGGGAAATTAAAAATGTAACATGTACTGCACATATAATTCAAAATAACAATAGTACTAAACTGTAAAATCAGGATGCCTGGCTGGCTCAATTGGTAGAGCACATGACTCTTGATTTTGGGGTTTTAGTTTGAGCCCCATGTTGGCTGTAGAGATTACTTAAAAATAAAATCTTAAAAAAAAAAAAAACCACAGTAAAATAAGAGCAGAAAAGTCCACCAAAGTCCTGATTTTTTCCCCAAGATGACTACTACAACAACTACATCCTTTTTTGGTAGACATAAAATTCTTTGAAAAAAATTAATTTGGTGACCTGCTTTGTGGCATAAATGCAAAGGTCATGTGCCTACCATACCACAGATTCATCAGTGGGCTGGAAAACCACATGCATGAATGAGAGAGACAAGAAAACAGGGACATGTGTGTGCACAGGCACACATACATGCACCCACACACATGAAGGAAGGTGAAGGTGGAAAGTTCTATCCATCTGATCTGGTGGGAGTTTGGGGAGCCTGGCTATGGAGCCAGTAGAGTGGGGATGCTGTGTTGAGGCCTACAGTGGGGGAGGCAGGCCCCAGGGCCCCGACTGGGTGGAGAGGAGGACTTGGGATAAAGCTTGATGGCATAGGAAGAACACCCAGTGGGAAGGCAGAAGGGTAGGGGGTTAAAGGCTATGTTCAGGGGGAGGCTCTTGACTGGAAACAAAGGCCAACACTAGGTTGTGTTCTCTCGGATGCGAGGAGAGAACCAGAGATCAGAGGGAATACTCTTCTCTTCTTCTCTACCGGCCTGGGTCAGACACAGAAAGAACTTCCTGCTGAGAACTAGAAGGGAGGTTATGGATCTCCTTCCTGAGGGTCCTGAGGGTCAACATAGTGAATGGGACTGGCTGAACCCCCCGGTGGGCCTGTGGGCACATCTGCCTAGGGAGCAGATGTGCCCACAGGCCCTCCCAGGCCAGGCCTTACCGGAGGCAACTGCTAACCCAAATGGGAGTTTCAGCCCCTGGATGTGGTCTCTGTTGGACTTGAAGGAGGGGAGTTTGACCCAGCCATCGGTCTTGGTCTTCTCCAGAAATTCCTGGTATAGGTTCAGCATGTCTGGACACCAGCTGGCATTGGGAAGGGCGTAATCCTTCAAATCCGTCTTCTCCGGACAGAACCTTGAGACCTGGGCAGGAAAAATCAGAGAGATTAAAGAGCTTCTTGGAGAATGGGGGCTGCTGCTTGTGCTGTGGGACCTCTAGGTGGTTTGCTCCTGGGTTCACTGGCTCCACCAGTGTCGACTTACAGGAAGCGGCCCAGGTTCCTTGCAGAGGGTTAGGGGACACCTGTGGGTGATGGGCAAGGGGACCCTACAGTGCAAAGGAAGGATAAAAAAGGAACGGGGGCTGACAAATAGAGGCATACCGCTCTGTGGTGTGCCTTGCAACTGTCCTGTTTAAAAACCCGTGAGCGGGCGCCCGGGTGGCTCAGTGGATTAAGCCACTGCCTTCGGCTCGGGTCATGATCTCAGGGTCCTGGGATCGAGTCCCGCATCAGGCTCTCTGCTCGGCAGGGAGCCTGCTTCCTCCTCTCTCTCTCTCTGCCTGCCTCTCTGCCTACTTGTGATCTCTCTGTCAAATAAATAAATTAAAAAAAAATCTTTAAAAAAAATAAAAAAATAAAAACCCGTGAGCTGTTCTTTGAGGCTGAGAACTACTAGTCTAAGCTGCACTGTACAGATAGGGAAACTGAGGAAATATGGCTAAGGTTGCCAAGCTTGTGAGTGTGAGAGCTGATGGTCAAACCGGAGCCTGTCCTGAGATACTGTCTATCCCAGAGGGTGCGTCCAGTGGTTGAGGGCCTTTGCTGCCACCTGCTTGCTTTCAGGGCTAGTCCAGCTGTCTATAGCTATGGGCATGCCCTGGCAAGGTAGCTCCTTTTTTTTTTTTAAGGTGGCTCCTTTGAAACATGTTTCAGGTGCCCACACAAGGGTGTTACTATCTGTAGGAAGAGTGAGCCCTCTGTGGTGTCAAATACTCATGGACCTGTCACAACTATGGGCAGTGGGCTGGCTGCTGGCCAAACCACACACAGGTCTGTCCATCGGGAAATGCCCAAATGCAGCTGCAGCAGTCTGAGTTCCACGGGAGGAAAGTGACTCATGCATGGCTGCACAAGATCCAGACCAGGATAAAAGTGTCCTGGTGGTCTTAGTTTTGGATTGCTTGCCCTTTCTTTCTTTCTCCCTTCCTTCCTCCCTTCCTTCTTCCCTCCCTCCTTCCCTCCCTCTCTGCCTCCCTCCCTCCCTCTCTTTCTCTCTTTCCCTTTCTTCTTTCTTTCTTTCTTTCTTTCTTTCTTTCTTTCTTCCTTTTTTTTCTTTCTCTTCCTTTCCTTTTCTTTCTTCCCTCCTTTTCTTCCTTCCTCCCTCCTTCCTTTCTTTCTTTCTCCCTTCCCTTCCCTTCCCTTCCCTCCTCCCTTCATATCTTTAGGCCCAACATGGGGGTTGAACTCATGACCCTGAAATCAAAAGTCATGCTCTACCAGCTAAGCTAGCCAGGAGCCCCTTGGTCTGGGTGACTTGATATCCCAAGAGCACCTTCCCTTTGCCAAATCACATAGCTCCCCAACACACTGCCCACTTGCTCCAGCCATCATCTGGAAAGAAGAAATTTGGGGTGCTCCTTATGCCCTAAGCCCCCAAGAGAAGGAGGGCTGCCTACCTGGCTGAGCTGGGAACTTACCAGGGAGTCCGTGGAGGATCCGAATGCTGAGGTGGGGCTGAGTCTGGGCAAGACCTGGGGGATGCCAGGAAGGACCCTGTGCTGGCCAAGTCTTACTGCCCCCAGGAAGCTTCTCCTGATCATGGCTGAGTTCTGAGGCTGGGGCTGGCGGGACAACCGGCAGACTCTTGAGAAAGCAGCAAAGTGAGTGAGTGCTTTTTGGTGTACCTGGGTGCTGCGGGTATCGCTGCCACCTCTGGTACAAGCCTCTCACCTTTTTGGTCACCAGGCTTCCAGCAGCAAGCTGCCTCCGCAGATGATTAGGCAAGGCTGGGCTGGGTTGACACAAGACCGCAGATATTTGGAGACTTTCACTGGTCCCAAGCCCCGCCCAGCGCTTGGGGAGGAGCAGACCCTGCTTGGGCAGGAATTCTTAATAGGACTGGGCTGAGTCCAGAAAGAAACATTTGTTAAAGAGAAAGAAGCGCATAAGGAAATAGCATATGGTACACAGGGCCTCAGAGGGCTGCCCTGAAGTGTTTGCGGCGGGGGATATGAGAAAATTCCCAGAAGGATAAGGGAGGTCTGTCTCTTGATTGGAGAGTGTTGGTGGAGTGTCTGTGTGTGTTGGTGGAGCCTTTGTGGCATGTGCTCTGCAGCAAGACCACTTAAGTCCCCTGGTATGGTCCTGGCACCCCTTTGTATATCACAGACAAGGGGTCGCACAGAGAAGCCTCTATCTGCTTGTCCCTGGAGGGGATACTGGCAAGAAGGAGATGGTCTTAGAAGCACAGACAGAAAATCATTTGGGAGCAGTGAGCTTAGCAAAGGTACTTTCATGCTTTGGGAAGCCCAGGGAAGGGCATGAGTGCTGGGGGTGAGGTGGGGAGCTGGGCAGCGGAGGCCTTGTTCCTGGCAAGCCTGGAAGAGAGACAGCTTTCAGGAGAAAGTGGAGAGGAGTGTTCAGCAAAGTGTCTACGAAGTTGCGGGCTTTTCTGGTGCTGGTATTTTTTTCTATTGAATTAAAACTGCCAGTTTTCTACTAGAAGTCCTGGTTTTTAATTTACTGGAGAAAAGCATGTTCTGACGGTCAGAACCATCAGAATTCTGATGACGATGGTGGTGATGGTGGCGATTGGGGCAGTTTCTGAACAATCAAACTGATTTAATAGGAAAGTTTACCGGTTTTGTCCCACTTTTGGTATTTGGCTTCCCCGGAAGACTAGAGTATAACTATTTCCCTTATGTCCTCTCAAGATTTGAATGAAATTTCTTCAAGGACGGGGAAACCAGGTTTTTGATTGAGTTAGTCTCTGGATCTAGCCCAAATGATTAGAATTAGTTGCTAGCATTTAAAAAACAGGGAGTTTCACACAAAGCAGGTCAAGGATCTCCAGATAAGTAGGAAGATCTGGCCGCAATGTTCTTCTAGCACTGTGCCGCAGCAGCCGGCCGGGGGCAGGCATTGTGTTCTCTGGCTTGGCCCAGGCCTCCCCCCGTGCCTGGCATCCCTTCATTCCCTTGAAGCCCCTATGTGTGATACCTGATGGAAAAGACGGGGCTTGAGGAGGAGACAAGAGAGGAAAGAGGAATCTCAGAAAGACTGGAGAGGGGTCTGAGGAAACAGGAGTAGGGAGGAGGAAGGGCTCCACAGGGGCCTGATCCCAGAAAGGTTGCCGTTTTTGTCCAGATTCCAAGAAGAACCAGTAGCTAAACTTGAGAAAGAAGTCCTTGTTTTCTTGCTTAAGAGCCATGTGGGAGCTAGGTTATCGCCCTTGCACAGCCTGAATTCCCTTGCAGATCACATACCCCAGCGGGATCAGCCTCTCTTCTTAATGGACTAGCAGAGAAATACTCTCTGCGAAATAATAGAAGATATATATATATTGGTTTCTGAGCACAGCTCCTAAATCCCTCGGAGTTTTCTGGATGATCCAAGTGTCTTTCGTTCTAATGAGGCAAATCTGGAAAAGGAGTCTCCTGGATAGCTTCAGGGTGGAGACTGGTCACCGGAAGGACCAACCCAGGATGAGAAGCTTGGAACTTACAGTCTCTGTTGGTTTGAAACCCCTTGGGGGCGCCTGGGTGGCTCAGTGGGTTAAGCCTCTGCCTTCGACCCAGGTCATGATCTCAGGGTCCTGGGATCAAGCCCCACATTGGGCTCTCTGCTCAGCAGGGAGCCTGCTTCCCCCTCTCTCTCTGCCTGCCTACTTGTGACTCTCTCTCTCTCTCTGTCAAATAAATAAATAAAATCTTAAAAAAAAAAAGAAAAAGAAACCTCTTGGGAGCTTCCCTGTGTAATCTGAAACTAGCCCATAAGGGAACAACAAAGAGAGACTGGAGAAAAGAGGCAGGCCACACCAGGTTGGTAGGTGGCAGTTTTAAGGAGGCAAGGGAACTTACAGGAGAGGCTAGTCTTGGGTGGCAGCAAGACAAATGGAACCCTGCACCCACCTGGCACCTTTTAGGTTCAGGGACAGAGGAGCCCTAACTGGATTCAGTCATGTAGACTATGCAGGGCTTCTCAACAGCACATTGTTACTCAAGGCTGTGTCCTTGGAGCAGCCTCTCAGAGTAGGAAAGGCAAATGAAACTCACATTCCAAGGACAGGGGTGGGGGCAAGAACCTCTGATCACCAGGGTCCAACTTATGGGTCAATCGGCAGTCATGTCTTCTTGATGACCTTCCCGAACAGGTACCCTCCTCCATTCTTCAAGAAGGGGACAGAGGCTGGAGATTGAGTTAATGATCCACCATGCCTATGTGAAAGCCTCCATACAAATACCAAAAGTACGGGGTTTGGAGAAGCTTCCAGGTTGGTGCATCTCAACCCTGTGGGAATAGCATTTTCTGAGATCAAGACCCTCCCAGACCACATCTTACGTATCTCTTCATCTGGCTGGTCATCTGTATCCTTTATCACGTGCTTCATTGTATAATAAACCAGTAAGTGTAACTGCTTCCTGGAGTTCTGTGAGCAGTTCCAGCCAACAATCGAATCTAGGAAAAAGGGTATGGGAACCTCCGATTTGTAGCCAAGACAGACAGATGTTGTAGTTAACCCAGGGACCTACCACTTGCCATTGACATCTGAAGTGGGGGGTAGTGTTACAGGACTAAGCCATTAACCTGTGAGGTCTGCACCTAATTCCAGTTAGTGTCAGGACTGAACTGTAGGGGTGCCTGGGTGGCTGAGCTGGTTGAGCCTCTGACTCTTGGCTTCAGCTCAGGTCATGATCTCAGGGTCATGAGATTGAGCCCTGCATTGGGCTCCGTGCACAGAGCAGAGTCTGCTTGGGATTCTTTCCCTCTTCCTCTCCCTCTGCCTCTACCCCTCCCCCTGCACGCTCTCACCGTCTCTTAAATAAATTAAAAAAGAAAAAGAAAAAGAATTGAATTGTAGGACATCTACCTGGTGTTGCAGAGAATTGCTTGGTGTTGAGAAACCCCACACATCTAGTGTCAGAAGCGTGTGCAATTAAAAAGAAGAAATGCAGGAACATTTTCCAATGGACATCCTCCCACTTTAGTTGTTTCACAAATTTTGGTTAAATCTGCTTTTAAGTATTTACATCATTATGCTTATGTAAGTTTTGTTCCCAGTCTGCTCAAGCCCTATTGTTAAATTTCCTTACTTGTGTAACTAATTTTCCGTGAGCTGATGATTCCCAAGATTCTGCTGGATGCTGTGGTCCGGGGCAATACAGGGAACTGAAGGGGCTGTGCTGCAGATCAACCTTCATTTCCCAGCTGGAAGGGAAGAGATCCATGAGAGAAGAAAAGAAAGAAAGACCTGGCGATGTCTGTGATATTTAAGACAGTAAAATGGAGTCAAGGGTATAATAGATAGAAAGTGATTAGAAGGAAAGATACCTGAGAGAACATGTATGCTGATGGCAAAAGCATGGGTATGGCCTTGCAATTTGTGAATGGAGGAAGTTATTCAAGGCCATTCCACATATCTTGCAGGTTCTCTGTGCAATACGGAGCCCCTTCTAGAAATGGGCTGGGAGGTCAGCTATGCAGGGAGGTGGAAATGTGTTGGCTAGGGCCTTCAATGGATTTTGTTAGAACATGAAATTTGGCCCTGATCCTTCACTGTGAACTCAGCTTAGAAAGAACAACAACAACAACAACAACAATAAAACCCGACTCAGCTCAGGGGAAAGTGAGCTTCTCCCAGACCTGGACTCTCTGGAGAAGCAATTAGAAAAAAGAGGGAGTGGAGTGCCTGGCTGACTCAGTCTGAGGAACAGGTAACTCTTGATCTCAGGGATGAGTTCAAGCCCCATGTTGGGTATAGAGATAAAAATAAAACTTAATGAAGTACTGTCTGATGACTAACATAACATAATAAATAAAAATAAAAATAATTAAAAGGGAAGAAAAAAGAAAACAGAAGGAAGCCAGCGAAGGTTCATTATAATTTAGAACTCCTGTTGAATTCTGATTCAGCCTGTTTGCCTGTTTGGTTCATTTCCTATTTGGGACCCATGGGGGGGTGTGGAGTCTGGGAATTTCTCTCACCAAGGTTCGACCTGTCCCCAGAAGCACGTCCGGGGCCAGATCTGACAGGTGGGTGGTCCATCAGGAGAACCAGATAATTAACAACTGCCTCTTGGGGGTGGGGAGAGCTCAGAAGTTTGCCAACTTCTGGGGTGGAAATATTCCCATGGTGGCTGGTTTCAGGCTAGCACTATGAAGCCACGGACCCTGACTGTGAAGCTGGGAAAAGATGTAGACAGTTGTCTCCTGCAAGCTGGTAGGTATTGGCTCCAGCACTCCACTGATCTAGGAACTTCTCTGGTGTGTTGTAAAGCAACAGGGGTGATCAAGGGCTGGTAGATTCCATGGATCACTTCCCAGTCCCAGGACTCTTTCTTCCTTATAGCAGGCTCCCAAATCTGAATGCACACCCACCTCTGTCTCTTTGGGAATTTCTTTTACTGTAAGACTATGTGGTAGCCCTTAGTCTCCCCAGCCTGCCCTCCTTCCCTGCTCTCACCAAACAAACTCAGAGGACCCTTTTTGCTTAGGGGGATTTACTGTAAATCGCTAAAAGGAAACAGGTAAAGATGAACATTGCCAGAAATCTTACAAAGTCCTTCTCAACTTGGGGGCCCTGGAAGCCCTCTCAGATCATTCTGGACATGTAGTGGAACTCCCCACATGGGCTGGCTGGCTCCCACCTGTGATGGTGGGTTCTGGGCACTTCGGAGTTGTTCTGTCAGAATGGCCCCAGGCCCTTCTGGATGAGGAAGGGACTTCCTAGATGTCTTTGCTCTTCTGTGATCTCGATCCCTCCTGAAGACTTGGCTCTTACACTCATCTCTGCAATTTCTAGAGGGCTCCCAGACTACCCCAGGCCTCTCTCAGTCTGTGACTGATCTTCAAACTTGTCAGGCTAGCCCCAACCTCGGGGAAGCTTGGTTTCTTGACCTTCTGAGTTAAGGGTCAGGGGCCAGGCTGAGTGATGGGAAACCGAGGGCACTCAGAGGGGGCCGCCCTGGTCTTGCTCCCCTCAGGAGTTGCCATGAAGGAACACAGGCTCAGTTACCAGCTTTCTAATTTCTCCAGAAAAGCTAGTATAAAACCAGACTTTTATGTTATGTGAAACCTTCCAACTTGCAAACGTTGCCCCTAATTTATAAGTACACAGCATACACCAATTCAAATGCCTCTGCCTGGATTTTATCTGGCAGGCTGCTTGATCATGCCAGCTGGGTATAAGTTCATGTCTGGACCTTCTCACACTACTGCTTTCCCGGGAGTCCGCTGCTCTTCTGTTCAGGTCCCGTCTCTCTGACTATCCCCAAACAGTCCTCTTTTTATGGCTCCCTGAGGAAGGGACCCTCCTCAGATGCATTTTATATCCTGGACACTCACCATGGGCACTTTGGAAAGGAAAATAACTGTCCAGTGTTGAAACTGATAAATCAGTTGCCTTAAGAGTTTTTCCCTCCATCCTGTTGCTAAGAGGTTTTGTCTGTGCTGCTCATGAGACCTGTGAATGAACAGCTTGGGGAAAGGCAGAGGCTCAGCCTCAGGATAGCCAAGACTGGAAGAGGTGGGGGAGGCTGCCTTCATGAAACCAGGGCATGGGATGGAGCTAAAAGAAGTGGTTGCTATGGACTGTGCCCAGAGGGGCCCTGACTGGGTGGGCTGGTGGGTGTTGCCTGGGGTAAGGGTGAGCAGGGCTGTGGCAGGAGACCTTTTGTCCAGGGGAGCTGGGCAGCCGATAAGCAGACACTAGATCCTGGTATGATCATTGCACTGATGGAGGGGGTCCCAGCAGAACACAAAGCAGGGACTGCGCTGGGACTAATGGGGACCTGCTCTCCTCCTCTGAGATGTGAGCGCCCGTACCCCAGCTCAGCTGGAGTTCCTATTTGTGAATGGCCAAGAGGCAGAGAGCTGGGACCTCTAAGCTCGGAAAGTGACAAATCCTGAATGGGTGTGTGTGGGTGTGTGTGTGCACACTCAGGGTAGGGCTCCCAGTTCCCAGCCAGGCCTGTATGTAAAATCCCTTCTTCTTCAAACCCAGACGGTCATTCGAGAGATAGCACCTTCACATCAAAGGGACAGCCGCATGGTGCCACTGGCAAATCTGCTTTTACGATCTTCGGACACAGAGTAAGGTCACATTGCCTTTTGAAAACATATTACTCGGCTAACACAGATCCCATGATACCTGGAACCTTTTCTTCTCCAAAAGCTCCGGAACAGGGGTGTCAACCATCTATTGAACGAGTTCAGGGGCCAAGTCTGTGAGGCCTCCAAGTACAGATGACAGTGGCTTCACTAGCTGCTGCGGGGCACCACGTATTTCTGCCCACTTTCCTCAAGTCACGGGTATCCCGGTGGTAGAGTGTGTGTCTATCCCATGGGTATGGAGCCAAGTCCTGTGGCCCTGACACTCCCTGGCATGGGCTAGGGGAGGAGGGTGTGAAGGCAATTCCTCTTCAGGCCTCCAGGAGGAGCCTTCTCTAGGCCTTGGGAGTGGGCTCACAGGATGAGTCAGTGGCCAACTAGCCCCCGGAGGAGGCCTTGAATAGTGACCTTACAGGGTAGCCTCCTAAGACTGTCCCCCTCAAGGTCCCACCTCTGTGCTTCCCAGGTAAGAAACCCCCTCCTTTTTGGGGCAATTTCCCCTGCCAGCTTCCTTGTAGCCCGCCGTCTCCACCTCCCCTTCTCTCCAGCCAGTCCTCAGAGCTCCACTTAGTTCCCATGTGGGAGGCCCACTTCCTTCTCCAAATTCTTCCCATAGAGTTCCCAGAGCCCATAAACCCTGAATGATTAGCATCTGAAAAAAAACCCAAAAAACAAAAAACAAAAAACCAACCCAGAACAGTTCTTCCTTTTCTGGGGTATTGTAGGGCACTATTCCCCACCAGCTCTGGGAGATAAGAAGAACTATTCCATTCTTTGAGTGGCAGGTAAAGATTAAGTTTGATATTAAACCAGCCTAACCTTGGATTCCCTCCTCAAAGCCAGGCTGCCCAGGAGTGCCTGGCTGGGGCTCTGCCTTGGGTTCTACAAAGACAAAGAACCCATAGGGAAGTCCCATCCTGAGGTCGGGGCTCCTGGCTCAGTGGGGCAGGGGAGCTTGGAGGATGTGGCCTCCTCAGAAGGCGGCTCTCCTGACCACGGCTGGGCACTGGGCACACGGCATCAGCACTGGGCCTTGGTGGTCCTGTCAGCAGAGAACAGTGTTGCAGCCGCTCCCTGGTGTCAGGAAAGCCTTGCTCCCTCCGTTGGTGTTCCCTGCGAGGCTGAGCTGGCCTGGCTCCTGGCCACCGTGAAGCCCAGGGCTTTACTCCTCTCGCCTACCTTCGGCCCAGCAGCCTGAGTCCCTGCCGTCTCAGTGCATACACATGCACATGCGCGCACACACACCCACACATGGGCATGTGTGCTCACTTACAAACATACTATGCATGGCTACACACACTTACACATGCACACACATACTCACCTGCTGGACTGGGAGAAATTACCAAAGAAAGGCTTTCCTCTCATCTTTCATGGCGTGAGGGGCAGTGAAGTCCGTGAAGGGAGGGGAGCCCATCACAGGCCACGTGCTGTGGCTGCCTTCTGGCCAGGGGCATATCTGGCCAGGTGTCTGCAAGTGACATTGGTGTGATCATCCCCTAATGGAAGCAGGTAGAAAAAAATAAAAATTCTTTTGTGAAATGTTGATTTGGTGGACATAAAGTTCAGATCAGTAGAGGAGTTTCAAGGGCAGGAATATTTGGTCATCCTCCTCTCTACCGTATCGTCAAATGAAAACAGATTTGAAGATTATAGATATTTTTTGGGTTTCTTATCCAACTCAAAAAGATCTAATGTTGCGATCAGCAGACCCAAAGCCTTGCTGGGAAATCCTCATGTTTTAGATCCCTGCTTTGGTGCTTTACTGGAATACAGCATTACTAGGGGTGTCTACACGGGGTGCAATTCACCTCCTGAACTGCAGTTTCTGCAAAAAGCCAGGATCAGAGGAACCCACAGGACCAGGTCCACAGCCTCAGTTAGTACCACATCTGAGGGAGCTGTTGTCCTCACCTCTGTGCCAGTGCCCCTGCAGCCTGCCTCGTGTCCCGGCCTTCGCCATGAGCATGGGGGCCATGGGGTCCGAAAAAGCCTGCTGTCCATTCTCCTCACCAGCTGATTCCGGCCACTGGGCAGTTACTACAACCTGTCACTGAAATAAATGCTCACATGGGACACCCAGCACGACTGGCTGGAGGAGGCAGGCATCGAAGTGCAGGTTGTCTGGCTGAACGGCTGAACGGCAGGCCACGTCCTGGTCAAAGACTGCAAAGACCTGGACTTGATCTTTCACGTAGCTCTTCCCACAGAGGCCGAATTTCAACTGGTCAGGGACGTGCTGCTGAGCTCCCTTCTGAACTTCCTGCCAGAGGGCGTGAATAAGCTCAGAATCAGCCTGGTCACTCTGAAGGAGGCGTACATGCAGAAGATGGTGAAGGTGTGCACGGACACGGACCGCTGGAGCCTGATCTCCCTCTCCAGCAAGAAAGGCTGGAACGTGGAGCTGAAGTTTTCGACTCCATCCAGTGCCAGTTTGAGTTTGACGTGGACTCAAACTTGACTCTCTGCTCTTCTTCTCAGATCATTCTGGACTCTCTGCTCGTCTTCTACGACTGCAGACCCTGAACCCCATCTCCCTCCTGGCCTCACACACGTGCTGACAGAACAAAACATCATCCCCAACGCCACCAATGTCACCTGTTACTACCAGCCAGCTCCCTACGTCAGTGATGGCAACTTCAACAGCTACTACGTTGCCCATCCTCTGGTCACCTACAGCCAGCTGTACCTTACCTGGCTTCCCTGTAGCTAAGCTTGAGACCTGAAGGCTTCCACAGTGGGAATCCCAATAGGGCAAGGGCTTTCAGGGAGGGGTGCCTCCTTCTCGATGTAGGTGTTTGGCTTTTAAAGGGGAACTCAGCTCTGATTCTGCTCTTTTTTTCTTTGTGCACCCATTGGAATGGGTCTACAGTCTATCAAGAGCCAACCCTGAAGGGACCCGATATTCCAGTGCCACTCTGGAAAATGCTATAGAATGGACGACCTCTCCACATCTTTCCAGGATCGACAGTAACACGCATGTCCCCAACACCCGCACAGGGAGATTGGAGCTCCATGCTCTAATGGAATCTGGGAGAAAGCTTGGTCAGTGTCTATTCTTTCTCACTCAAGCTGAGAGTATGTTTGCCCTCACATGGGATTCTCAGCTGTTCTATGAAAGTTGTGGTTGCAGTCTATTTTCTTGTACCGATTTTAGTCACGCAGAAAATGCTGGATGTGAGAGTGGTCTTGTGACTTCATTTTTGTTCAAGGGACTGAATTGCTTATGTTTTTCCCTATTAGCAGAGCTGAGGATTTCTTTCCTGAGCAAACCAAAGCTGGTAGCTGGAGAATTGAGATCTGGTTGCAGTGGTTTATGGTTTAGAAGCTGTGCTGTCATGAGGAATTGCTTAGGAAATATCTCATGAGATATTGCTTAGGAAAAAAAAAATGACCTTTGCTTGAAATGTAACTTGAAAACAAAATAAAATGTAGAACGTAATGTCTTTTGTTTTTGTTCGTTTTGCCAAACGCTTTGTTTTTATTTCATGCTGGGCCCGAAGGCCCATGGGTGCCCTTCTCTACCATTTCACCAAGAAAGTAGCACTGCCCACTCCCAGCCTCCCATGACCTGGTCCCAAGGCCACAGAGCAAATGCCTAGAATCAGAATTGTTTTCTGAATCGAATGCAAAGTTCTCCAAGGGCCCTGAGCCTGCCTGGCTCAGCCTTGGGTCAGGCTGGCTCTGCCCGCAGGAGAAGCGGGGCTGGGGGTGTGCAGTGGGGCTGCACAGGAGAACTCCAGGGTGGTCTTCCAGGTAACGCTGGGGACAGAGCCTGGGGTACTTAGGAAGGCCACGGCTTCCCTCTTGTTTTATGCGGCCTGTTGTGATGCTCCCTTCGAAACAGAGCGAGGAGATCAACCCGAGAGCCTCTCTCCAAGTGGTTGCAGGTTCCGTGTTTGGGCAAGAGTGGATGACGTACAAAGTAAGAGGAGGGGTAACAGCGCTACAGTTCCAGTGGTTTCGACTCTAGAGTAGGCTCTTCTGAAACTCGGGGATGTTTGTGGGGCATGTCACAAATGGACAGAGGACTTGGAAGGTCTTTTTTTATTCCCCCATATTTTAGATATGGGTGGAGTGGATATTATTCTTGAATCTTGTTTCCAGTTGCTTTCCTTTGTCACATTTATTCTTACCTGTGGTGGCGGATTAATTTTTCCTGAGAACAGAAAGTTACTTCAGAGGAAATCTACAGCCTGAGTCTCCTCCCCTTACTTAGAGCATTTTGTTTGTATTCCTGACAGGGCTGATGTACTCAGCTAATCAGAAACAGTTAGCTACAACTCTGTAACATTTACCCCTAGCCCTTTACACTTACTTTACTTAGTATTGTTTACTTCAGAGGTTTTTCTCCTTGACCCTTAAAATGGACACTAGTGATATACTACTATCAAAATTTGCCTTATGATTAAAACTTCACCAATTTCTTGATTGGAGTATCATTCTTTATAAAGTAGAAAGTTTCCAAAATTCAAGTTTGTAAATTCTGGCTTGAAATCAGTGATAAAGGAAATGTCCGTTCTGCCTTTGCCTCCTTGTGGATCTCTGTGCATCATACTTACACACTTGGCTGGATTTGTAACAAGAGGAGGACAGTAAATCCTGGTGATGGAGTCTTGAGATCTGGAGTTAGAATGACAGATGCAAATCCCAGCTTCCCCATCTGTAAAATGGGAACATCAAGAGTTCCTACTTCATGAGGTGGCTGTGCGACTTTGGGAAATTTACTTAACCTCACACAGTCTGCTCACAGGTACAATAAGAAGTAAAGGAAGTAAGGCAATAATGTGTTTACACCATGACTGAAAACTTGTAATTTTAAGCAATAGCTATCTTTTTTTTTTTTCTTTTAATAATTCTTAAACTGTTGTAGGCTTGAACCACTCCAGAGAAGCCCTATGGGCCAATTTGTCTTCGTTTCATTCACACAAGGATACAGCCTCTGTAAACAGCCTGTGCACACCTCTAACACTCTAACACTGCTTCTCTAACACTGCTTCTCCCAGGGGCAACTCAAGACACTGTCAGCCAATGAGGGCAAAGGCCTTGTAAAAATCTATTGTATAGGTTCTGAGAAAGAAGATTCTTTTTTTTTTTATTTTTTAAGGTTTTACTTCTTTATTTGACACAGAGAGAGAGAACACAAGTAGGCTTAGTGGCAGGCAGAGGGAGATGGAGAAGCAGGCTCTTTGCTAAGCAGGGAGCCTGATGCAGGGCTTGATCCCAGGATCCAGGGATCAGGACCTGAGTGGAGGGCAGACGCTTAACTGACTGAGTGACCCAGGCACCCCGAGAAAGAAGGTTCTTTTTTTTTTTTTTTAAGATTATTTATTTATTTATTTGACAGAGAGGTTACAAGTAGGCAGAGAGGCAGGCAGAGAGAGAGGGGGAAGCAGGCTCCATGCTGAGCAGAGAGCCCGATGTGGGCCTTGATCCCAGGACCCTGAGACCATGACCTGAGCTGAAGCAGAGGTTTAACCCACTGAGCCACCCAGGCACCCAAGAAAGAAGATTCTTTTTTTTTTTTTTTTTTTTTAAAGAATTATTTATTCATTTGACAGAGAGAGATCACAAGTAGGCAGAGAGGCAGGCAGAGAGAGAGAGAGAGGAGGAAGCAGGCTCCCTGCCTAGCAGAGAGCCCGAAGTGGGACTCGATCCCAGGACCCTGAGATCATGACCCGAGCCGAAGGCAGAGGCTTAACCCACTGAGCCACCCAGGCGCCCAAGAAAGAAGATTCTTAAGGTCCGTGTAGATTGCTGTAATCTTGAAGTTGATAGCCCTCGGGTTTGGATCCCTTTCCTCCCCTCTCCCCCCCTCTCCCTTTCTGTCCTTGCCTAGATTGCCATGCTGTGGAAGCACAAGGCTGAGGGCAGAAAAGGGTTTACAGGAGGGTGGGTGGACTGCCACAGTTCAAGGCTGGCCACAGTTTTCCCCGGGGAGCTAGCTGGGACCTTCACATTTATAATTGTGCACACACTAGTCAGAGTGTTTAATGCTAGTTCTAATAGTATGGGGTAGGGATAGCAAACACAGCATAGGGGTGCTAAGGGAGCCTATCTCTGTGGCAGTGCTCTGCTATTTCTCTAGTTGACCCTTAGTTCACTGTAGTGACTGAGACATGTCCCCCCACCGACCTTGTCTTTCTTCCACGGTTACTAGGAGTTACCTAGGCACATCTTGCTTTCATGGTGAGAGCCACCACTGCTTTCTGAGGGGAGGATGGCAAGTTGTTTTCCCAGAGTGAGGCTCACCTCTTTGTGTTCCTGCCAGCTGGGCCTGGGTTCCCACTGTGTTCTAAGGGTAAATTACAGATAGACACCGTTCTTCAGCAGGGGTCCCGGATGTGACCACTTCTGGGTCTGCAAACCAAAGGACTGGGTCTGGCACCCAAAGTGCTGAAAGGAGCCAACTCTAGAGTCCAGCCATCTCATACCCCTTCCAACTCTTGCCCATGACTTCTGCCTCTTTCTGCCCCCCTGCCTCCCACCGCATCTTACTCCCCCACCTGGGTACCTCCAGACATGATTAAAACACTTGACTCTTAGAAAGGTCCCAGGATCCTTACGCAATTATCTCCCTACTTCCTCACGGACTCTCTGGGCTTCACATGTCAGTAGTTGAAGGGGAAGAGTTTGTGAGGGAGTGGAAAGGATGATTTGGTTCCATTTGTCCCTCTGCCAGTCTGACAAGATTCCACTAGTAGAGACAGAAATGGGGTGACATGTCAACCAGAAATGGCTAATCCTCTTCAAAAGATGTTTTGCTATATTAACTCACCAGGCCCTTCTCCATTAATTGTAGGTTGAGTTTATCTCATATAAGTTATATGAGACTATATATATGGTTCCTGGACTATAGCTATCCTTATTTAACATTTAAACTCTAAATACTTCACACATTGCTGCATCCTGTAGGCTCAGTAGTGTGCTGCCATGGCTCCCAACCAATGTGGGTGAAGAGGAGAGTGACAATAACAGCAAACATGCATTTTACATTCATTTACTCACTTAATTCTCCTTACAATCAAAACTAGAGACTAAGATTACTTAACTTGCTCCAAGGCACAGTCAGGATGTGAAGCTAGGCTGTCAAACTCTGAAGAGTAGGCTCTGACTTTCTTTCCTTGTGACAGACCCTGACAGACCTTGACTGACAGACCCTGAAAGACCCTGACTGACAGATGCTGACAGACACTGACAGATCGTGGGTTACCAGAAGACTTCTCTTTTGAGGAAACCTGGGCAGATGAGAAGCTACCAGTAAGAGGACCTATAGTTACCAAGCTCTTCCACCAGCCAGAGGCCATAAATTACTGCATAAACGTCTCCTTAGATGAGCACAGAGCCCAGCCCTAGCCAGCAGAAGCCAAATTTCAACAAGTTTTGTCTTCTTTTTAAGGGTAAGGGTGTCCTATTCAAATCACTTCTCTACCTGGGAATTCATACACATTTTTACTGAACTCTTTCTCTGCATCATACTAAATGCTGTGTATGGATTTGCTGTTTTAAGCCTCATATCCTCATGAGGTATGCATTATTTTTTAAAAATTAATTTATTTAACAGAGAGAGAGTGTGATAGAGCACAAGCAGGGGAGGGGAAAAGGGAGAGGGAGAAGCAGGCTTCCCACTGAGCAGGGAGGTTGATGTGGGGCTCCATCCCAAGACTCTGGGATTAAGACCTGAGCCAGATGCTTAACTGACTGAGCCACTCAGGTGATCCAGGTATGCTCTATTTTAAAAATCCAACTTCTATTTTATCAAAGTAATTTCTTCTTCCTTTTTTTAAAAAAGATTATATATATTTATTTGACACAGAGAGAGATCACAAGTAGGCAGAGAGGGAGGGGGAAGCAGGCCCCCTGCTGAGCAGATAGGCTGATGAGGGGCTCGATCCCAGTACCCTGGGATCATGACCTGAGCTGAAGGCAGAGGCTTAACCCACTGAGCCACCCAGGTGCCCCATCAAAGTAATTTCTTGCATAGAGTTTAAGGTTAAGCTTTATGGAAGTAAATTTTTTTTAAAAGATTGTATTTATTTGAGAAAGAGTGTGCATGACAGAGTGAGAGAGCGAGAGTGGGGAGGAGCCGAGGGAGAGGGACAAGCAGACTCTGTGCTGAGCCCAGAGCCTGATGTGGGGCTTGATCCCATGACCATGAGATCATGATCTGAGCCAAAATCGAGAGTCAGATGCTTAACTGACTAAGCCACCCAGGCCCCCACACCCGAAGTAAGGTTTATTATTAAAAACAACATATTCCCTTCACACTGCTCTGTTTTACACTTCCATAGATTCAATCACTTTTAACTATTGTAGTGTTCCTTTGGTTTTTTAAAACTTGCTTAAAGTGATTTTCCATTGTTGGGTTTATACTCTGGGTTTATTTCCCTAGTATTTCCATATTTTATTTTGAATTAGAACTTATGAAACTTCAAAATATTTAAGCTATATTTTTAGTAGGAGCTTTGTAAGAATTTGTGTATTCAGCAATTAAATATTTGAGATTTCTATTATATTAAATTGTCTCTTAAGAAACTAAATTTTAAAACTCAGTACTGGCACTGGGAGCCTCAATCCTAGTTTTATATTATTTTTAAAAATATCATGAACTCACAAGATGGGACTGGGGAGGGAGACAAACCATAAGAGACTCTTAATCTTAGGAAACAAACTGAGGATTGCTGGAGGTGTGGGGGGAGGGATAGGGTGGCTGGGTTATGGACATTGGGGAGGATATCTGCTATGGTGAGTGCTATGAATTGTATAAGACTGATGATTCACAGACCTGTACCCCTGAAGCCAATAATACATTATATGTTAATAAAAAAACGAACTCTTGGTCTTCTGCTCTGTGATTTATTTGCCAATATTTAACCCCTATTTTTTAAAATTTAAATTCAATTAATTAACATATAGTGTATCAGTTTCAGAGGTAGAGTTTAGTGATTCACCAGTTGCATTCAACACCCAGTGCTCATCATATCACATGACCTCCTTAATGCCCATCACCTAGTTACCCCCTTCCCTGACCTACCCTTCCCTCCAGCATCCCTCCAAAATTTGCTTCCTATAGTTAAGAGTCTCTTATGATTGGGGCGCCTGGGTGGCTCAGTGGGTTAAGCCGCTGCCTTCGGCTCAGGTCATGATCTCAGGGTCCTGGGATCGAGTCCCGCATCGGGCTCTCTGCTCAGCAGGGAGCCTGCTTCCCTCTCTCTCTCTGCCTGCCTCTCTGTCTACTTGTGATCTCTCTCTGTCAAATAAATAAATAAAAATCTTTATAAAAAAATAAAAATAAAAATTAAAAAAAAATAAAATCTTTAAAAAAAAAAAGAGTCTCTTATGATTTCATCTTATTTTTCCTCCTCTTCCCCTATGATCCTGTTTTCTCAAATTCCACATTTGAGTAAAATCACATGATAATGTCTGTCTGACTTATTTCACTTTGCATAATACCCTCTAATTCCATCCGTGTCGTTGCAATTGGCAAGATTTCACTTTTTGATGGCTGAGTAATATTCCAACATATACATCATGTCTTCTTTATCCATTCTTCTGTCGATGGACATTTGGTCTCTTTCCATAGTTTGGTTATCGTGGACATTGCTGCTATAAACATTGGGGTGCAGGTGCCCCTTTGGATCACTATATTTGTATCTTTGGGTTAAATACTTAGTAGTGCAAATGCTGGGCCATAGGTAGCTCTATTTTTAACTTTTTGAGGACCCTCCATACTGTTTTCCAGAATGGCTGCACCTGTTTGCATTTCCACCAAGAGTGTAGGAGGGTTCCCCTTTCTCTGCATCCTCGCCAACATCTGTTGTTTCCTGACTTGTTAATTTTAGCCATTCTGACTGGTGTAAGGTGGTTTCTCATTGTGGTTTTGATCTGTATTTCCCTGATGTCAAGTGATTTTGAGCATTTTTTTCATGTGTCTGTTGGCCATCTGGATGTCTTCTTTGCAGACATGTCTATTCATATCTTCTGCCCATTTCTTGACTTAACCCCTATTTTTGTATCAACATCACCCCCAGGCCTTTATCACAGATAAATACAATATACACTCAGGAAATCACTCACTCCTCCTAATATCAGTCTATTAATTAGACCTGAAAACTTGCTACATAAAAATTTTTCTAAAAATTCATAAAATATTCCCCCTATCATTATCTAGTTTGGGATCATCTGTGCCACTAGCATTTATTCACCTAATTCTCTATCAATTGTCTAGTGCCACATTACAAATTACCTAAAATTTTAGCTCAAACTAACATTTATCTCATATCGTTTCAGAGGGTGAGGAATTTGGAAGTGTGTTAACTCTGTAGTTGTGGTCCTGTTTCTCAGGAGGTTTCAGTCAACCTGGTGGGTGGGGTGGAGAGAGAGATCGGATGGGGAGAGGGAAAAAGGAAGGGGGGAGGGGAAGAGAGGGAGGGAGAGAAAGGGAGAGATAGGGATGGGGAGAGGGAGGATTCAAGATGTAAAGATGTAAGCTTTTTTTTCTTTTAAAGATTTTTTATTTATTTTATATAGAGAGAATACACAAGCAGGGAGGAGGGGCCAAGGGTGAGGGAGAAGTAGACCCCCAGTTGAGCAGGAAGCCCTGATGTGGGGCTCCACCCCAGGACCCCAGGATCATGACCTGAGCTGAAGGCAGATGCCCAACCAATTGTGCCACCCAGGTGCCCCAAGATGTAAGCTTTCTATTTGTTAGATGTGCCATTAAGTCCCACCCACACTCAAGGGAGTGGAATTAAGATGTAGTATAGTTAACAGTATAGTTAACATACAGTGTTAGTTTCAGGTGTACAATATACCGATTCAACAATTTATACATTATTCAGTGCTCATCATAAATGTACTCCTGGGTGGGGGGGTGGGTTAAATGGGTGATGGATTAGGAGGGCACTTGTAGGGGTCCCTGGGTGGCTCAGTTGGTTAGGCATCGAACTCTTGATTTCAGCTCAAGTCACGATCGTCGTGAGATCAAGCCATGTCAGGCTCCACACTAGGCATGGAGTCTGTTTAAGAGTCTCTCTCTCTCCCTTTCCCTCTGCCCCTCCCCACCACTTCCTTCTCTTTAAAAAAAAAAAAAAAAAGGCTAGCACTTGTTGCTGTGAGCACTGGGTGTTGTGACTAAATTCTACACCTGGAACTAATATTACACTGTACATTAACTAAATGGAATTTAAATAAACTTAATTTAAAAAATAAAATTTATAAAACTCTAAAGAGATAAAAACATTTATGCAAGAAGTTGTGGGAAAAATATATAATACAGTATCAGCCATTTAAACCATTTTCAAGTGTACAATTCAGTGGCATTAATTGCATTTATGATGTGGACATGAAATGTAAAACTATTTCCTAAAGTTTTCAACACCTGGAACAGAAACCATATCCATTATGCAGTAACCCCTCATTCTCAGCTCCCCCCAAGCCTCTGCTAACCTGTAATCTACTTTGTGAATAAATTTGCTTATTCTAGATAATTCATACAAGTGGAATCACACAATACTTGTCCTTTGGTGTCTGGCTTATTTCACTTAGCATAATGCTTTCAAGGTTCATTCACGTCAGAATTTCCATAAAAATGGCTAATAGTATTCTTTTGTATGTATATACCATATTTGTTCATCCATCCGTCTGTTGATGGACACTCCAGTTATTTCTACCTTTTGGCCACTATGAATAATATGGCAATGAACACTGGCATCCAAGTATCTAAGTCTCTCTTCTTTTTTTAAGGTTTTATCTGAGGGGCACCTGGGTGGCTCAGTGGGTTAAAGCCTCTGCCTTTGGCTCAGGTCATGGTCTCAGGGTCCTGGGATCGAGCCCCTCATCAGGCTCCCTGATTGGTGGGGAGCCTGCTTCCCCCCACCTCTCTGCCTGCCTCTCTGTCTACTTGTGATCTTTGTCAAATAAATAAACAAGATCTTAAAAAAAAAGATTTTATTTATTTGAGAGAGAGAGAGAGCATGAGCAGTGGGGAGCAGCAGAGGGTGAGGGAGAAGTAGGCTTTCTGCTGAGCAGGGAGCCCGACATGGGGCTTGGCTTGACCCCAGGACCCCGGGATTGCGACCTGAGCTGCAGGTGAGTCTCATTCTCTCTCTCTCTTTTTTTTTTTTTTAAATATTTTATTTATTTGACAGACAGAGATCACAAGTAGGCAGAGAGGCAGGCAGAGAGAGAGAGAGGAGGAAGCAGGCTCCCTGACGAGCAGAGAGCCTGATGCGGGGCTCCATCCCAGGACTTGGAGATCATGACCTGAGCCGAAGGCAGAGGCTTAACCCACTAAGCCACCCAGGCACCCCGTGAGTCTCTCTTCTTCTTCTTCTTCTTTTTTTTTTAAGATTTTCTTTATTTACTTGACAGAGAGAGAGATCACAAGTAGGCAGAGAGGCAGGCAGAGAGAGAGAGAGAGAGAGGGAGAGAGAGGAGGAAGCAGGCTCCCTGCTGAGCAGAGAGCCTGATGTGGGACTCAATCCCAGGACCCTGAGATCATGACCTGAGCCGAAGGCAGAGGCTTAACCCACTGAGCCACCCAGGCGCCCCGTGAGTCTCTCTTCTTAATTCCTGTGTGTTGCCAGGGAAAGTGGGAGGAGAGAACAGGGTGTGACTACTAATGGGGCTGTCTTCTGGGGTGATGAAATTTTGAAACTAGGGAGAGGTGGTTGTTGTACAACACTGGAAATGTACTAAATGCCCTGAGTCATACATTTTATTTTATTTTATTTTTTTAAAGATTTCATTTATTTGACAGAGGGGGGGGTGAATACAAGCATGGGGAGTGGGAGAGGGAGAAGCAGGCTTCCCGTGGAGCAGGGAGCCCAATGCAGGGCTCCATCCCAGGACACTGAGATCATGACCTGAGAGCAGACGCTTAATGACTGAGCCACCCAGGCATCCTGAGTCATACATTTTAAAAGTTAATTTTATGCTATGTGACTTTCATCTTGATTAAAACACACATGCACAAAGTGGTTTCTCTTCGCATCTACTGGGATGGCCATATATACATACACGTATGCGTGTATGTATATATAAATAGATACAGATTTATTTATTTTTTAAAAGATTTTATTTATTTATTTGACAGACAGAGATCACAAGTAGGCAGAGAGGCAGGCAGAGAGAGGGGTGGAAGCAGGCTCCCCACTGAGCAGAGAACCTCATGCAGGGCTCGATCCCAGGACATTGGGATCATGACAGGAGTGGAAGGCAGAGGCTTTAACCCACTGAGCCACCCGGGTGCCCTGATTTTTTATTTTTTTAAAGAAAGAAAACAAACTAAGTGTTGGGAAAGATGTGGAAAAATTGTAACCCTGACATGATGCTGGTGGGGATGTAAAACGGTGCAACCATTATGGAAAACAGTTTGGCAGTTCCTCAAGAAACTCAACAGAATTACCATATGAACCAGCAATTCCACCTATAGGTATTTACCCACAGGAATTGAAAAGAGAGACTCACCTGCATCATATGAGGGTTACAATTTCTCCACATCTTTTCCAACACTTCTTTTTCTTTCTTAAAACAGACAAGATACAGACACATGACCATCCTGGTGGTATGAAGAGATACCTCCTTGTGCATGTGTGTTTTAATCAAGGTGAAATTCATGTAGCATAAAATTAACTATTTTAAAATGTATGACTCAGGGTATTTAGTACATTCACAGTTGTACAACCACCTCTCTCTAGTTTTAAAATTTCTTCATCACCTCATCAGTAATCACACTCTGTTCTCTCCTCCCCCGTTCTCTGGCAACCACTAACTTACTTTGGCTCTGTGGATTTTCCTCTTCTGCATATTAACTTTTCATTTAGCATTTAAAAAACAATATTTTATTTATTTATTTGACAGAGAGAGAGAGAGAGAGATCACAAGTAGAGAGGCAGGCAGAAGGGGAGGGGGAAGCAGGCTCCCTGCTGAGCAGAGAGTCGGACGCGGGGCTCCATCCCAGGACCCTGAGATTATGACCTGAGCTGAAGGCAGAGGCTTTAACCCACTGAGCCCTTCAGGTACCCCTCATTTAGCATGTTTTTGAGGTTCCTTCAAGTTGTAGTATGACTCAGTATTTCATTCCTTTTTATGGCTATATTCCACTGTATGGTTATACCTCAATCTGTTTATCCGCTCTTCCACTGCATTTGGGATGAATAATGCTACTATGAGTATCTGTGTGCAGGTTTCTGTTTGGGTGTGTTTTCATTTTTCTTGGATTAGAATTGCTCAGTCACATGATAATTCTATGTTTAGCCTTTTGAAGAACCACCAAACTGTTTTCTAGTAGTAGCCGCACCATTTTATAACTATGAACAGCAATGTACGAAGAGTTCTCATTTCTCCACATTCTTGCTGACACTCATTTCCATAAAAAATACCTATATATATGTGTATATATACATATATATCTCCGTCTCAGTGACTGTGAAGTGGTATTTCATTGTGGTTCTGATATGCACTTCCTTAATAACCAATATGTTGAACATCTTTTCACATGCTGATTGGCATTTTCTTTCTCTTCTTTGGAGAAAGGTCTATTCAAATCCTTTACCCTTTTTAAAATTTTTAAAGATTTATTTTAGAGAGAGCTTGAGCAGGGCGTAGGAGCAGAGGGAGAGGACGAATCCTCAAGAAGACTCCCTGCTGAATGTGAGCTCGACACAGGGCTCAACCCCATGACCCCGAGATCAAGACCTGAGCTGAAATCAAGAGCCAGCTGCTTAACCAACAGAGCCATTCAGGCACCACCACCCCACCCACCCCACCCCTGCTTTTGCTCATTTTTAAAAAATTGGGTTTTTGTTAGGTTGTAAGAATTCTATATTCTGGATACTAAACCCATTATCATATAAATGATTTGCACATCCCTTCTCCCATTCTGTAGGTCATCTTTTCACTTTCCTGATGGATAAAAGTTCTTAATTTTTATGAAGTCTTTGTACCCTGCAACTTTGCTGCATTCGCTCAGTAGCTCTAGTACTAGTTTTTTGGTGGATTCTTTGGGATTTTCTACATATGGAATTATGTCACCTGGAAATAGTTTTACTTCTTTTCAATGTGGGTGCTTTTTCTTTTTGTTGCTCAAATGCTCTGCCAAGACTTCCAATACCATGTTGAATAGCAGTAGTAAACTTACAAATCCTTTTTTAAAAAAATATTTTTTAAATTTTAATTCAGTTAATTAACATATAATGTATTACTGGTTTCAGAGGTACAGGTCTGACTCATCAGTCTTATGTAGCATCCAGTGCTTGTTACATCACATGCCCTCCTTAATGCCTATCACCCAGTTACCCCATTCCCCCACTCCCCTCCAGCAACCTTGTTTCCTATGATTAAGAGTCTCTTTTGGTTTGTCTCCCTCTCTAGTTTCATCTTGTTTCATTTTTTCTCTTTTCCCCTATGATCCTGTTTTTTCTTTTTAATTCCATATAGTAAAAAAAAATAAATTCCATGTATCAGTGAGATAATTGTCTCTGATTTCACTTAGCATAACACCCTCTAGTTCCATCCACATCAGTGCAAACAGTAAGATTTCACTTTTGATGGCTGCGTATTGAATCCTTACCTTGTTCCTGATCTTCGCAGGGAAGCTCTCAGTCTTTCACCAAGTATGCTAGCTGTGGGTTTTCCATAGATACCCTTTTATGATGTTCTGCAAGTATTCCTAGTTTTCTTGAGTGTTTCTTCATGATAGGGGATTGAATTTTGTTGTCTTTTTTGCATCAATTGATCATGTGGTTTTATTTCTTTGTTCTCTTAACATGGTGTTATTATTTTCTTTTGAACTACCCTTGTATTTCTGTGATAAATCCCACTTGGTCATGGTGTTTAATCTTCTAAAATGTGCTTTTGGGGGAGGTGGGCCTGGGTGGCTCAGTCAGTTGGATGTCCAGCTCTTGATTTCAGCTCATCTCAGGGTCCTGGGATTGAGCCCCAATTCAGACTCTTTGCTTGGCTGAGTCTGCTGGAGATTCTCTCTCCCTCTGCCCTTCTCCTCCTCTCTAAAATAAATAAATCTTTAAAAAATAAATGTGCTGCTGGATTTAGTTTGTGTTTTGTGGAAATTTTTGCATCTATATTCATAAAGGAGATCAGCCTATGGTTTTTCCCCCTTATCTGTCTGCAGTTTACTTAATTTTAAATCCGTAACTAAGACGAAAAATAAGCCAATTTTATAATTCTGAGCTGATCTTAGTAGTGACAAAGAATATTATCAAAAGAAATTTTAAATCTTCCTGAAACATAAAATCCAAGACTTTAGTGATTTAAACTTGAGATTTTCTTATGTCTACCATAGAGAATGCTGTATGGTTGGCATTGGAAAGAGAGGTTTGCCTAGGGTTCCATGATGGCTGGTTATTAGATAAAATAGTAATTTGGCCTCATGACTCCGTGATAGGTGGTCAGCATCTTAAGAAGGAAATGTGAATTGAAACATAGACCATGAAGGACATCTGCCCCTAAGAACAATAGGTTTTTCTTGACTTCCTTTTATGTTTCATTCCACCTTCCCACTAGAGAAAAAAAGTTAAATTTTTAAAATTCCTTCAATGTACTTCTGTACATGACCATCTATTATATTTCCTAGGCATTTAGAAACCTGGGGTTAAGAGCAAAAGCTGGCTGCCTAATTGTTTGCCCTGATAGTTCAAAGGTATTTTAACACTGACCACATCAATTCCCAATCTTTATTCAAACTGCTCCCTACTGGCCAGGGTAATGAGGGGAAATGGGCATGGAGGAGTATCTGCACAGCAACAGCTAACAGCAAGCTAGTGACTGAGCAGAGCTGGCCCAGTTCTCAGAAAACCTCCCTCCTAAGCCATCTGCCCTCCATCTTACAGATTTACCAAAAATGCAAGCTGATTAAGGCAAGCAAGCAAGCTTGGTCAAGCCTATGAAGTCTGTTGCATAGCAGGGAAACCATTTTGCCCTTGTCGGCTGTGGAAGGCCCTGCGTAAACAGCCGCCAAGCCTTTCCCGTGGCTGACCCTGTGCATGTGCAGCCCAGACACCAGCAAAACAGACAAAAACCTCACATGTGGATGGGAAGGAAGGTATGCACATACATAAACTGGTCCTCTGGGAATCTTTCAGTTAGGTTCTTTTTAGCTTGGATGACAGCCTGGCATGCTTTAGCGGTCTGCCAAGCCTGTTCAAATAAATGATTTTTGAAGTATCTTCTCTAAACTCCTTTCTACTGGGGCGCCTGGGTGGCTCAGTGGGTTAAGCCGCTGCCTTCGGCTCAGGTCATGATCTCAGGGTCCTGGGATCGAGTCCCGCATCGGGCTCTCTGCTCAGCAGGGAGCCTGCTTCCCCCTTCCTCTCTCTGCCTGCCTCTCTGCCTGCCTCTCTGCCTGCTTGTGATCTGTCAAATAAATAAATAAAAATCTTAAAAAAAAAAAAAACTCCTTTCTACTAATTGAAACTAGATGGCAGTGTCGGCTCATTCGTTCAGCTTCACATTTTCACACATGCCTACTATCCAGGAGAAGCTATGAGAGCGGCACCAAGAGCCCACAGGCTCCAGTGTCAGTAGATGGAAGATCTGGAAGAGAGGCTATTGCCAGACATGCAAACTGCAGATGTCGGCCAGGCACCTCCCCAAGCTCTGCCAGGATTTCGAGGAAGGAACCGTTAGCCTCACCCTTACTGTGACCCTTATCTTCTGCTGAGGCCTTTCTTGCAGCCTGGAAACTGCAGGTGTGCCCTAGGGATGGGAATCTTCTTTGGGCTTGGCCATCCCAGGGTCAATCCACTCTGGCAGTGGAGGAGTCTAGCTCATCTTTCAGCTGTGCAAGGATGACTGGGTAGGGGGTTGCAAGGCTATCCCTAAGTCATTAGGTCAAGCCATAGGAAATTGTATTTGACCATTCTGACCTTTGAAAATGGCCGTTTTGTGTGGTTCAACCTAAACTTTCGTAAGGGAAAAGGCAAGAAACTGAAGCCCAAACTATTGTCTGCAGTAGATTCTATTCGATCTATTAGAAGTAGAATAGGTTTCCTAGAACATTAGTCTCCCAATTCATTTTTTCATCTTTCATCTTGTTTAAGGTTCTGTTATGGGGTGAACCATGTCCTCCCAAATGGCATGCTGAAGTCCTAATCCCCTACCTCATCATGAGAACATATATGGAAATGGGTTTTTTTTTTTTTAAGTAGGGTCCATGACCCTAGTGCAGGGCTTGAACTCATGACCCTGAGATCAAGGCCTGAGCTGAGACCAAGAGTTAAATACTTAACTGACTGAACCACCCAGGTGCCAGAGAAATGGGATCTTCATCAAGGTAATGAGTTTAAAGCAAGGTCATTAGTGTGGGCCTTACCAATCACTGGTGGCCTTATAAAAAGGGGAAATCTGGCCAGAGGGAAGATGATGGGAAGGCAGGAGTGATGCATCTACAAACCAAGGAATCACTGAGGCTACCAGCAGCTAGGAGAGAGACTTGAGCAATCCCTTCCCTAGAGCCTTGAGAGGGAGCTTGGCCTTGTAGAACTCTTGATTTTGTATTTCTGGTTCCAGAACTGTGAGGCAATGAGTTCCTCTGTTGTTTTAAATCACCCAGTATGTGATACTTTGTCATGGCAGCCCTGATGTGAAGGTCTGAATGTTTGTTCCCGCCCCTGCTTTCGTATGTTGAAATCCTAACACCCAATGTGATGGTATCAGTAGGTGGGCTGTAGAGAAATATGTAATAAAGTAGAACCCTCGTGTGTATCCTAATAAAAGAGGATCTAGAGAACCTCTAGCCCTTCCTACCATGTGAGGACACAGTGAGAAGGCATCAGCTCTAAGCCAGTTAAGCTAGCCTTCACCAGGTGACTGTGCTGGTGTTTGATCCTTGACTTTCTAGGTTCAAGAGCTGTGAACAATAAATTTCCGTTGGTTATTTTGTTCTGTATTTTGTTATAGCAGCCTGAATGGATGAAGATACCTGGGTAAGTAAATACAGGTTCCTTCCAGTGAAGATCAACTATGCTGTTGGTAAGACACAACAGGACAGCTTACATTGAAAATGGTACAGCTATTTAATCCCTAGGATTCAGAGTTGAGGTATCGTTCATTCCTAAAGGAACTAGTTGTGCTTCCTACTGTGGCCAAAAAAGATTTGTTTGGATATAATAAAGCGAGCTTTGTTATTTACCTCTCTCTCTCTCTCTCTCTCACACACACACACACACACACACACACACACACACAAACTTCCTTCAGTTTTCTGGCATTTTCTAGCTTGTGGTAAGAGTTTCAATATGAATTTTCTTCAGTCGGCAATGGGGCAGACACCATGCTTATGCAACCTTAAGGAGCCCATTCAAATTTAGGAGAACCAGAAACTTATTCTGAGGACACACAAAGAACTGCTGATACTGTCACAGAGAGTCCTTCTGTGTTAAGAGTTTAGAAGGTGCGAACAGCTCCTGGAGTTGTATCCCGAAGATTTGTTCAGGAAGATCAGTATTAGCGGCTTCACCCCTTGGGGGGCCTCAAAAGCAGGTAAGCAGGGCAGGACCAGAGACACCAGCTTCTTCTGGAGGGAAGGAGAGCCCAGTGCAGGTTGGTGCAGAATGCACCAGAAACTTTTATGGCGAACTTTTTTTAGGATCCAGTTTTACAAATAAGCCTAAACAAACAAAATAAAAGAAGGTGATTGTAAGTTGGCTGACTACAGTTGGATGGGACTTCTCTGAGTAGAAATGTATACATAAGGAAAGGGATTTTCACTCGTATTTGTACCTTCCCTCTTTGGGCCTACTCTCCTTTCTTAGCCAAATTAAGAGTCAGCTTTTGACTATCCCAATACAACAGCGCCTCCAGGAACCATCCGCTCCCACTTGGTCATTTTCATGGTTCATTACCACTTCCATTGGAGAGAGTCAGGGAAGTGAAAGGAGGTGAAATTACAACTAAGCCACATGGAACCTTTGATACTGAAAGCTTTAGGGAGACAGGACATATAAATCACAGCCTGGAATGGAGTCTTTAAATTTGCTATGGATTCAAATTATTCAGGATCCTATTCCTGCTTCTTTTACCCATCATTTCTGCAAACAGCTACTAATTGGCAGGGGGTGAGGAGGAGGAATAAATATTAAGACACAAAAAGGAATAATTGTAAAGGAAAAAAATTAATAAACACAACTACATTAACGTGAAAAAAAAAAAAAACTTCCATTCATAAAAAAGATACCTTAGAGCAAATGAAAGAAAACTTACATACTGGAAGGTGAGGCTTGTATGTCCAACAAAAACACTAGTTTAATACAAAATATAGAGAGCGCCTGGGTGGCTCAGTGGGTTAAGCCACTGCCTTCGGCTCGGGTCATGATCTCAGGGTCCTGGGATCGAGTCCCGCATCGGGCTCTCTGCTCAGTGGGGAGCCTGCTTCCTCCTCTCTCTCTCTCTCTGCCTGCCTCTCCATCTACTTGTGATCTCTCTCTGTCAAATAAATCTTTAAAAAAAATATAGAAAGAACTCCTATAAATCAGGTAAAAAAAAACAACAGAAGAGGCTGAACAAATAGGAATTTTACAGAATGGGAAAAAAATACAGTAGAGAAATAATATGATGAAATGCTCATCTTCATGGGTGATTAGGAAAATGCAAATCAAGATCACACAAAAATAACATTTTACAACCATTTCACTGGCAAAAATCCAGAAGTCTGACTTTACCAAATGCTAGAGAGGACAGGGCTCAACGGAATCTCATATATTGCTGGTGGGAGTATAATTTATTAACAGCTTTAGAGAACAAGCTGGTTTCCTCTCTGAAAATGAACACTCCCATACTCTACTACCTATATGCCAAGCTCTTGCCCATGTACACCACCAGAATGCTCACAGCAGCCCATTCACGAGTCCAAGGCCCATGGGAGACCTGAGTGGCTCAGTCCGTTAGTCGACCAACTCTTGATATCGGCTTAGGTCATGATCTCAGGGTCGTGAGATTGAGGCCCACATCAGGCCCCAGGCTGGGTGTAGAGTCTGCTTAAGATTCTCTCTCCCCACCCTGCCCGCCCCCCTACTCTCCCTGCCTGTCTTTAAAAAAATAAAGTAAAATAGAAATAAAAAAGAATCCAAAGCCCAACATCAGAAAAGGATATAAATCCACTGTGGTATAGTAACACAATGGAGTATCACTAAGTAGGAAAAATGAGGAAACTACACGCCAACAACAGAATGAACTTCAGAAATGTGAAGCTGAATGAAAAGACAATCAACTCTCAGAAAAATACATACAGTGTGATCTTTTTACAAAGTTCAGAACAACTAAACTGTACATTCCTTAAGTACACACATATATTCTTGATAAAACTTATTAAAATAAAAAATTAGGTATAAGCAAATATAACTTTTTTTTTTTAAATTTATTTGACAGAGAACACAAGCAAGGGGAGTGGGAGAGGGAGAACAGGTTTCCCACCGGAGCAAGGAGCTCGATCCCAGAATCCTGGGATCATGACCTGAGCTGAAGGCAGACACTTAAAGACTGAGCCACCCAGGCACCCCTAACATTTTATGTTTATTATACTTCAAAAACCTCAGGAAAGCAGGAGGATGAGATGGGAAAAGTAATTAGATAGAAGATGATAGCAAGATTCTGATTCTTGGCTGATGGTAGGTTTTCAGGGTGTTTCTTATTAAACTGAAAAATACTTCAGTGAATAAAGAAATAAAAGATGACTGTTTCATGCCATCAATGATGCCTACTGTGTCCTAACTCAAAGATTCTGATTAAGCCAAATGTGGGCATCTGAGGTCCATTAAATAAAACAGAACAGGGGTGCCTGGGTGGCTCAGTGGGTTAAGGCCTCTGCCTTCAGCTCAGGTCATGATCCCGGGACCCTGGGATCGAGCCTGGGATCGAGCCCCGCATCGGGCTCTCTGCTTGGCAGGGAGCCTGCTTCCCCCGCTCTCTGCCTGCCTCCCTGCCTACTTGTGATCTCTCTGTCAAATAAATAAATAAAATCTTTAAAAAAAATTAAAAAAAAATAGAACAGAAACAAACAAAAAGCACTGGATATCTAAATTAACTCGTCTACCAGCTGAATCTAAGGAATGTAAGGCTTTAAGGGCTCCTCCCTTGCAAAGGCCCAGTCAGTCGAGGGGCCATGAGTAACTCAGGGATAAAATCTGGAACCACTTGTGGTGAACAGCTTAGAGAAACCACAGAGGCAAGGGACCTGCATGTCCAGACGGCAGCAGCAGTAGCAGCAATGCTGCAGTTTCTTTCCTCTTTTTAAATAAAGACTCACATTTGTACCCAATTCTGCATTCTTTAAACCGTGCAAGTTTTAGGTGCCACGAAACCTAGCTCTTGTCCTGCTAATCCACTGACATGATCATGCCACAAGCTACACACAAGGGCCTATGGTGGCCTCTCCCTCCAATCTACCTGGTCCTCCTCCCAGAGGAAACCAAAGTTTGTGTGGCACTCCTGAAGGTCTATTCAACACAAGAATATACAAATACTTCCCCCTCTCTCCCACTTTTTACTTTGAAATGTCAAGCTGACAGAAAATTGTGAGACTAGTACAAAGAATGGTCTCCTCTGGCACCATTGGAGATTAACTTGCCAAAATGTGTGTAAAATGACAACATACGATGTTACTCACAATGTTATTTCTAAGAGCAAGAGACTAGAAAACATTCACGTCCAAGACCTTCAATTCCAACCAACACCACAGCATTCATTCTAGTTTTCTCTTTCCATATCTGGAAATCCCTTCTCTGACAGTAAGGCACCTGGCTCCCCTCTTGGCAGCCAGCCTGTATAGATGCCACCGTCCCACAAGTCTCTGACACCCTGCACTGGGCCACCTGCACTTCATTCCACTCGGGCTCCAACATGGTGCTAAGCCATCATAGCCATACCTCACCACAGCCATACCTCACCACAGCCTTTGGTCAATCCCAAGGCTATCCTGCTCACTCTACCTAATGGCTTTTGGAATAAATTATTCAGGAAGGAGGGAAGGAGTAAAAGGGAAAGAGGAAGAAAGGGTAAGAGAATGCAAAGGGTCTCTACATTTTCTGTATTAATGATAATGATACCACATTCACAGTCCTGTATCTTAGGGTTTTCATTCAATATGTATTAATGAGCTAGCCCCATAGCTAAAGAATTTCCTTATTATTTATGGTACCATAACATTCCACAAAATTTCTTGTGGCACACACAAAAATGGTTGCTCAACCAGTCTCCTACTGAGGCCTATCTGTGTTCTACCAATCTTTTGCTCTCCCAAGTATCTTTACAAGAGTAACACAATTACTGTGATAGTAGAGCAACATATACATTGTAATTTTGCACACTTTAGTACACCTGTGGGATAAATCCTAGAAATAAGTGAAAAAGAGTACAATGACTTTGTAGGGGTGTTTGTTTTTTGTTTTTAGATTTTATTTATTTGACAGAGAGAAACACAGTGAGAGAGGAACACAAGCAGAGGGAATGGGAGAAGGAGAAGCAGGCTTCCCACTGAGCAGGGAGCCCCACATGGGGCTTGAACCCAGGACTCTGGGATCATGACCTGAACCGAAGGCAGACGCTTAACGACTGAGCCACCCAGGTGCCCCATGACTTTATAGTTTTGATAGACTTTGGCAAGTAGCTCTCAACAGTGTTTAAGAATACCTTTAACTTATATTTTTACATGATAGGGAACTGAGAATTTCTGGGCATTTGTGGGTTATAAAGCCAAAGCAAAACAAAAACAAAAACAAAACCCAACCACTTCCAAGTCCCCAAACACAAAACCCAAGAAACTAAACCAAACCAAAAAAAGACATAGTAGCAGTTTCTTACTTGTTGCCTCAGAGTATAGGGTCTTTTCATCCACACTTTGGACATTACAGGAAACAAACAGTTTCCTTCCTTCAATTTTATCAAGCTGGCTATTTATCACAACAACAGAACAAAGGGGGATAGGCCTGCAGAAAAAAAAAAAAGAGACAAAATTTGTTTTTATTAAATTTATATAACACTGAAATGACCACGTGCTTGTGAAGGGCTGGAAATCTCTGATAGCTGGTATCAGCATGTGACAGACAGAACTTTCTCAGATCAGACACCCCTAACCCGGGGCTGAACCCAGGCTGCCCTTGATGTTAGCCTCAGAGACCACGAGGATTCCAGCTTTTCAATGGCATAGGCTGTCCCATCTGAGAGCAAACTCTGAAGGGTACTGGAATCCTTTAAAGAAATGAAAACAGGGCCATGGGAGGTCTCGTTTTCTATCATAATCCAAATTTCTCACCCAATCCCCTTTAGAGTGACTGTCACTAGAAAGACACCCAATAACAACAAACTGCAGGTAACAGCTTAATGTACTAAGCTAGGGCCGTCCAAGAGAACTTTCCATAGTAACAGAAATGTTCCACCTCTGGTGTAGTTGTCCACTACAGTAGCTACCTTACAATGAATACCCAAGAGGGGCTGCTGAATCTTTAAATTTAATAAATTTGTATTTCATTTTAAATAGCTACACATGACCAGTGGCTACAGTGGCCTTTGGGAATCCTGGAGACAGAGTGCCATGATGAAAGAGGTACCTTTTCAAAGGTGAAGTGTTACTTGGCAGAAATGTAACGTGGAGCAGGATGGGGTCTCTGCTCCTACAGTGCCACCACGGAAAGGAACTACTCCAGGTGGAAGGGAAGTCATCACAAATGATGACGCTCCCATTAGCTTTTCCTGAACCTCCTGATAGAACAACCAAATTCCACTTTTATTACTTTAAACATATTTAAATATATTCTTTATCATGTAGAAAAACCATCTCTAGAATCTAATTTTATAGTATAAGTAGTATAAAACTATTTGTTTAATGTCAATGTATAAAAAATATACACTGTAAAAATATATTTAAGTATAAATGTATAGTAAAATGTATATATATAAATGTATAAAATAAAGTCAATGTAAAAAACCACTGACTATATGTAAAGATGACCATTTTTCCCAAGTTGATTTTTAAGTTAATGCAACTGCTATCAAAATCACATTTTGTTTTTTGGTAGCTTTTAGCAAATTTATTCTAATTTTCATTTGATTCATTCAAATGATACAGAGGTGGTTGGTAAGACACAGGATTATATAAGAGAAGGTATGGTGACAGTTTGGGTGAGGAGTTAAAAATCTCAAATACAATACAGAATCACCTTGGAGCCACCAGTTCTTGACAGTAACTAGCATGCAAGTTCAGACCACAGAAAAGAGTTGGTATGTAGAAATAAGGAGTAGATTTAAAACCCAGAGCTTTTCTCTGCGCTTTAAAAAAAAAAAAAATCTGTACATATTCAACAATTACCCCTTTCTTTGTTTTGGCGGGAGGCGGGGGTAATGGGTAGACGTTTTATCATTTACCCTGGGTAAGCATTCAGGAAATGCTTTGTTACCAGTCTGACTCCATTTCCAGCCGCAACCCTGTGGAGTTTAGTTGAGTAATGTCTATACCCGAGAGTAGGCGTGCATGTATATATAATGCTCTGGGTGAATGAAAAGCAAAATTAGTTCTTTCAGAAATGTTCTCTTGGTTCTGATTAACGATAAAAATAAAAGCTGTTAAGTTTCCACAAAAAAAAAAAATCTCAAATACAATTAGGAATAAAGGAAACTACCTCAACATAATAAAAACCATGTAAGAAAAGCCCTCAGCTAACATCATACTCCATGAAGAAAGACTGAAAGCTTTTCCTCCTAGATCAGAAACACAACAAGGATGCCTACTTCTGTCACTTCTATTCAGCAATTTCACTTCTATACATTAACAATGAACAATCAGAAAAGAAAATCAAGAAAATAATTATATTTAAAATAACAGAAAAATAAAATACTTAGGAATAAACATAACCAAGGAGGCAAAAAAACCGTGTACACTGCAAACTACAAAGCCCTGTTAAAAGAAATTAAAGACAGAAATAAATGGAAAAAGTATCTGTGTTCATGGACTGGAAGAAAATACTAGTAAGATGTCAGTAGTATGCAAGCCAATTTACATATTCAATGCAATCTTAGAAAATCCCAGTAGCTTAATTTTTTGCAGAAACAGAAAAATCCATCCTAAAATTCATAGGATTCTCACGGGACCCTGAATGGCAAAAACAGTGTTGAGGGGTGGGGAAGCAAGCTCCAAGTATCACACTTCCGGATTTCAAAACATATTACAAAGTAATAAAAACAGTGTGGTACTGGCATAAAGACAGACATACAGACCAATGAAATAGAACAGAGAGCCCAGAAATAAACCCTCTCATCTTGGTCTAATGATTTTCATTAAGAGTATTAAGACCACTCAATGGACGGTACCTGGGTGGCTCAGTTGGTTAAGCGTCTGCCTTCCCAGGTTAAGTTCCTGGGACCGAGTCCTGCATCAGGCTCCCTGCTCAGCAGAGAGTCTGCTTCTCCCCTTTCCCGCTGCCTGCACCCCCTACTCGTGCTCTCTCAAACAAATAAAATCTTAAAAAAAAATGCAAATCAAAGCACAATGATGTATCACCTCATACCATTAGGATGGCTACTATCCAACAAAAGCAAAAACAAAAAATCCATGATAACACAGGCTAGCAAAAAGATAGGCTGCTGATGGGAATGTAAAATGATGCAGCTGCTATGGAAACATGCACAGTGGTTCCTCAAAAAATTAAAAATAGAGCTACCATGTAATCCAGCAATTCTACTCGCTGTTTGGTACTTACTCAAAAGAACTAAATGCAAGATTTCACGGAGATATTTGCATATTCACATTCATTACAGCATCATTTGTAATAGGTCAGCAGTGGCAACACCCCAACTGTTCAATGATGGATGAATGGATAAACAAAATGTGATATATACATGATGGCATATTATTCAGCCTTAAAAAAGAAAAAAAAAATCGTGGGATGCCTGAGGCTTAGTTAAGTCTCCAACTCCTGATTTCAGCTGTCTCAGGGTTGTGAGATCAAGCCCTGCACTTGGCTTGGCACTCAGCAGGGAGTGTGCTTGAGATTCTCTTCCTCTCCCTTTCTCTGTGTACCTCTCCCACCTGCTCTCACTCTCTAAAATATATATATATATATATCAATCTTTAAGGAAAAAAGAAAGAAAGAAAAAGAAAAATCCTGTTACATGCTACAACATGGATAAAACATGAGGACATTTTGCTAAATAAAATAAGCCAGTTACAAAAACAGAAAATGTTGTATGGAGTCCATATATACATATATATATATATAAAGTCAATTCATAGAAACAGAAAGTAGAATGGTAGATGCCAGGGGTTGTAAGGACAGGAAAATAGGGAGTTAAGGTTTAATGGGTATAAGGTCTCAGTTTTGCAAGATAAAAAAGTTCTAAAGATTAGTTTCGTAACAATATGAATATATTTCACACTACTCAAAAAATGTTAAAAATATAAGGCAAAGGGGTGTCGGGATGGCTCAGTCATTGAGCATCTGCCTTTGGATCTGGCTGTGAGATCCTGGGGTCCTGGGGCTCAAACCCCGCCATCAGGCTCCCTGCTCAGCAGGAAACCTGCTTCTCCTTCTCTTACTCCCTCTGCTTGTGTTCCCTTTCGCTGTGTTTCTGTCAAATAAATAAATAAATAAAATCTAAAAAAAAAAATATATATATATATATATATGCCCATTAAATCTAAAACACCACTGTGGGGATGGATGCCTGGGTGGCTCAGTCAGTTAAGCATCTGCCTTGGACTCAGGTCATGATCCCAGGGTCCTGGGATTGAGACATGCTCCTTGCTCAGCAGGGAGTCTGCTTCTCCCTCTGCCTGCTTCACTTGCCGCTCCCCCTGCTTGTGCATGCTCTGACAAATAAATAAATCTCTAAAAAAAATTTAAAATATCATAAAGTAAGATACCAAAAAAAAACTAAATACCATGTGAACTCATAAACTTACTAAATGTTAAGAATTTTCCAGCTGTGACACAGAAATGGCCGAACAGCAAGGTTATCCTGCCCACCATGAGAACACACCTAATATTTTCCTAGTCTTTTGCACTATTCTCCACTCAAAAGAAATCAGCAATCTTTACAGAGTAGCTACTATATGTCTTGGCATAGATACACCTCATTGTTGCTAAAATAAAAAGTAATGAATTTGTTAGTAACAACACTAACAATAATAATAATAAGCCAACACTCACTGAGTACTTATATGGCCAGATATTGTTCTAAGTGCTCTACATGCATTCACTCATTTACAGCTCATAATGACCCTATATTTATGGTGGATATTATTATCCTCTTTTTAAAGATGAGGAAATTAAAGCATAGAGAGGTTAAGAAACCTAAGGCCACACAGGTGTAAGTGGCAAAATGGGCATTTGAACCTGCTCCAATGTCTGTCCTCTTAACCACTACATTATACTGTCACTCTGGAGACAAAGTACTTAAAATTCCATCTGGAAAGAACTGAAAGGACAGGACCTAGGTCCAAAGAAACTCCTAACAGGCCAAATGCAATTTAAGCACAGAAAAGAGTGTGATGATTAGGACTACGTTATGGAAAGCCAGGAGTCCCTAATGATTCTGAAAAAAGGGAAAAAGTAACACAAGAACTATAAAACTATAGCTATAATTAAAAAATAAGGATGGGTATGATTGGATAGGTTTAATTTTTGAAGCAGTTTACATACAGAGAACAATGAAGATAAAACTTATGTCGGCCTTCACAGTATTTTACTCTATTAAAGGTCATGGTAACAGCTGAGCTGACAGGTGAAAAGAACATCTATGCATATTGGTGGATTTACACCAGACAACTGCCATTTGGGGGTTTATATATGTCTGGCACAATCTAAGAGCCCTCATTAACCCTCTCCCCACATCAACAGGCAGAGAACTGTCAGGAAGCCAAACAATTCCAGAAAATGCAGGAATGGTACCCTTTACAGAAAGGACTGATTACAGAAAAGAACCAAGTAGAAAGAAGGCAAATGTGTTGCCCACCTGAGTATTTCTGAAAGAGGTACTTTCATAAGAAGAGATGCTTCCATAAGAAGCATTTCCTTTACCGTGTGCACACCAATCTCTGTCTCAAGGTCTGCTGCCTGATCCAGGACATGTAAGAAGCAGGTAATACCCAGGAATTTACCTTCTAAAACTGATGTTGAGATTGGCAGTCATGACAGCTCCCCCAGTTATAAATGCACACATACCAACAGTAGAATCAATCATGGTTGCAATGGCACCTCCGTGAAGGAATCTAGTTAAAACAAAAGAAAAAGAAGAAAAACGTTTTCAGAAGGTCTAAAAACAGAGCCTCTGGAGAGAAACTACCCAAGCACATCTCCATATAATTTACTTATGAAAGGTCCACTTGGTCCATGTTCAATGAACTCAAATAATATCCATGTCACCAGATTTATTTCATTCTTAGCATAATACTATAGTGTTGCTAATACACCAGAACTTAATGGTAATCGGATACTAATTCATTTGTTTTATTTAACTGTATATAACACTGTATAAAAATTAAGAAGTGCAGGGGCGCCTGGATGGCTCAGTTGCTATGCGGCTGCCTTTGGCTCAGGTCATGATCCCAGGGTCCTGGGATCAAGGCCCACATCAGGCTCTCTGCTAGGCAGGAGGCCTGCTTCTCCCCTCCCACTCCCCCTGCCTGTGTTCCTCTCTCGCTGTGTCTTTCTGTCATATAAATAAATAAGGGATCGAGCCCCACATCGGACTCTCTGCTCGGCAGGGAGCCTGCTTCCTCCTCTCTCTGCATGCCTCTCTGCCTACTTGTGATCTCTGTCAAATAAATAAATAAAAATCTTAAAAAAAAATAAAATAAAATCTTTTGAGAAATGTAGGAAAGGCAGATCAACAAAGAAAAATAAATTAAAAATTGGAAGGCCTATAATGCCACCATCTAGTGACGAATCAGTTAACATGTTAATGATACTCTTTTGCCCTGTCTCATACTTTTGAGATTTAATATTTATAAACATCTTTCCATGTCAATAAATATGTATCTACATTGCCACTTCAATGCCTTTATTGTAGTCTATGGATATGTATGACTACAAGCTAGCCATCTTTCAGATGCTACTAATCAATGGGATGCTATCATTCTTACCCAGGTATTCCTTGCAGGTAAGGACCTCCTTGCAATATGCAAACTGTCCTGTTTTCAACAAGATTATGGAACATCGCATATTCAAACCCCAGACCTTCCTCAAGGCTTCTGGGAAAGAGCCGAGCCTGTGACAATGGTTCTTCTTTCACAGGCTTTGCATCTGTAGGGAAATGAGGTGGATGAGCATATGAGAAAACAGGATGAGAAAGATGCCCTGACAGAGCTAAGCATCTGTACTGTGCAAGAACCACAGGTTAATGGATGACTGATTAAAATGTCAATCAGGTACAAAATTAGAGGGAATGGGAGCATTCCACAGAAACAGAATATAGGGTCTTGGGGCACCTGGGTGGCTCAGCGGATTAAGCCTCTGCCTTCAGTTTGGGTCATAACCCCAGGGTCCTGGGATCAAGCCCCACATCAGGCTCTCTGCTCAGCGGGGAGCCTGCTTCCCTCCCCTCCTCTGCCTGCCTCTCTGCCTACTTGTGATCTCTCTGACAAATAAATAAATAAAATCTTAAAAAAAAAAAAAAGGAATATAGGATTTTTGCCCTTATGGACTTAACAGTCTAATTGGGGACAGAGTAAACATAAATGAAATCAAAACCAAGTACTTACTCACACATGGCAATCAGGAAATATAGTATATCAATGCTGAAGGTACACTAAATCAAACAGTAAATAAGGTACAAAGTCTTCTTGGAACAAGTACGGTTTAAATGGGATTTAAAGAAAATTAAGTGTTAACAGTAGGGAGGTTTTCTCTGCAGAAGTGAGTCTAGCCTCAGCAGAAGAAAAGTTATCATACTGAATCAAAATCAGGTCCAGTTCAGTTGAATATTCTGTGTGACTAGGACTCTAAAGCCCCAAATTCAGGGTTAGAAGCATTAAGGTTAGTAAAATCAAATTAGTGAGTTGTAATCAGACTTTAAAAGAAATAGAATGCTTCCAGGCAACAAACAGTATTCTTATTTAGACACGCTTTTTCAGTTACACATCTGTGCCCAAGTTGTGTGTTAGTGGGCTGCGAGTCAAAACACAGGTCACTTCCAAGCAAAGACTGAAAGCTATTGTTCTGAAGGTAGGGCGTGTTTAAACTTACACACCAATGTTAAGATTTAATTCCCCAGGGCGCTTGGGTGACTCAGTGGGTTAAAGCCTCTGCCTTTGGCTCAGGTCATGGTCCCAGGGTTCTGGGATCGAGCCCTGCATTGGGCTTTCCGCTTAGCGGGGAGCCTGCTTCTTCCTCTCTGCCTACTTGTGATCTCTGTCAAATAAATAAATCAATCTTAAAAAAAAAAAAAAAAAAGATTTAATTCCCCAAACTCTACTTTCTCGGCTCATCATGATTTGCCATGCCTAACACTAAATTTCTTTTGTTACTAAACTTGTATTTACAAAGTTTGAAAAGGATAGAAGATGAGACTACTTGGGAGAAGAGGGGAGAATGCCTTTATTTTAGGCTATGAACATCCCCGGGGACAGGTGCCCTTTTAGATTCTGTCTACTCCACAAGTGGCATACATTGTGTATGCACACACTATATGCACTCTAGTGGCTGTGGAGAAAATTAAGGGAGCCAGACAGTTAAAATGGAGGACCAATATCATAGGAGTTGGGAAAAGTTGAGTTCTTTGCCTAGAACTTGTTCCATCCTCCACACTTTATCCAGACAGTGAGGAGATAGATAAACCTCAATGACTCTGAGAGCCATCCAACTCTGACACTGGAACTTCAGTTAATAAGCAACAAACCCTTCTAATTTTTTACTTAAGAGTTGAAAATTTCTGGGGTGCTTGGGTGGCTCAGCGGGTTAAGCCTCTGCCTTTGGCTCAGGTCATGATTTCAGGGTCCTCGGATCGAGCCCCAGATCGGGCTCTCTGCTCAGCAGGGAGCCTGCTTCCCCCTCTCTCTCTCCCTGCCTCTCTGCCCATTTGTGATCTGTCAAATAAGTAAGACCTTAGGAAAAAAAAAAAAAGTTCAAAATTTCTGATATAGATTACCAAACCCTGAGGTTACCTCACAGAAATGAGAAAACAAAGATGTAAAGTAAGTTCTGTTAGAAATGCAGACTGTCAGGCTCTACCCTGACCTACTCAAGTGAGGCCTGCATTTTTAACAGGACTCTCAGGTGCCTCATATTCATGTTCAAATTTGAGAGGCACTGGCCTTTTACAACACAGGATAGCAATGATGATAGCAGGAGTGACATGGTTGGACTTGCATTCTGAATCACTCTGCCAGCTGGATGAAAGGAGGGATTGATGGGGATGAGAAAGATGAGGGGAAGACCACTGAAACACTACAAAATTACGGTCACCAGCTTATTCCCTGGGTGAGGTGACTGTCCCCAGCGTTAGAGAGAGATGATGCAGCTAGATTTGTCCAGGGTTGGGGTTTTCGTAGATAAGTGGGCCAGAAGTTCAGACAAATGAGGTCAAAGAATTGCTTCTGTGAGCCTTAAGCAAGCAAGATGGAAGGAAGACAACCATGGTCAGGAAACTGTCTAAATGTGTGAATGCGGAGGCTATTAACTTGTTACAGGTAAGGCTCAGGATGTCTCTGGCTTGTACAGCTGGGGCTGGGTAAAGAGAGTTCACAGCTGACAGGAAGCTAAGTGAACTGAAATGATGGGGACTCAGATGGTGAACCAGGTGTTGAAATACTCTGTATGTGAGGGAGAGGTTGGCAAAGGACAGCCAACACAGAGGGTGACAATGTCAGATGGTAGAAACCCCGTTCAAAGGAAGGGGTTTCTAAGAGGAACAGGAAATATGGTTGAAAGCAAGTGTGGGTAACAAGGAGTCCAAGTCCCCCACACCAAATTCAGAGAGAGTCAAGTTTCAGGCAAGAACCACGAACCATGTGGGAAAGGAGCCCTGGAAAACACTGGTATTTAAGGAGCAGGGAGGAGAGAGAGAAGACTAGTCAGAGAGGTTTGTGAAAGCCAAGAGAGAAGTTCCAAGGAGAATGAGATCAACAGAGAGGTCAAGTACTGTAAGGGCCAAAAAATGCCCTCCAAATTTGGTATTTAGGTCACTAGTAGTTTAAGTAAAGAAACTTCCATAGAGCTGTTAGGGGAGAAGCCAGATCACACTGTTAAAGACGTTCAACTATGTGACAGGATGAAGAGCTAGAATGGAGTTAGTAATACAAGTTACTAATTTTCCCCTTCATTTGTAAAACAAAGTAATTCTTATTTTTCTCTATTGGCAGTTCTATAAAGAAACTTGTGAACTCTACCATTTTTCTAGGTTAAAACTAGTTTTATTTTTCTTTCCTTCGTTCTTTCAACAAATGCTGAAGTACCTACCATGAGGTATTGGAGGCAAGGAATAACTTGCTCAAGATCATACAGCTTTAAACTGTAGAACCCAACTGGAACCCACACACTAAACTTCAACAGTAAAGTAGGAAGCTGTCAGCTTTTGGATGGTGTCCAAAGCCATGTGAATGAATGGGATTACCAACAGAGTAGCTGAGATGTGGGGGTACCCTAACATTAAGACTTAGAGGACAATGAGGAACCAGCAAAAGACATGGACAGGAAAAGGACCAATGAAGTAGGGGAGTGTGAGGTCTTGAAAGCTAAGTAGAGGAGTGTGCAGCCTTGGAAAGGAGGCACTGGCTGTGCCAAAAGCTGAGAGGTCACTGGTTAGCATCGTGAAGGTCACTGTGCCCTTGACAAGAGCAGTTTCAATGAAGTGATAAAATTCTGACTGGAGTGGGTTCTAGAGCAACTGGAAGAGAAAGATAGAGTTGTGGCATGTCTGGCACTGATGACAAAGACCCAGCACAGTGGGAGATGTGTAAGTAGGCCAAAGGGGGGGGGGATGCAGTGCACAGAGACAAGGCTCAAGAGGAGCCGTTAACAGGAAAAACAGGAAAAAGCAGAACACCAGGCCCAGATGCAGGGAGTGGATAAATGAGGCAGAGGGTGGATGGAAGTTCTTTTCTGAATGCTTTTACTTTCTCTTAGGGTTACAGGAGGCAGATCAACTGAAAGCAAGGCTTGAGAAGGTAGGATATAGTCTTCTAGGACAGCAGGAGCATGAACAGACAGGCAAAAATGAAAAACGCTTCTCAGGCAACATTAAGGGCCTACTCAAGGTTATTTTGTAAAAAACCATACTAATCCTGAGGCATCTGGGTGGCTCAGTCAGTTACCCGTCTGCCTTCAGCTCAGGTCATGATCTCAGGGTCCTGGGATTGAGTCCTACCCCACCCCACCCCCACCAACATCAAGTTCCCTGCTCCACCAGAAGCCTGCTTCTCCCTCTTTCCTTCTCCCTTTTCCTCCCTCCTCACCCCCAACTTGTGCTCTTTCTCTCTCACAAATAAAGAAAATCTTTTTTTTTTTTTTTTTAAGATTTTATTTATTTGATGGACAGAGATCACAAGTAGGCAGAGAGGCAGGCAGAGAGAGAGGAGGAAGCAGGCTCCCTGATGAGCAGAGAGCCTGACGCGGGGCTTGATCCCAGGACCTGAGATCATGACCTGAGCCGAAGGCAGAGGCTTTAACCCACTGAGCCACCCAGGCGCCCCACAAATAAAGAAAATCTTAAGAAAAAACAAACAAACAAAAACCCATCACAATCCCCAAATTATCCTCAGGGATGAGTTTGGATGACTAAAAGATAATGAGTAAATTGTATAAGCTCTGTTTACCATCTGTTTACTAAGGTCTATTCTAGAACTACAGTACTTAGGGCAGCAGAAATGCTCAAAAGATAGTTAGTTATTGAAGGAGCAAATCCTGGATTTGCAAATAAGCAGCCTAAAAGGTCTTTATAGCCTGACTCTAAAAATGAAGAATATATTAGGTATATACATAAACTTCAGTAAGGTTCAACGAGTTGGCCACGTAGGTGCAGAAAAAGGGAGACCAACAGTTCACACAAATGACACAGGGTGTTTAGCGGACTCTTAGTGGAAAGTGGGACATGGCTACCCACCTACTGCTAATGTCTTATTCTAAACTGAAAGGATATAAATGGTTTCAAGCTTAGTTCTGGGAAACACACACTAAGAATTCTGAGAAACTGGAACGTGCCCTGGAAAAAGCAACCAGGCTTATAGAACTGAAATGTCCTATGGGAAAAATACCTGAAAAAACAGAGAAGAGAAGCCTGGCAACAAGAATTGTCAGGCACAGGTGCGAGATGCATGTATCTAACTTCTACACATGAAAGGATGTGAAAGGATGCTTACTCTATGTGTTCCTAGCTGGTAGACCTGAAAAAATGGGTGAAAGGCATAAGAGTGACTGTAGCTCAATACAGTCTAAGGAAGAAATCACTAATAATTTGAGCTGTCCAGAATGGATAAAGCCCCTTTGTCCCAAGCACCCTACGACTGGAAGGGTTCAAGTGAAGTGCGGATGAATGATCCTAAGGGTTACTACAGAAAGCAAGAGAAGAAGAAGTAAAAGTTAGACTACAGTAGTGGGTCCCAGCCTTCCTTCCGTTCCAAAACAAGGGAGCCCACTGTTCTTTCCAACAGCAGCGGCTTAGTAAGAGTGCTGGGTTATGAGTTCCACAAGGGTGGGGCAGCCCAATTTTTTTCTTCATTGCTATACCCCAATGGCTAGCATAGTGTCTGACACACAGTAGGTGCTCAGTAAATATTTGTGTAAGGAAGAAAGCTAGTAATCTGAAGAGAGAGAAGAAGGAAGTTGCAATGATGACTAAGACCCCTCCCTAAGTGATTCTGATGGTCCATTCTTATATTCCAGACTAAATATTATCTTCCAGGTCCCAACTCTCAGATTCTATTGTCTCCATTTTATCCTGGTTTGATTTAGCTAATTAATACATTTATCTCAATAACTATCCACACGTGTAACTTTTTAAACTTCCTGACATTTCTAGGTCACGGATTCCTTTGGGAATCTTATGAAAAACACCGATTGGTCCCATAAAAAATGGACATTCCTTAGGGAAGGAAGACCATCACTTTGTTTATCTGAAAGTCTGACATACTTCTTACATTCTCTTGAGGGCAGGTATTTCAAGTGTTCGTTTCTGTTTTAAATGCAGAAGTCTAGGGGCGCCTGGGTGGCTCAGTGGGTTAAAGGCTCTGCATTAGGCTCAGGTCATGATCCCAGGGTCCTGGGATCGAGCCCCGCATTGGGCTCTCTGCCTACTTGTGATCTCTGTCAAATAAATAAATAAAATCTTTGAAAAATAAATGCAGAAGTCCAATTTAGAAGCCTAACTGGGCAATAGAGCGTCACCTAAAATGGCAGATAAAAAAGGTTTTATTACCTCCACTTAAAGGGAGATAAAACCAAAGGTTGAGTTCAGTAAGACTGGCTTTTGCAATGTGAAGATCAAACCAGTTTAAAGAACTTTCAACTTCTAATTGGTTAACATCATAACAGAAATCAGCGGTTCCCTAATTCCAGGACCAACTGCATCCAGTGTTGAAGCTTGTTAGAAACAGATTCTCAGGCTCTACACCAAAGGGTCCAAATGATTCAGATAAGGAGAAACACAAAGGAGCTTAACTCTTTAGTTAGTGTAAAAGCGGTAAACCTATGCAGACTTGGGAACAAAAGTTTTTCAAGTTTTCAGATGTGCCCCCTTTAAATCGTAACAGCTGGCCTGTGATTTTCACTCCTACCACACCCAAGAAGGGAGGTAACGCAAGCAATGGGCTGCTGCAGTTACTTCTTTTCCCCTGGTTATCTCCCATGTATACATGAGATATACATGTTAATAAACTTCATTTTTCTTACTAATCTGTCTTTTATTACAGGGTTCCCACCAAGAACTTGGAATTATTTTTCCTCCCCTATAGTTTCTGCTGACCCAGAAAGTACCCGCTGAGACATATCATTTTTTCCAGAGCCTACAGATGGGATCAAACAGGCAGAAGCCAGCCAAAGGTAAGAATTCTTACCAAACTCTGCTCTCCCAGATCTCCATCTGTAGTGCCCGGACAAGAAAGGAAGGTAAAATGTTGTTTCACCCTTCCTAAATTCAGCCTAGTAGGAGAAAAACACGTGTAAGAATTAATTTTTTGAACTGTGGCTCCTGGATTTGCTTTCAGGTACCCACTGGCTATCAACCCTTTCTGCTGCTGCCCCTCGGAACAATTTGTTACTTAAACTATAACCCCTGGAGGATTTTACTAGTTGCCAAGCACATTGAGATATGGTCTTAAGAAAAACATATACTGGCTACAGGTCTTTGGGGAGAAGGACGATACGTGACCGTGAAGCTGGGCAGCTGGGGATGCCCGGCTTGCTCAGGGCGGAAGGCCGCCCCTTCACAGAAGCCGGGCAGCCGGGAACGCCCGGCCTGTCCAGGGCGCAACGTCGCCTGCGCCTGCTTCAGGGAAGCCGAGCACCCGGGAACGCCCGGTCAGCTCAGGGTGGAACGAAATACCGCCTGCTTCCCTTTTCCGGTTATTGCTCCTTTCTCTTCCCAGCAGCGCCCGTTGTTTTTTAGATGTGTCCTTTGAATGTGCTTGGTTAACTATAAACTTTATCCTCCTCCTTGCTTGTCCGCAAGACATGTGACTAACGTTTGACCTTCATCGGTTCTTCTGTTGGCTATTGTTTCTATCCAATAAAAGTGAGACTGTGGAGTTGCTCATGGCAGCAGTCTTTTCGATTGCCTGCCTTAAAAAAAAAAAAAAAAAAAAAAAAAAAAAAAAAATTTTTTTTTTATTTATTTGACAGAGATCACAAGTAGGCAGAGAGGCAGGAAGAGAGAGAGAGGGAGAAGCAGGCTCCCTGAGGCAGGCAGAGAGAGAGGAGAAGCAGGCTCCCTGCCGAGCAGAGAGCCCAATGTGGGGGGTGTGTGTGAGTGTGTGTGTGCGTGTGCGTGTGTGTGTGTGCTGGATTCCCAGAACCCTGGGATCATGACCTGAGCCGAACGCAGAGGCTTTAACCCACTGAGCCACCCAGGTGCCCCGCCTCTGGACATCTTTTAACCATCTCTTTGGTTAAAAGAGTGCTGTTTCACAGTGACCTGTTTAATAAGGTGTTCTAGAACATTTGATATTTGACAAACTTCCCCCAAACAGTAAGTAGGTCTTTCTAAACTCAGACTAATTCTGGGATTTCCCAGCATGTTCCCTGGAACATCTTCTAAAGGAGAGATACTGAACTATTTAAATCATGTGATTAAATTCCTAGCGATCTGCTCTGTTCTGGTATGTTATCAGTCATAATTCTAGTTATCTTAAAAATCTGTGCCACAGAAATAACCACATTTCCTTGTCATTTGCATTAGAATGAACTCTCATCAGATCTTTAAAACCATTGCCATTTTAAAGTCTTTTTTGTCATTTACAGTTTTACTGATGATTTTTTCAAGTGCTCGGTCTTCTGAGATTCAAGAAAAGGACTCTGATATGCATAGGTTTCTGATAGACTTTAAGATCTTACCACTGAACTGGGTAAGAATTTCCTTAACTCTAATGGAAAACTCAACTCACAAAACTGCCTATGATGAAGTTTTAGAATGTAAGTGAGGTTCCGTGGGGTGAGGTCCGGAGCCAATGACCAGGAAAGAATTCTTGAGACATCTTTGGTGCAAAATGGTGGTTTTTTAAAGCACGGGAACAGGACCAGTGGGCAGAAAGATGCTGCCCTGGGTTGTGAAGAGTGGCAGGTTCTGTACCACGAGGGTGGGGGAAGTAAGGGAAAGGGAGGTTTCAACAGAACTTTCATATGCTAAAGAGGACCTACAAGATTTGGGATACCAGAAGCCAAGCCATTGCCAAGGGCGGTTTGCCCTTTTTAGCAAGCTATTAGATAGTTGGGAGAGTCCTAAGAATGTCACATATGTCCCACCCAGGAGTGGGGGGGGAGGGTTGCAAGGTGTCAGCCTTTTGCTTTGTCCTCAGCCAGGCTTCAGTTCCCTCATCACCAGGATCAAGCAAAACAATAATCAATTACAAGGGACTAAATGAATTGATGAAGATAAACAGAACTGAAACATTTATCTTTCTCCTTACCTGATCTCATCAGAATTTGGAAATGCTTATTAAGTATTATTTTCATGGTATTATGTATTTATTTGCAGATAATCTGTTCCTTATAACAAACACAGACATGACCAAACAGCCTCAAGAACTAAGGCTGACTTTATAGAGCCAATAAAAGCCCTTCAGAACACTGCCTGGTATCTTGCTTACTAGGTTTCCAGCATCACAATGGATAAAGATGGTCCCCTTCTGGCAGCCTGAGAAGTTCAGAAAACTTCGGGGGCTCTGAGAAGAGAGGAATCTATTCAAATTCATAGGTATTGCAGGCAAGGACAGTGAGTCCTTGGCTTGGCTTCGGGCCTTGAGTGGCTTTTCAAAGTACAATCTGAGGAGGCACCTGGGTGGCTCAGTTGGTTAAGCCACTGCCTTGGGCTCAGGTCATGATCCCAGAGTTCCGGGATGGAGACCCTGTCAGGCTCCCGGCTCCTCGAGGAGTCTGCTTCTCCCTCTGACCTTCTCCCCTCTCATGTTCTCTCTCAAATAAGTAAGTAAAATCTTAAAAAAAAAAAAAAAAAAGTACAATCTAAGGGATGCCTGGATGGCTTAGTTCGTTAAGCAGCTGCCTTTGGCTCAGGTCATGATCCTAGGACCCTGGGATCCAGTCCCACAAGGGAGCCTGCTTTTCCCTCTGCCTGCTGCACCCCCTGCTTGTGTGTGCTCTCTCTCTCTCTGGCAAATAAAATAGTAATAAAATAGACGTCGAATCGGAGATTCCGTAGAAAAGCAAAGGAGCGCCTAAGTGGCTCAGTTGGTTAAGCATCTGCCTTCAGCTCGGGTCATGATCCCCGGGTCCTGGGATTGAGCCCTGCATCAAGCTCCTTCCTCAGCAGGAAGCCTGCTTCCCCCTCTCCCTCTGCTGCTTCCCCTGCTTGTGCTCACTCACACTCTCTCTCACTGAAATAAAAAAAATCTTTAAAAAAAAAAAAAAAGGCAAATCCAAAAAACCCATGTGGCCAATAACTATTCTCATGGTAGCTATGTAAATAATCAGGCCATGTTTAATGAGACCAGATTTATTTTGCAAACAAGTTAGTCTTACTGCGATTATCTCTGATACAAATGGATGACTGCAGAAGAGAAAAAGTATGTTTCAATAGCACACCTCTGTGTGTATCAGATCCCAGTGCTGTCGCTGACTCTGAAGTTATCTATCTGCAAACTGATCTGGACCCTAAATTCTTCTGGTTTTCTCAAATATCTGATTAAGACTCTCCAAATCCAATTTTCTTCCAGCCTTCTGACTTGGAATCACTAAGAACAAAACCGCTTTTCCTGAAGTCCTGCAAACTGAAACTGGACAACCTGACAGAAATTTCCTAGAAATCACCATTAACAGCCATGCGTGGACGATGTTCTTGCCTGTTGCAGCTGGGCTATTCAAAGGGTTCACACCTGATGACATCACCAGAGATCGTCAAACTGCACACAAGGAAAATGAATGAGACTGCTCAAAGCGGGCTTTCAACTACCTCCATTTTGACCTGAAGTTTTCTTTCCAGCTCATCTCCTATGGCAGGCAAAAAGCCCTCCAGGCAAAGTATCCTGCCTAGGGAACCAAAACTGCCCCTCAAGCAGTAAGGACTGCGTAGACCAGCAATAAGGTCTTGCCTAGGCCAGGAACACCCCCACCTGTGATTGATGCCAAGCTAATCAATAACCTGACCTTTATGTAATTGATGGAAGGAGGGAATGGAGGCTCAGAAGGGAAGTTAACCCAAGTAAAACCATTTTGGTTTTTAGGTCATAGACTCAAAAGACCCCACTCCCTCCAGCTATAAAAGACATTGTCAGTTGGACATTTTTGAACTGTTCCCTCAGAGTGTTGTGCTGACAATACTCACCCCATCTTTGGCCGTCCATCTTGTTCACATTTGCTCAATAACCTCGCTTGGGACTACATGTTATGGGCCACTAGATTAATGTATATACCTTAGAAATGCCTGCTAAGGCCAGGATTGGTGGGGGAGGAGGGAGGTTTATTTTGGCCTCCCATGAATCTGTTAGAGATGATGCACAGGTGGTGCCCCAGGATCTAACTGGGCATGGAAGCCTTTGGAGGTGTAAAACCTTTTGATCTCACTACAGTGCCCTTCTGTGTGTCCCCCACTCTACATAACCTGTGGACTAAGGTCTGGATTTCGTGAATTAACTACGCAGCTGCTGTGGATTGTTTTCCACCAGAATCCCTCTGTCAGTAAGTTACCCTCAATAAAACTCTATGTAAACTATGGAGTGGCCTGCTTTGTCTTCTGGTCTCAAAGTGCCGTCTTAGCTTAGGAATAGTTTACTGATCATCCCCTACCTTCTAACATACTCCCTGCAGGTAATGCTAAAACCCTATGTAGGACAGTAGAAAAACCAACCACCAAAATATAGGAGATACACCCAAAAAGTTAAAGAGTAAGCTCCTCCCTATATGGTTAGCTAACAAAAAGACAAACAAAAAAAACCCTATTAAACCCTTTACCAGAAGCAAAGGGGCATAACTAACTCTTCTTCACCCAGGAGGAGAGACCGTTACTTTGTGAAGTGCTCCTGATGTGGGAAACAAAGGCAAAAGAAAACATTAAATTACCTACTGCCTATAAGTCCTTGAAACAGGCAGAGTGACATTTCTTCTAGGAACTCAGCTGCCTTTATGTTAATACTTTGCTAAGGGCAATCTTAGCCCACCCCCAAGATCCTGTTAAGTCTACTTTAACACATAAAAATTTCCTTGGAAGGGGCACCTAAAGACTCTGCCTTCGGCTCAGGTTGTGGTCCTGGGGTCCTGGGATCAAGCCCTGCATGGGGCTCTCTGCTCGGCAGGGAGCCTGCTTCCCTTCCCCTCTCTCTGGCTGCCTATCTGCCTACTTGTGATCTCTGTCAAATAAATAAATAAAATCTTGAAAAAAAAATTCCCTTGGAAACTTTCATTATCTCTACTCCCCACCCCAAGATACATGTTAGCAATCATCCTCTAAGCACACTGCCCACTTATCTACATCTGAAGGGTCTCCTGACTCAGGTTTTATTTGACAGTAATAAATGACCTCTTCCCACCAACAGTCAGCCCCCTCAAGGTCCTAGACTTTGCTTCCAAAATTCCTTCCAACTTATGGTATATCCCTAACCCCTCCCAACTTGAAGGCATATAATCAGTCACCCATCACAATCCCAGTGCAGCTCTTTCTACCCATGGTTCCTGTCCTTGTGCTTTAATAAAACCACCTTTCTGTACCAAAGACAGCAAGAATTCTTTTTGGGCTGTTGGCTCCGAACCCCAACACTGCCACATCACTTGGCGCCTGAGGGTGTGGCTCAGTCATTTCATCTGAAGTCTGAGGTTCTCAGACCCCCTTTCTCCTTTCTTCCTTTACTATCATTTCAGGGGCTTTTCAACAACTATGGTCGTTTTGGAACACTTTCAGGTCATTGCTCTGGCTACAATCCTCTATCTTGGGGCTGCTCTATGGGGAGGAGAAAGCCTGCCTTTTGGCTGATAGTAACCTGGACAGAATGGTAGACCCAGAAACTTGAAGCCTTCCCTTTATTCCTGTCTTTAATACAAAGTTGTCTTTTTGGGGCACAGGACAACCACCTAAGTTGCTAGCATAGCTGCCAATCTTTAGACTCCCATGTGAGGATTCTTCTCATTGGTTTAACGTGATGTTTTCCACATCTCTAGTCTAGTGATCTCTGGAACTGGCTGAAACCAGTACCCAAACGAATTAAGTCCAACTGGGACCATTTCCTAGAGAAGTTGGCTGTGAACACTACACGTGTTGGAATGTCACTTAGACCATGATAAATTTCTATCTCTACTGTCTTCTGTCAGTGTCCTCCACTTACAACTTTAACTATAGAACTGGACAATTTCGCCTTGTAAAAATTTTCCTAATGTTTTTCCATGGGTTAAAAATGGTGGGTTCGGGGTTAAAGCCTCTGCCTTCGGCTCAGGTCATGATCTCAGAGTCCTGGGATCGAGCCCCACATCGGGCTCTCTGCTCAGCAGGGAGCCTGCTTCCTCCTCTCTCTCTGCCTGCCTCTCTGCCTACTTGTGATCTCTGTCTGTCAAATAAATAAATAAAATCTTAAAAAAAAAATTAAAAAAAAAAAAAAATGGTGGGTTCGGGCGCCTGGGTGGTGTAAGGACCTATTTAGCCAGAGGCTTCCATTAAGGTTAAACAATAACCTGGTTGTGTAACCCTTGAAGTGTCCGGGCTTCCCTTCCCCCAGGGGACTGACTTAAAAATAAGTCCCAGAAACCAGCCCAGATACAAGGGTGGGTCAGGCCAGGTGGAGTCATTCGATCCATGGGGGGTTGCATACTGTCTCCTAGCTACCAAGGAGTATGGGCCCCGCCCTTTGGATGCCAATTCTAATGAGGGTGATAGGCTAGGTCAAATGTCTACATAGGGTAAATTGTAATTCAATTGGTCACTTATGTGTGACCTAACATGAATGTGGAGTTTCCTGTGTGTATTACAATCTCATTGGCCACCTGTGCGTGGCCAGGCCCAACCACAGGGCCTTTGCCCTTAAAAGCTGGTCTGTGAAACAGAGAAAGGTCGCTCTCTCTGTAAAAGGCATGGCCCTGGCCGGTCAGTCTGATTCTTGATGCCTGGTGCGAAATAAAGCTTTGCTTGACCTTCGCTTTCTAGCAGTCTCGCTCCTTTAATCACGGACCCATTATTGGGGGAACCTAACAGGTGGCTCAGTGGGTTAAAGCCTCTGCCTTGGGCTCCAGTCATGATCCCGAGATCCCGGGATGGAGCAACACATCAGGCTTTCTGCCTGGCAGGAAGCCTGCCTCCCCTGCCAGCCTGTCTCTCTGCCTACTTGTGATCTCTGTCAAATAAATAAAATCTTAAAAAATGGTGGGTTCTTCAGGGCAAGGCAAGGTTTGGTATCTCAGTCCACAGGTCAGCACCCATCTTACAGTCTAGAATGCAATGGGAAAGCTGGGGAATGCAAGAATCCCTCCTACCAGGACTTTAAGGGCAAGTGATAATCATAGCAATTTCATTCAAGGGACGTCTGGGGTTTCTTTGACACCAGGAACCTCTGACAAACATGGAACTGTCTACACATGAGCTATTGCAGAAATTTCTCTGAAATTTACCTCAAGTTGTCTAGCTTAGGCAAACAGCAAACATTCAAAGACAATGAGAACTGTAATTGTCTCTAACAACTATAATTGTCAATAACATCTGCAAAGGTAGGTTACTGAAACATAAATTTTTCTCTCTTAATCACTCTCATTTCCAGAAATAGCCAAATTAAGACTAATCTGTATGTAGAACAAGTCAAAATCTTAGCCTTACTTTTTCCTTTTGCCTTTGTTTCCTACATCAGTGTCACTTAGGCCAAGTCACCAAACTAGGGTTTGCTTATTTATTTTTTAAGACTTTTATTTATCTGACAGAGAGTAAGTGCACACAAGCAGGGAGGAACAGGCGAGGGAGAGTGAGAAGCAGGCTCTGTTGAGTAGGGAGGCTGATGCAGGGCCCGATCCCAGAATCCAGGGATCATGACCTGACTGGAAGGCAGACGCTTAACCAGCTGAGTCACTCAGACATCCTGAAACTGGGGTTTAATATCTAATCTACCTGCAGTGTCAGCCTCCCCCAGAAAGGTTTTAACTGAGTCAGGAATCTTCCTATCACCAATGAGGTAATCTGTTACCTACGCCTTCTCCACCCCCAAAAGCAAATGAGGTCATCGGCATGATAAGACCCAGTACCCTTTCCTCCAGGTGATAGTAAGCTTGCCTGGAATCCTTTTCTTTTGCTATTAACTCCTTGCCCCACCCTCCTTTTTATAAAAACCTTCTATTCTGTACAACTCTTGGGAGCCCCTCTCCACTTACCAAATGGGGTGCTGCCCGATTCATGAACCGTTTAATAAACCCAGTTAGATCTTCAAATCTGCTCAGCTGAATTTTGTTTTTTGGCTGGGCCCTCACTTCCATCTGAGATGCTTTGAGCCCAGTTATCTAAAAATCTTCTTGACTTAACTGTCCTCTGGACTCAAACACAGAGTTTATGGTTTGTTCCAACTATTAACCTTTGTTTTAGTTTTGTTTCCATAAAAAAATGCCTCTTATTAAATAGGTGACTGATTGCTCATGTTATGCAGAACACCCCCTGCAATACCACCTCCTGAAATGAGACACAACTGTTTAACTAACATATTCTCAGGACTAACAGAGTGGTTCAAAGACATGAAACTTCTTGGGAAGCTTCAAAGACAGGAATGAAGGATAGCAGAACACGCCAACCCCAAGTATGGCTCTTTGGCATCAAGATTATTCTGAGGAACAGCAGACACAGGGGAACCTCCGGAAACAGAGAAGTTAACCTTTTGAGTGGAAAATTTACATTTCTAAAGGAAATCTCCATTTGTAATGGTGCCCCCCCCCCTTTCCAGATAGAAGAGGGCTCTACTTTGAAGAGAATCTTATCTATGGAGAAAGCACCAAGTTAATTCTGCCTAACCAACCTTATCCTGTTTACTGTGCTTTTTCCTGGTTACTTCCCCACAACTTCTCCCCTTCTCCCATGCCCTGCTTCAGTCCTGAGTTGGTATTTAAACTGGTGACTAAGGCCAGCCGGGGAATTACTCACTTTTCCCTAGGTATCTTCCATGTATACCTGAGGTAAACTTGTTCAACTTCATTAAAAAAAAAATAATAATAATAATTTTTTTTTTAAAGAAAGCAATGGGCCTCCCAATTCCTATACCAGAGATCTGGCACCACATTTTAGGGACTAAAAAGTTCTCTTTGGGAGATGAAAAGAACTGAATAGGGACTGCAGTCAGTAATGCTGTGATGGCAATGTGCAGTAACAGAGGGTAGCTACCCTTACAGTGATGAGCACTAAGTAATGTACGGAACTGTTGAATCGTATGTAGTATACAAAGAACTACCATAACATTGTTAGGTCAGTTTAAAAAGCTCTTTTTTTAAAAATTAAGGTGCATTTATTTTTTGTATAGCACTCATCACCATTTGACATACTTTGTATTTTCTTTCTTTAATGGTCTGTCTCTCCCCTCTATGGTGTTAGCTCAATGAGGGCAGAGATTTTAGGTAAAGAATTTTACCTTTTAGGTAGAGCACCTTCAACAGGTCTTCTGGGTTTGTTTTCTCTTTCCTTTCTTCCTTCCCTCTCTTATTCCTTAAAATAAAAATATTTTAAGGCACTTACTAGGTAGCTGGTACTGTTCTAAGTACTGGAGATCCCAGAGAGAATAAAACATAAAAATCTCTGTCCTCAGGGCACCTGGGTGGCACAATAGGTTAAGTGATCTCAAGGTCCCATGACATCGAACCCCTGTAGAGTTCTGAGATAGCAGAGAGTCACTTAGGACTCCCTCTCCCTCTGCCCCTCCCCCCACATGTGCGCACACTCTCTCTCAAGTAAATCAATCTTGAAAAAACAAATCCCTGCCCTCTTGCAGCTCACACCCTGGTGTGAGAGACAAAACCAGTCTGTCAAACAGTGGTTAAGTGCTATAGAAAAAATGAATGCACCTGAATAAATGATTATTAAGGGAAAGAAAACAATTTGAAGAAACTACATACTACATGATCCTAATTATATGGCATTCTGGATAAGGCAGAACTATGGATACAGTCAAAGGATCAGTCATTGCCCACAGTTCAGAGGGAAGGTGGGGAGGGTGAACAGAGGGGGCAGGGGGGTTTTGAGGACAATGGAAACATTCTGTATGATACTCGGATAGATACCTGGCATTATACATTAGCCAAAACCCACAGAAAGCACAATCCAAAGAGTTAACCCCAATGTAACCTATGGTTAGGGATACTGTTATCGGGGCGCCTGGGTGGCTCAGTGGGTTAAGCCTCTGCCTTCTGCTCAGGTCATGATCTTAGGGTCCTGGGATCAAGTGCCATATTGTGCTCTCTGCTCAGCGGAGAGCCTACTTCCCCCTCTCTCTGCCTGCCTCTCTGCCTACTTGTAATCTCTGTCAAATAAATAAATAAAATCTTACAAAAGGAATACTATTAGCAATAGTAGTTCATCAATTATCAGTTACACTTTAAGGCAAAATGTTAATGTGGGAAACAAAGGCAGAAGGAATGTTAGATAAAATTAAATCTTATAACCAGATTGTTAACATTCCTCTTTATGAAAGTCCGTTTGGAACTTCCCCTATCTTTACTTCTCCCAACCAGAAGGTATAAAATCACTTGCTCCTCATAAGCCCGGAGCAGCAAGGAGCAAGAGCAACAGCAGCCACAGCAACTTCCACCCACAGGGCCTGTCCCAGTGCTTTAATAAAACCTCCACTTTGCGGGCACCTGCGTGGCTCAGTGGGTTGAGCCGCTTCCTTCGGCTCGGGTCATGATCTCAGGGTCCTAGGATCGAGTCCCACATAGGGTTCTCTGCTCAGCAGGGAGCCTGCTTCCCTCTCTCTCTCTGCCTGCCTTTCTGCCTACTTGTGATCTCTGTCAAATAAATAAATAAATAAATAAATCTTTTAAAAAACAAAACAAAAACCTCCACTTTGCACCAAAGACACCTCAAGAATTGTTTCCTGGCACTGGCTCTAGACCCCAACATTTCCACATCAGTATCCAGTGTCTCAATATTTCCTGTTTTATATTTAACATTTAAATATTCTTTATGAGAGAGTGGTTGTTCCTACCAGGAAAAAAGGTTCTGACCTCTTCAAGCCTTTTAGAAGATGTAAATTTATATGAAGGCAAACGTTTCCAAGACCTATCTTCACTCTTCTTCATGAACTGGTCAAAAATGAGTCTCATGTCCTTGCTCCAGCTGGGGTTGGGGAGAGAATGGTCCACGTGAGCAACCTCTGATGAGTATGACCTCTAGAAGAAAGAGAAGAGAAAAAGAAGAATGGGAAGTGAACCCTATCTTGTAACATATTTTTCTTTTTTCCTGAGACTATCTTGCTGCCTCTGCCTCTCCTCTTTCCAGAAGGTGGTCATTTCAGAGTAGAAGCAAATTTTAAAAATCAGCCAGACCAACCTCCGAGAGAGGAGAGATTGAGATTTGCTCAGTGTCACCCAACTAGCTTATAACAGCAGCATTTAGCTCAGGTCTGTGGATTCCCTTTTTAAAAAGAACAAAACACAACACCTTAATCAAGCACAAGGTAAACCAGGAACTGGAAGTAAACAGATGAATGTAAAAGAGTTACTAATGGGGTATGCAGGACCCAGAGCACAGGGAGAGGTATTTAGCTCAGATGTTGTGGAGGGCGGGAGGGGGGCAGTGGTGGTGGTTCAGGAAGGAATTTTTTGACCTGAATCTTGATTTGATGTAGGGAAGATGTTAGGCTTCGAAGTCAATGGTCAAGTAAGAATTCTTGAGCTATCTCTGGTGCAAAAAGGTGGTTTTATTAAAGCACAAGGACAGGACCCATGGGTAGAAAGAGCTGCACTGGGATTGTGATGGGTGACTGATTATATGCCTTCAAGTTGGGAGGGGTTAGGGATATACCATAAGTTGGAAGGAATTTTGGAAGCAAAGTCTAGGACCTTGAGGGGGCTGACTGTTGTTGGAAAGAGGTCATTTATTACTGTCAAATAAAACCTGAGTCAGGAGACCCTTCAGATGTAGATAAGTGGGCAGTGTGCTTAGAGGATGATTGCTAACATGTATCTTGGGGTGGGGAGTAGAGATAATGGAAGTTTCCAAGGGAATTTTTGTGTGTTTAAGTAGACCTTACAGGATCCTGGGGGTTGTGCTTAGATTAAGATTGCCTTTTGCTCTTAGCAAAGTATTAACATAAAGGCAGCTGAGTTCCTAGAGGAAACGTCACTCTGCCTGTTTCAAGGACTTATTAATGGGGTATAGTAAGGAAACTTAGTAATTTTTCTTCTACCTTCGTTCACCACATCAATTAGACAGCAGAAATTAGCTAGCTAGAAAGGGTACTGTAGGCAAGGGGAAACTATACGCAAAAGCAAGGAGGTATAACATAGTTTTATGGGGCCTCAGGACAACCACACTTACCAAATACTTATGAAGTAGGTACTAATTTATCATCCCCATTTTACAGATGATGAAACTAAGGCCTAAAGAAGTTTAGCTTTGTTTCAGTGCAAGGGGAAGAGCAGATGGCTGCAGAAATGCAGACAAGGGCATGGCTATGAGAAACTTCCATACTATGCTAGTTGGCCTGAACTGGTCTGTAACCTCAGTTGTTCCCAGAGGGATTTTCATAGGGAAATAACAAGATCTCATCTGGCCATCATATGAAAGATAATGGGAGGGATCAAGACTGGATCTGGGGACTCCTGTGTTAAGGCTTTTAGAGATAACTTACCCAAGTGAAAAATTATGACCGCATTAAGCAGATAATGAGTAAGGGAAGATTAAAAAGACAATACCAGCTCCAGGTTTCTGACCTATGCAACACAGTGAGTGACAGAGCCAATTACCAAGAAACAGAATAAAAAGAGGGGGCAGAGGTTGGGCGGACAGGTGCTTGCTGTCATCGTAACCATGGCTTCCACCCATGCTATTTCTCTGCAGCACTGGGCCATGCTACCACTCCTGTGCCCAGGCAGCAAGTGGAATGGTGCAGAGGTCCCAGGTCCTAGAGGGGGAGAAAAGGTGACTTATTAAGGAGCAGGACAAAGCAAATGGCCATAGGTACTGGAAAGGAAAACTGTTTTTGGTTTTTGGGGTCTTTTTTTTTTTTTGGCTTCAGCAGAAATCTTGGAATGTTTAAGATCACAGAAGCTATCAAGTCTACGGCATTCCACTTCGTCACCCTTTTCAGTTTAGATTCAGTGTATCTATAACAGTTGGACCACACCTGAAACCAAAACAGTAAGGCTGAGCCATGATGGAAGAACCAGCCAACTAGCCTTCCACTGACACATGATACATGACACCTCCACTGGCTCTTATCTAGCTGGCTCTGATCCTGGCCTGACGGTTGAGAATACAGGCAGCCGGTCTCAAAAACCCTACAGATTAAAAACTCCTTGGCTGAGGAGAAGGAAGTAACAATTTCATGAGGGTAATGTGAGTAGGGTTAAGACTACTCCACCCTAGCCCAGGATCTGTACCTGTTTTTTTCCTATGGCTTTGAATTTGCTCATCTCTTTAGAACCTAGTTCAGAAAATTTGGTAAAGAAAAGAAAGAGCAATTTACAGGTGCGCGGGTGGCTCGGTCAGTTAAGTGTCTGCCCTTGGCTCAAGTCATGATCCCAGGATCCCAGGATTGGGCCTGAATCAGGCTCCAGGGAGCCTGGTTCTCCCTCTGCCCTCCCCACCCCCTCATCCTCACGGACATGCACGCTCTCTCTCAAAAATAAAGCAGTTTTAGAGGGGGAGAGAGCCCCCGTATTGGAGAGCACAAGTTGTAGGAGAAGCAAGCCGCTCATCTAGCAGATAGTCCAATGTGGGGCTTGATCCCAGGACCTAGGGATCATGACCTGAGCCAAAGGCAGCCACCCAGGAGTCCCCAAAATAAAACAATTTTTAAAATCCACCATTATTTCTCCATCTCAAGACAATGATAGATGCTGGGGCATCTGCTTTAGGCTGGGGTCATAATCCCTGAGTCTTGGGATTGGGCATCCTGCTCAGAAGAAAGCCTACTTCTCCCTCTCCAACATAACCCCACACCACTCTCGTTCTGTGCCTCTCACTATCAAATAAATAAAATCTAAAAAAAAAAAAAAAAAGACAATGATAAATGTTTATGTCTTTCTACCAACTTTTCTTTAATGTGATCTTTCTCTTATTTATTTATGAGAGAGCAGGGGAGCTTGAGGGTGGGGGAGGAGCAGATGGGGAGGAAGAGGGAGAATTTCAAGAAGACTATCCACTGAACTGAGCATGGAGTCTGACACAGGGCTCAATCTCAGGACCCTGAGATCCTGACCTGAGCAGAAATTAAGAGTTGGATGTTTAACCAACTGAGTCACCCAGGGGCCCTTCAATGTAACCTTTTTTTTTTTTTAAGATTTTATTTATTTATTTGACAGAGATCACAAGTAGGCAGAGAGGCAGGCAGAGAGAGGGGGAAGCAGGCTCCCTACTAAGCAGAGAGCCCGATGCGAGGCTCTATCTCACCACCCTGGGATCATCACCTGAGCTGAAGGCAGAGGCTTTAACCCACTGAGCCATCCAGGCGCCCCAAATGTAACCTTTCTTGATATACTCGTAATTTCAGTAAGAAATGTATTTTTCCTTTCTGCCTCACCACTTAAGTACCCACTTTTTCATGTCCTTAATCTCAATTATCACCATTTTCTTTTCTTTTCTTTTTTTTTTTTTTAAAGATTTTGTTTATTCATTTGATAGAGAAGGAGATCACACGTAGGCCAAGAGGCAGGCAGAGAGAGATGGGGAAGCATGCTCCCCGCTGAGCAGAGAGCCCCATGTGGGGCTCGATCCCAGGACCATGGGACCCTGGGACCCTGACCTGAGCCGAAGGCAGAGGCTCAACCCACTGAGCCACCCAGGCGCCCCAATTATCACCATTTTCAACAGCAGAAAAATAGTCCTTTAGACTCCTGTACTATAATTTACTTAACCATTTAAGTTAGGCATTTAAAGCGTTTCTAATCTTTTGCAGCTTTAAGTAAGAATGTTCACTGGAAAATTTTGAATATAGCTTTTTCTCTGCTTTGGATTATTTCCTTAGAATCCAGTCTCAATCACATGGCTTTTAAAGTACATGAATTCTGGAAATAAACTGATATAAGCAGTCACAGATAAATACGCACTGAGCAATACATGTCAGCTGAGAGGTAGAAAAGACTGTAGGATCTGGCTCATCTACAGGTCTCAACAGGCGACTCTACCAGAGCTAGGGTGGCTCAGTCCTTAGGTATCTGCCTTTGGCTCAGGTCCTGATGGAGCCCCCACATCCAGTTCCCTGCTAGATGCAGAGACTGCTTCTCCCTCTCCCACTTACCCTGCCTGTCCGTGCTCTCTCACTGTCTGTCAAACAAATAAATAAAATCTTAAACAGGCAACTCTAGGATGGACCAGTTCCAGCGTCTTTTTATGGACCAGGATGAGAGAGATAATTGGAGACTTTTAGGAACTAGAATGACCCCTTGGCTGTGGGCTGTCCTACCGGATTTTAACTTTGAAGTGTGGGATTCAACTAAATGCAGTGAACTTTTAAAAATCTGCTATATGCCTGGTTTGGTGCTAGGAACTGGTTGAGACAGAGCGGGAAAAGAGGACTTGGGCCCTGCCCTCAAGTGGTGGCAACCTCAGGTGTGAAAAATACTGTAACAGGAGTACATTATAGACACAGGAGTGACAGGGATGAGGTCTGATGGAGTGGTTTCTAAAGTGTAAGAAGTGCACTAAGGACAGAATGGGAGAGCTATACCAAGCAAAGGCACAGAGAGATGACACAACTGTTTGACACCTTGGGGAACTGCCAGGATTTCAGTCCTCATGATGTAAGGTGCAATGAGAATAGCAGCCAGATGTGGATGGCAAAGTAGAAGGGGAACACTCACCACCGAGCCTCTGTGGCCTTAACACAGGGCTTAGATTTCATCGGCTAGGTCAATGTTTCCAAACGTCAAAATGAAAGCTGATTTTAGGTAGCACAAGGACTACAGCATATGTATTTTGAGAATGCCTATTATCAAAGGACATAAATAACATGTCATATTCGGCAATCTCACAAATGTTATTTCTTAGGATGAAGTTCATTAAAGAAAGGTAGTCTTTAAAAAACCATGAAGGTGCTATTTGAATGATAAAATACTTTTTTCCACTATGGGGAGCTTTAAGCAAAGCAGTAATATGAACTTAGGTTTTAGAAACCACTCTCTGGTGTAAAAGATGAATTGCTAGGTGAGAAAATGGCAGGGAAAGCTGTTAAGACTGTTGCAAAGATCTAGATGAGATATGGTTAGAAGCCAAACTAGATAGAGAGAAATGAAGGGGAAAAAAAGATTAAGAGACTTTTAAGATACTGGGACCAAGGGATGTGGAGAGAGAATGATCATGGGGAAAAAGTAGTAGGAGAGCCTTGGATGATTCCAGAATTGCAGCTTTGCAGATTGGGGTGGAAAGAAAGGAGATTTTTGTTAGTCTTTGTGTGTGTTAGGAGGGGGAAGAGGAGGAGTAATCTATTAATTTTAGATGCATGTAGAGTGTAGGACCTCAGATGAACACTGTGATATTGTGAGAAATAAAAAGTTTCAGTTCAACAGGGTAGGAATCAAGAGATACTTGATGTAAAGGCATTTGCAAATTCCCAGCACAGACTGTGTACGTGAGGGATAAATGTTAGGGATAATCATTACCTTTTGTAGCTCTCTGTAGAGGAAAAGTCTTTAGTTATATGTTTTTTAAGGGGGACTTGTTAACTGAAGTTATGACTTCTTTTTAATGTGTTTCCTTTTAAGATTAAGTTACTGAACAGGAAAAAAAAAGACTTACAAAGCCTCTAAATACTATTGTTAAATATTCTCAACACAGATTACAAGGCACCAACACGTAATTAAAGTAATAAATTTATCTTTGCTGTGAGAGCAGCACAGCCTATTTTCTTTCTGAGGTGAAAGATGGTATAGGATTAATAACCAGTCTGCACACATTATTCTTTAAAAGAAAGGTCTGACAGCTTGCAGTTCTTGCTCAGTACAGAACTGTTCCTTCCATGTTCCCTTAGTACTTCATTATTACAGCCGTTCACCCTTTTCTCCCAAACTAGACTGTGAGCTCCTTGAGAGAAACTGTTTTCTTATTCTTTATATCATGAAGACCAATGTCTTACATGTTGTTGGGGTTCGATTAGTAATAATTGAATACTGGGGTGCCTGGGTGGCTCAGTGGGTTGGGCCTCTGCCTTCGGCTCAGGTCATGGTTCCAGGGTCCTGGGATTGAGCCCGGCATCAGGCTCTCTGCTCTCAGCAGGGAGCCTGCTTTCCCCTCTCCCTCTGCCTGCCTCTGCCTACTTGTGATCTCTCCCTCTCTCTCTGTCAGATGAATAAATAAAATCTTTTAAAAAAATAATTGAATACTTCAGTGAAGCGAAACATAGGGAAGTAAGAACAAGCATTATTTAGTACAGGCAGTGCATTAAACGTTGCCTCATTTTCCTCTTACAATAGCCTTTAAAGTTGAGAAAGTGGCTTATGGGACAATTATCCGCTGGGCAGAGATGATCAGGATGAAACTCTAGAAGGGACACCGCTCTTCTGGCGAGCGCATACTGTAATGGTCAGGAGCAGTACTGCCTACGTCAGACCCCAACTTCACTACGGGCCTCTCTGTCTGACCTTGCCCAAACGAGACCGTTTTTTTTGTTTGTTTGTTTGTTTTTTAGATTTACTTATTTATTTATTTGACAGAGATCACAAGGAGGCAAAGAGGCAGGCAGAGGGGTGGGGGAAACAGGTTCCCCACTGAGCAGAGAGCCTGACGCGGGACTCGATCCCATGACCCTAAGATCATGATCTGAGCCGAATGCAGAGGCTTTAACCCACTGAGCCACCCAGGCGCCCCCACGACCGCTTCCTTATCGGTCTCAGCCGCAGCCATCCTCCCCGACCTGCAGACCAGAGTCCAACATCCCGGAGGCTGCCTCACGCCGGTGTCCCCTTCCTGTCCCTCTCGGCCTTTGGCTCTCAGGGCTGTAAGCGACCCCGCTAACAACGACGTCTGGCACTGACGTTAGCTTTTACCCCGCGGTCAGCGGATCAACAGGTCAGCGCGGCCGTCCTCACCCGCTCCCCCTAGACACAGGCTGTCCTTGCGCGGCCTCCCGCTCCCGACGCCCCGCCCCCGGACTCACAGGCAGCGGCCACGAGTTCCTCGCCGGCGGGGACGCGCCTCCCAGCGGGCCGCAGAGGACTCCCGGTGTCCACAGTCGGTAGACGCAGCTCCGCAGCATCGCTCGGAGGGCGCGCAGGGTTTCGACACAAACGGCCTGGCGGTCGCTGGCTCACGGGCTCTTCCCAGTCTCCGAGGGAACACGTGACCAAGGGGGCGCGGCTTGAGGCGGGCGGGGCGGTGGCCTTTGGTGTCGTCAAACTTGGCCCTCGCCAGGTCCGGGCCAACTACTGTGAAACCACCCGGCTGGAAGGCTAGGGGAGCGAGGCCCGGGAAGCGGGGGGGGGGGGGGGGGGGGGGGGGGGGGGG